>NC_041402.2:95405590-95725590 GCF_900747795.2 Erpetoichthys calabaricus | reverse complement strand
ATATATTTAAATATGCTTACATATAAAATCACAATTTAAATGACCGCTACGCGCGCGCGTGTTGACTCGGCGACGCCCAGAGCAGAAAGAACGCGCTCCGGCCGCTCCAACCGCGCCATGCGGGAGTGAGAGAGATGCCAATATCTCACACTCTCTCCCCCCTTAAAGAAATTAAATGGGTGCGAGTGAGACCACTGACCTCCGTCCCTTCTATTAGTTATAGGTTATAGTACGTTCGGCTTATCCATGAGTCCGGCTTATCTATGATAAGATTTATTTTAAAAATTCGTATGATTTTTGGTCTCCGGCTTATACACGAGTCCGGCTTATAGACAAGAACCTAGGGTATATATATAGATATATATATATATATGTAGATAGATAGATAGATATATATAGATGTATGTGTATGTATGTAGATATGTATATATGTGTGAGATATAGATAGATAGATAGATAGATAGATAGATAGATAGATAGATAGATAGATAGATAGAAAGATAGATAGATGTGTATATATATGTAGATATGTAAATATGTATATGTATATATGTGTGTATGTATGTGTGTATATGTATGTGTATATATATGTTGATATATGTATATATATATATGTGGATGTGTATATGTATATATATATGTATATATGTAGATATGTGTATATGTAGATATGTATATATAAGTATATATGTTTATGTATATATATGTTTACATAACCTCTTTAACACACTACTTCTCCGCTGCGAAGCGCGGGTATTTTGCTAGTATACATATATACATATAACTACATATACATATATATACATATATACATATATATATATACAGTACAGTAATCCCTCGCTATATCGCGCTTCGCCCTTCGCGGCTTCACTCCATCGCGGATTTTATATGTAAGCATATTTAAATATATATCGCGGATTTTTCGCTGCTTCGCGGGTTTTTGAGGACAATGGGTCTTTTAATTTCGGTACATGCTTCCTCAGTTGGTTTGCCCCAGTTGATTTCATACAAGGACGCTATTGGCAGATGGCTGAGAAGCTACCCAGCTTACTTTTCTTTCTCTCTCTCTTGCGCTGACTATCTGTGATCCTGACGTAGGGGATTGAGCAGGGGGGCCGTTCGCACACCTAGACGATACGGACGCTCGTCTAAAAATGCTGAAAAATTATCTTCACGTTGCTACCTTCTGTGTGCAGCTTGTAAGTATGCTGCACGGTGCTTCGCATACTTAAAAGCTCAAAGGGCACGTATTGATTTTTTATCTGTCTCTCTCTGCTCCTGACGGAGGGGGTGTGAGCTGCCGCCTTCAACACTTTGTGCCGCGGTGCTTCGCATACTTAAAAAGCAAACAGCCCTATTGATTTATTTGCTCCTTTGAAGAGAAGATATGTTTGCATTCTTTAATTGTGAGACTGAACTGTCATCTCTGTCTTGTCATTGGAGCACAGTTTAAACTTTGGAAAAAGAGACAAATGTTTGTTTGCAATGTTTGAATAACGTTCCTGATCTCTCTACAACCTCCTGTGTTTCTGCGCAAATCTGTGACCCAAGCATGACAATATAAAAATAACCATATAAACATATGGGTTTCTACTTCGCGGATTTTCTTATTTCGCGGGTGGCTCTGGAACGCAACCCCCGCGATGGAGGAGGGATTACTGTATATACATATACACATCCACATATATATATATACATATATATATATACACATACATATACACACATACATAAACACACACATATACATCCATCCATCCATCCATCCATCCTCTTCATATATACATATATACATACATACATAGTGCGTTGTAACACGGGCTGTGATTTTACATGGGAGGGAGACGACAAATCACAGTTTCCCGCTTTCTAATCGGGCCTGTGATTGGTGCTTTGACGGATGAACAGATCCCACAGTATCTCCCCTTAGGAGTGGCGTTAGGCAAGTGTAATTGAATAGGCGGTGCTGCAAGTTTAGCTTTACACCTGTTTTTTAAGGCTTATTGACTGAAAGGGGGCTTTCATGAAAAAACTTAGGGCTTTGCTACAGGATACACCCTCCACAAGTTAAGGAAGTAAAAATAGAAGGTATATATTTCTGTTTTATTTAAACCTTTAAGTTTGTATGTGGGCGGCATGGTGGCGCAGTGAAAGGTGCCAGATAGGAGACCCGGGTTCGCTTCCCTGCGTGGAGTTGAATGTTCTCCCCGTGTCTGTCTGGGTTTCCTCCGGGTACTCCGGTTTCATCCCACAGTCCAAAGACTGCAGGTTAGGTGCATTGGCGATTCTAAATTGTCTGTGGTGTGTGGGTGTGTGTGGGTGTGTGCGCCTTGCAGTGGGCTGGCACCTTGCCCGGGGTTTGTTTCCTGCCTTGTGCCCTGTGTTGGCAGGGATTGGCTCCTGTATTTAGGATATAGCGGGTTGGATAATGGATGGATGGACATTTGTATGCATAGCCCTATTTGCCTGTTTTCATGTTTTTTCTTTCTTCAGTAATATTTCAGTAAACCCGGCGCTTGTCAGTTCAAATCCTGGTACTGACACCACTGTGTGACCCTGAGGAAGTCACTTCACCTGCCTGTGCTGCAAAAAACAAAAGTAATGTAACAAATTGTACCACAGCTGTTGCTGGAATAAAGGCATAAGTAAAATAGATAAATATGTATTATACACATAGGAACTATTCATTTATTTTCAGTTAAGTCATCTGCAGCAAACCTTATAAATGAGGGTTTCTCCTTTTTAGATAGTGCAAACTGTTTTCTTCTTCATTGAGGTTTTCTCTTGGAGAGCTTTTTTCATTTCATTGAAAATTAAAGCAGCAGCTGCCAAAATAGGTAGCTTTCTTATTAATTTTTCAAGCATTGTGTAAAATAACTTTATAAAGTAACATAAAAGGTTTAAATACTGGTTATCCTTTTACACTAAAATATTACTAAAGAGATACAAAAAAAGTAAAATGCATATGCTCTTTTTCTTTAAGGAGATTAAATATTACTGAAGGAAGAAAAAAAAAACTAAAACAGCCAAATGGGGCTATGCATACGAACTTAAAAGGTTTAAATAAAACAGAAATAGATACTTTTATTTTTACTTTCCTTAACTTGTGGAGGGTGTATCCTGTAGCAAAGCCCTAACTTTTTTGGTGAAAGCCCGTTTCAGTCAATAAGTCTTAAAAACAGGTGTAAAGATATTGACAATAAGCTTCGCAAACCCACCAAGACATGGAATCGTTTAAATCAAGTATCATTACATCTTCCTTTCTTAAAGAGAAGTAAGGCAGTACTTATAAGGTTACATATATATATATATATATATAGACATACATACATATATATATATACTAGCAAAATACCCGCGCTTCGCAGCGGAGAAATAGTGTGTTAAAGAGGTTATGAAAAAAAAAAAGGAAACATTTTAAAATAACGTAACATGATTGTCAATGTAATTGTGTTGTCATTGTTATAAGTGTTGCTGTCTTTTATATATATATATATATATATATATATATATATAATATACACGCACACATAAACATATATATACATATACATATATATACATATCTACATATACACATATCTACATATATATACATAGACACATCCACATATATATACATATATATATATATATATATATATATATATATATAGTATATATATATATATTATATATACACATATCAACATATATATATATACACACATACATAAACACACACATATACATACACACACATTATATATATATATATATATATACGTATACATATATACATATACATATACACACACAGACACATATATATACATAAATATTTACATATCTACATATATACACATCTACATATATATACACATATATATACATATCTATATATATATATATATATATATATATATATATATCTAGACATACATACATAGATAGATTGACACATATATATATACATATCTACATATATATATATGTAATTGTGTTGTCATTGTTATGAGTGTTGCTGTCATATATATATATATATTATATATATATATATATATATATATATATATATATAGCAAAATACCCGCGCTTCGCAGCGGAGAAGTACTGTGTTAAAGAGGTTATGAAAAAGTAAAGGAAAATTTAAAAAATGACATATGTATATGTATATATGTATATGTATATGTATATATATATATATATATATATATATATATATATGACAGCAACACAATTACATTGACAATCATGTTACGTTATTTTTAAAATGTTTCCTTTTCTTTTTCATAACCTCTTTAACACACTACTTCTCCGCTGCGAAGCGCGGGTATTTTGCTAGTATATATATATATATATATATATATACATATACACACATACATGCAGTTTTAATAACACAGAAATCAATATAAACATTAACATCATTATCATATGAGAATATGAAGTAATATATAAGAAGCACATTTCATATAAATATAAATTATTAAACAGTAAAATCTTCTTCTGTAATTTGCTACCGTGGCAATTTTGTGTGTCTGTCCAGGATTTTAAATGACCTGTAGCTCGCAAACCGTTTCACCTATACACTTGAAATGTGGTACACATATAGTACGTCACGTCTACTATCCGCTTTATGGGTGATGATTGTTTTACTCTTTTTATCTTTATTTTATTTTATTGTAGAATCAACTCCTATCTGCGCACAGCAGGGCAGCCGTGGGCGGATGCGTATGGTGTATTCACTCCATGTTATCGTGCATTGCGCTGTCAGTGGTATTTGATAAAAGAATTTGAACAACATATAAGAAGCGTATAAATTATTAAACAGTAAAACATTAACATTTAAGAAGTAAAGTTACATTAAGTACTACTGCAGTGCCTTCGGGTATACCTCATTTTTTGTTTGCCCATTACATGCTTAAATGTATACATTTTTTGGTGCACCTACCCGAGAACACGCGACATATAACCGAGCGTGGGAGAAGCATGGATTTTAAACACGCGTTGAGTTCATCTGCTGGTCTCCCTCGTGGAATAACTGGTAATGTTTGAGTAAAATCTACAGCGAGTAAAACGACATTACGTCCTATTTTTTTTTTTATGATCTCTGAGATCTTCCTTTTTTCGGTTCAAGGCTTCATAAGCTCTTTTATGTTGTATGGTGTACTTATCCCAAACCATCATCTTTGAATGTTGCAAGACTTTCGCCTTGTATGTAGATCGGGGTAATTACATTCATTGCATTCCTAGTCTGAATCACAATCTGATTGTATGGGTGGTTACCTGGCACTGTAGGGTTGCCACCCGTCCTTTAAAATACGGAATCGTGCCGCGTTTGAGAATGAAATTGCGCGTTCTGTTTTGAATCAATACTGGACGGGATTTATCCCGTATTTTTTTTATCATTTTTTTTTTAAAGCAGCGTCTCATGCAAATCATCCCACACGCATTTTATGAAGATGCCTCCTTTCCTACTTTGATTGGGTAATACTTGATGTCATCGTTAGTTTGATTGGTCTTTTTAACTGTCCAGTGAGGAGGGCGTGTCTTTTAAGTAGAGTCTGCAAAGTGTTGGCACTGAGATGTGGCGTCAGCGCCATAGTTGAAGCCCCTAACGTTGCGGTCAGCAAGTCGGCTAACATCCGCCATGTGCCGTCTTTCAGTTGTGAGAAGCAGATCATAGAATGGTTGAAACTGTTGCCCCTAACGTTGCGCCATGGCATGTGGTTCGTTTATACCTCGTGTCTTCTCATTAAACTTTTATCTGGCGAATATGTTATTGCAATCCGCAGCGGGAGCGTTTCTATAAACTTAATTTAAACTTACGTTTTACACCGTGCTTTGTTTCCCTTATGAACATGCTTGTATGCTTAACTCGCTCCGTTCTCAATTGTTTAATTAATTTTTGCTCTTCGCTGTTTGCGGCTCTTCCTCCATTTCCCCCTACTTCGTTCTTTTATCTCGCGAATATGTTATTGCAATCCTTAACGGGAGCATTTCAATAAACTGTTTGAAAATAGTTTTGCATTTACCTTTTTAGTAAAAGGCGAGCTTTTAAGCCTGAGAAATCACCCCGTAAATGCAGACGTTTAATTGCACATGTGTTAATATGTATGGTTACACAGTATTAAAAGACAGTGAACAACGTCAGTTACCTTTGTTCCCGCGTTTGATAAAAGGTGAGCTTTTAAGCCTGAGAAATCACCCCGTAAATGCACACGTTTAATTGCACATGTGTTATTATGTATGCTTACACAGTATTAAAAGACAGTCAAAAATTAACGTCATTTACCTTCGTTCCCGCGTGTGACTCGTGCTGTAAATCTCTTCCTTGTTTTTAGTTCACGTGATTACGTAGGAGGCGTGATGATGCGATACGTGACTCCGCCTCCTCCATTACAGTGTATGGACAAAAAATATGTTCCAGTTATGACCATTACGCTTTGAATTTCGAAATGAAACCTGCCTAACTTTTGTAAGTAAGCTGTAAGGAATGAGCCTGCCAAATTTCAGCCTTCCACCTACACGGGAAGTTGGAGAATTAGTGATGAGTGAGTCAGTCAGTGAGTGAGTGAGTCAGTGAGGGCTTTGCCTTTTATTAGTATAGATCTATATCTATATCTATATTAAGGATCAGCTTTTTTGTGAAGCAGCCTTAACACAGCTTTTCCACTGTTTTATAAACGAACGCCAAGGAAGGAGCCTTTTTATTAAATGCAAGGGTTTTTTTCTTTTTTTACGATTGTTATAGTTCTGTTTGTATACCACGTTGTCAGTTCAGCACTCCGGTTGTAATATGACCAAGCTGTGCAAGCACACTCTTGAGAATGCAACGTATAGTTGTACAGGAGAAAAGCAATCTTGCCTGAAATCAATGGCAACCTTTTGTAGGTCTATGAACTTAATTTAAACTTTAGGTTTACACGGTGCTTTCTTTCCAAAGTACCTGTACTCATGAATATGTCTGTATGTGTCAGTCGCTCAAATCCCCGTGCTTCGCACCGGCGAAGTACTGCTTTTAAATTTTTATTAAGAAGAAAAGAAAACCTTTTTAAATTGAGAGAAAATATACCAATAACAATTTGTTAAGGATCTGTTTTTTTGTGAAGCTGCCTTTACTCGAGTGATCACTTCGAGCTGACTTGCTGGCTAACCATAAGCGTTACCTGGCAGGTAACCACCCATACAATCAGATTGTGAATCAGACTACAAATGCCGTGAATGTAATTTCCCCGATGTACATGCTGTCAAATAAACGAACCACACGTCGTGGCGCAATTTTAGGGGCTTCGCCTCTAGCGCTGACGTCCGAGGTTCGATTCCCGTAAGGGAGTGAAGTGAGCGCTTCGCACCGGCGAAGTACTGCTTTTAAATTTTTATTAAGAAGAAAAGAAAACCTTTTAAAATTAAGTCTTAAAAAGAGCTGTAAAGATATTGACAATAAGCTACGCAAACCCACCAAGACATGCAATCGTTTAAATCAAGGCGCGAGTCGAAAAACACCATCCCATAATATTAGTTAACGATTAACACATTTCTATATGTATTGTAAGCATACAATACAACTGATAATATGTTGCGCTTATTTATCTGGTGTACTGACATTTTTGCTTGTTTAACGGCTAAAATCCAACGTGGTTTGTGCCCTTCAGAATGAAAACAGTTTGCATTTATCTTTTTAATAAAAGGCGAGCTTTTAAGCCTGAGAAATCACCCCGTAAATGCACACGTTTAATTGCACATGTGTTAATATGTATGCTTACACGAACTTAAAAGGTTTAAATAAAACAGAAATATATACCTTTTATTTTTACTTCCTTAACTTGTGGAGGGTGTATCCTGTAGCAAAGCCCTAACTTTTTTTGTGAAACCCCGTTTCAGTCAATAAGTTTTAAAAACAGGTGTAAAGATATTGACAATAAGCTACGCAAACCCACCAAGACATGGAATCGTTTAAATCAAGGCGCGAGTCGAAAAACACCATCCCATACTATTAGTTAATGATTAACACATTTCTATATGTATTGTAAGCATACAATACAACTGATAATATGTTGCGCTTATTTATCTGGTGTACCGACATTTTTGCGTGTTTAACGGCTGAAATCTAACGTGGTTTGTGCCCTTCAGAATGAAAACAGTTAGCATTTACCTTTTTAATAAAAGGTGAGCTTTTAAGCCTGAGAAATTACCCCGTAAATGCACACGTTTAATTGCACATGTGTTAATATGTATGCTTACACAGTATTAAAAGACACTCAAAAATTAACGTCATTTACCTTCGTTCCCGCGTTTGACTCGTGCTGTAAATCTCTTTCTTGTTTTTAGTTCACGTGATTACGTAGGAGGCGTGATGACGCGATACTTGACTCCGCCTCCTCCATTAGAGTATATGGACAAAAAACAGGTTCCAGTTATGACCATTACGTGTAGAATTTCGAAATGAAACCTGCCTAACTTTTGTAAGTAAGCTGTAAGGAATGAGCCTGCCAAATTTCAGCCTTCTACCTACACGGGAAGTTGGAGAATTAGTGATGAGTGAGTCAGTCAGTCAATGAGTCAGTGAGGGCTTTGCCTTTTATTAATTAGTATAGATATTATATATATTGTCACAAGAACGGCAATAAGACATCATAAAGGTGTTTGGCAGCCTCCCGTATAATGTGCCTTGGCTGCAAAAAGGTATTTTTAAATATGGAGAGTTCTTCACAAGACTGAATCCAAAATAGAACTGAGGTAAATAGTCAGGCCAATGAAGGAAGTGATGTCATTGGGGCCGGAAGTAGAAGTGATGTCATCAGAGGCAGGACTGGAAGTGACCTCATCAAAGCCAGGGACCGGAAATGATGTCATCAAAGGCGTCAGAACCCTGTGGGATTTCCCGAGAATGGTCTGCAAAGGATCGAGAAAGACAGTCAGTGCACCCCACCGCCCCCTGGTCGAATGTGGAATTGGCATTATTCAGGCCTTTATTGACTCCTACTGACACGTATGTGGCAATATATAAGCTATATTACTATACAATAACTGTATATTATTTGAGTAGGACTAATTTTTTTCTAGTTGGCATATTTTCTAAAATGACACATTCATTTATACATGATTGTAAGTATACTGTAATATTTCACCACTATAGTACAGGATTACATAGAGTTTTACAAAATTATATCTCAGCATCATGTAGGAGGATGGCCACCTACAAGGATCAGGCATGCAGTCAATTAAATGGCTAAGTTAACTTTTTGAGATGAGTGGGAAGTTCCTGTACTTCAAGTTGGCAGTCTTACTTTTATATTTCTAGCAGTATACAAAATTGGAACATTAAAATAAGCAATCATTAAATTTTTATTATACAATCCTAGTTAATCAGTAACATCAAATGTGTCTAAATTGTTTTTAGACAATAATTAAAGTAAGACATTAAGAAATAGGCATTGCCTTGCAATAATGTTTATTGCTTTATGACAATTTGCTGCATATCATTGGTAAATGTAAATGCATGAAGCAGTTTGTGTGATTCATTTCCACTCCCCGAATTGCTAAAGACGTTCAAGATTGATTATGTATATGTCCTCTTTTGTTGGCTTAGTTAATGAATATATTTTCTGACAGAGTTTTCAATCCAGGCTACTCAACCCCTTGGGTTAATTGGGAAGAGCACAGTGGGTCATTTGTACACTGCAGTAATGTTTTTTAATTGACGTTTCCTTCACTAATGTATAAACATCATAAATGACAAATGTTCACATCTCAATAAGTCCAGAATTTAATGTCTTTAATACACATAATGCACAGTTACAAAATGAGCCTGGCCATTTGAGTGATTACAGATGTGTCATAACTCCCTGCATCAGACAAGGATGAGGAGGTCTCTCAAGCAGGATGACTAGTCCTTGACTTGGCCTGGTTTTAAGATTGATTCTAAGGCAGGGATAGGTGTTACAAAAAACAAATAAGAGGCTCTACACCCTTTTCATACAGAAGTAGGCTGAATATATAAAGCTTGCACACATACTTCCATTAAGGCAATGTCACATTACGTGACTTTTCCAGCAATTTTCTGTTGTGCCTTCATCAATATAATCTTATCAAGATGGTGGCAGTTCTCCCAAACCCTGTAAAGCAAGGCCATGTAACGTGATATGCCAAGCGACTCATTCCAACTAATACACAGCTTGCTCCAAAAAAATCAGACCTGTCTGACTTTGTATTTAGTTGTAGGGAAAGACTTATGAGCATTGAGAGCTGACAAGAAATAAGGAACATGGAGGCTTTGGACCTCACAAACAGAAGAGAAGCCTGTCTGTCTGTTGTGTCATGTTTTACATACTACGACAGAACAGATAAAAAGAAAAAAAAATGGCCAAGATTGTGGATGAATTCGCCATACCTGTTAACTCTTCATACAGCACCAACTCCATCATTCAGCATGCAATTGGTGGTCACAAAATGGGGTTAAGTATGACTGTGTTGGAAGTTCGGCACATGATTGCTATATGTGGCATGGTCAGCGATTTTCTTTTGCTTTACATGGCATGGTCAAAAGATGAGATGCAAATCTGAGATACCCAACAACTAGAGGTTATGTAATGTGACATCGACTTTAGAAGTCAAAAATGTTGTAGGGTATTATTAATTATGCAATTCAGCATATTGTAATAGCTCTTTTTTCTGTCCATTTTGTTCATGTTTATTTTAACATTGTCATTGAAAGACAAAGTCCATTGTGGTTCATTCTGAATGCACTTGTGTTTAAACAATGAAACAAACCAGTCTCATGCCGCTGCTTCGTGGAATGTCTAATGTGTACCCCAAGACTGGAACTCTGTGAGCACAGTAATTGATAAATTGATATATACTGTATATATATTACAGTATATATATATATATATATATATATATATATATATATATATATATATATATATATATAGTGAAAGGCGCTATATAGGCACCTGACCCGACACAGATGGACATGGAGGCACATGTAAAAATAAAACACAAATTTATTTTTTTTCAGCTGGAGGGCACGTCCCAAAAACACCAACACAAAAACAACACTAATTCTTTTCTTCCTCCACCACTCCTCCCAGACAACCTTGTCCTCCTCCTACCGATTCTGGCTCCCGGAGTGGTGGCTGCTGGCCCCTTTTATAGTTCACCCGGTAGTGCTCCAGGGTGCTTGATTTCCAAGTTCTGGATGCACTTCCAGGTATGGTTAATACGCTGCCCATATGGGCTCAGAAGACCCAGCTGCAGCACCCCCCTGGCGGTGCCTGCGGGACCCAGAAGGGTTGCACCCAACTCCAATTCCCGTGGAGCTCTGTGGGAAAGCGAGGCACCAATCCAACCGGGGGGGGGGGGGGGGCATCTAGCGTCCAGGAGGAGGTATTGCACCGCCCAGGGCTGCTCCCCCTGAATATAGAGTGCAGGGGCGTCCTGGCCAGCATGAACCCCGGCAGCCTGCCACATTGCCCCTCTCTCAGCTGACCCCATTGGGCTCAGTAGCATGTCCCGTGAAAGCTGGTCTTCTCCAGGTTGGGGAGTCGCCGTCTTCCAGTCTGAGGCTTTGCTCTGTGGAAACACAAGCAACAGGCCTGGGGGTGTTGCCCCAACGTCCACGCACTTCGGACGTCCTCTCTGCACCACAGCGGACGCAGTTATAGCAACGCCGCTCCCCTCCAAGTTGACCCATTGCAGGATCGGAAGCAGGACGGGAATTCCTGCCACGACGTCCACCCATCTGAGGGCTCGTGAAGTCTCCACCCCTTTGCAGCACAGCCCTCCACTGTCTGCTTGCAGACAGGCTCACGCTGTGCTCTGTCAGGAGTCCCTGTCTTCTTTTCCTGGGTCCTTCTCCTGCTCTGAGGTGCACCGACAGTCTAGGTCCCCTTACGGGAAGAAGAGGGAGCCCATGCCGTCTCACCCCTTTGGACGCCGGCAGTCGAGGCAAGGCTGTTTGGCAGCCGCTGTCTACCAGCTGCCTCCCTGCACACTTCTTTGTCGCGCTGTCAGTCATCGCGGCTGTGTGTCGTGTAGGAGGCGGGCCGGCATGGCAAGCAATACTGACCAATACCACCGGCATTGTGCTCCGCCCTCCCCTTTCCTGTACAGCACAGGCGTCACTCACCTGTACCAAAGCATCCTGCTGGCTGGAAAAAAGCAGCACCGTGTCGCTTCAGCCATTCATGAATGGTCCCTAAAGGCGCGCTGAGCCTCTTCTCCAGAGTTTCCTTGGCCTCCTGCTAAGCCTAAAAAACATGAAAGAGGGACTGCAGGGGTAGGAGGACGCCCTCCAACTCCTGTGTAGCCTGAAGCAGGTTGGTTTCCTCAGTCATAAACCCCAGCCGCCTGCCACTCTATATATATACAGTGATCCCTCGCTATATCGCGCTTCGCCTTTCGCGGCTTCACTCCATCGCGGATTTTATATGTAAGCATATTTAAATATATATCGCGGATTTTTTGCTGGTTCGCGGATTTCTGCGGACAATGGGTCTTTTAATTTCTGGTACATGCTTCCTCAGGCGGTTTGCCCAGTTGATTTTCATACAAGGGACGCTATTGGCAGATGGCTGAGAAGCTACCCAACTTACTTTTCTCTATCTCTCTCTTGCGCTGACTTTCTCTGATCCTGACGTATGGGGATTGAGCAGGGGGGCTGTTCGCACACCTAGACGATACGGACGCTCGTCTAAAAATGCTGAAAGATTATCTTCACGTTGCTATCTTTTGTGCAGCTGCTTCCTGAAACGACATGCTGCACGGTGCTTCGCATACTTAAAAGCTCGAAGGACACGTATTGATTTTTGACTGAAAAACAAACTCTGTCTCTCTCTATCTCTCTCTCTCTCTCTCTCTCCCTGCTCCTGACGGAGGGGTGTGAGCTGCCGCCTTCAACAGCTTTGTGCCGTGGTGCTTCGCATACTTAAAAGCCAAACAGCCCTATTGATTGGTTTGCTAGAGATTGTTTTCTCTATCTATGTGACATTCTTTGCTCCTGACACGCACTCCTTTGAAGAGGAAGATATGTTTGCATTCTTTTAATTGTGAGACAGAACTGTCATCTCTGTCTTGTCATGGAGCACAGTTTAAACTTTTGAAAAAGAGACAAATGTTTGTTTGCAGTGTTTGAATAACGTTCCTGTCTCTCTACAACCTCCTGTGTTTCTGCGCAAATCTGTGACCCAAGCATGACAATATAAAAATAACCATATAAACATATGGTTTTCTACTTCGCGGATTTTCTTATTTCGCGGGTGGCTCTGGAACGCAACTCCCGCGATGGAGGAGGGATTACTGTATATATATATATTTTTTTTTACTCATTGCTAGTTTATGGCCATTTGTTGTACTTTCTTTGTGGTTATCCTTCCATATGTGTCTTTTGTTGTTTAAGATGTGTTGGTTCTGTGGTTAGACTTAGATGACTGCTTCTCCTTAGTTTTGTGGTCTTATTACTTTTTTATCCAGAAAGATCAGTGGAGACCTTTTTTCCTTCTTAAAGTTAAATTCGCATTGTATTAATTGTTTATTCAACTCTTTTTTTTAGCAAAAATCAAACCACTACCTAGGCCAGCGTTAAAAAACTTTTTAATTTCACATGGCGTAACAAATCGCATTTTTAGTAATAGAGGTTAAAGTTTGGTGCTTTATCTGTCATCACTGATTTTACAATTTTTTAACCAAGTGATATCTCGTTCTGTTTCCAGGAAAAAAAATCAGTGGAATAGAGTCAACAACAACAACTAACAATGATGGGCACACGCTTTTTTAATATGAACAGCCAAATCAGAAACTGTCCGAAAGTAATCAGCATGGATTTAAATGGATCAGACAGAATTCATTGTAAAGTGTGTGGGGGCCTGTAGCTAAAGTCCATAAAACCTCTTTTTTTCCCACCCTCTTTCTTTAATTTGATAATAATATTGCAGTCATATGGAGTAGAAAGAGTAAATCCTTTTAATAAAATTGGCCAAATCTATGTACAACTTTTATGTTATGGGGAGGGGTGTGAAATTGTTTCTAAACACAACTGGAAACCAGTGCAGACACATTTTTTTTTTACTATTACATCATTTTCAACAAGATTGGCAGCTGGTGGTGGAGAAAATGGAGTCCTGGCAACTAAATATTGTTGCTGTTAAAAAAAGGCTTTTCCCAGTCCTTGGACTACTGCCCAGCTCATACCTTTGAAGAAAAATGGAAACACACTTTACATTCTGCTACAGTGCTCTTTCTCTGTTGTTGGCAGATGTGCCATGAAGCATAGAGTTGCTTCTTGCTGCATTTTGACCGCAACACAAACCCTACACACTACGGCTAACAGTTTTAAAAACCTCTTAGACAGGAGGCATGTAGTAACATGACACAACATTCTCGGACCTACTTAATGTAGAGAAAAGGCAAGCAAAATGACACCTTTTATTGGCTGACTAAAAAGATTACAATATGCAAGCTTTCGAGGCAACTCAGGCCCCTTCTTCAGGCAAGTAAGTCAGGGTTGTGGAAGAGTGGGAATGGATATCATCTGCACTGTGCAAAAAGCAGGATCTGGCCCTAAATGGGGCACCATTCCACTGCAGGTCTTACTCACATACACACCCACATTGCCAATCTCATTTGCAACCAGTCGAAAACCCCATGTATGGTAGTGAAACACATGGATCCATCATCCTAAAATAATCTCTCTATTATAAAAGAAAATCCTGAGACAAGATGAGACTATTTCCAAGAGATTTTTTCAAGTCATGCCCTCCTCTCAACCATATTCAACCACACACACAGTCCTCTCACCTCTCATTCGCGTGAATGCTTTTGACAGACACAGTTTCTGATGTCTCAGGTCCTATAAATTTTTACGTTTTCCTCACATAAAGATCCCAAATAAAGAAGACTTATTATGTCCAAATCTTATTGAAGAATTTCATCCTGAAGGGTTATCAACCGAAGAAATGAGTACACGGGCAATCCTAGCAAAGAGAAATGAGGAAGTCAAACTAATTAACGCGAAAATTGTCAATTGGTTACATGGCAAATTGGTTAAAGTCAGTTTATTTATTAGAGAGAAAGAACGAAATTCACTCACGGGCAGTTATACATTGCGTTGTCACGATGTAAGTCCAAAGACAGAATCAAAATTCAATGCGATATTGACTAAAATTTAATTCAAAAATTGTTTTTACTGAAGTTTTACAGTAAAAGTTTAAGTTTAAAAAGAATTTGCGTGTTAATTTCAAAGCCAAACGGAACAAAATCATATAACGCAACAAATATCTCTAACATAACATGAAACATAATTTTCTTTCAAATTATTACATTTTACTATTTTTTAATATGGTTAATTAATTGCTGTAATGTAAAATAGTTAGTTCTATTATGCATATGTAACAATTCCCATGAAAATAATAATCTGTTTAAACTGAACATCCGCAACCCCAATCGCAAATGGCAGAAACGAGCAGGGGGCAAAGCCCCCTAGTATTCAAATAAAAAACAAATAAAAGATAAGAAGATATTGATACTCCTTATGTTTTCAAAATAGTTACTTCTTTCAGTTCCTCCAGAAGTATGCATTTTATTACTTCTGGTGTCTCATCTGGAGCATTCTATTTTGGCAACACATTCATTTATTTTCTACATGTAAAGTACGCCTTGATATTGATCTCATCTCTGATATAAATTTTGCCAAGTAGTGGTTATCAAAGAAACATTGATGTAACTTTTCATATGGTGGGAAGTTTTGACTAATCGAGTGTGTTTTTGATTGTCACCATGCATTTCTGTTTCTGGGGCGTTCTTGCTTTCTGTATCCTGGAAATGGTCTTGCATGCCTATGAGCCTTTGTGTTGGTCTGCTGCTCAGTTGCTCTGTATCCAGGATTACTTATTGCTTGTCAAAGTGATTCAGTGTTTTGTTTTCTTATAGAAAGAGATTTTAGATAGATAGATAGTGTTGGAAATACCCCGGACACAGACAAACAGACACCATGTTAAAGTCCCAACACACGTTTATTTACACTAAATATAAAGTCAAGTAACTGCACAACCCAGTGCCGCAGCACCAATCACCCCAACAGTCCAGGCCTCTGTCCACAATATACCTTCAGGCCGCCTCCTTCTCTCCTCTATCTTTCTAACTCTCAGACCTCGTCCTCTTCCACCCGACTCCAGCCTTGATTGAAGGGAGGTGGCCCCTTTTATAGTTACACGGATGTGCTTCAGGTGGTTCCCGGCAATCTTCCGCTGACACGCCCCTGTGTGGCAGAAGTGCCGGCTGTCTCTCCGGAAGCACTCCGGGTGTCTCTTTTCTTCTTCCCCCCAGCACTTCCTGGTGTGGCGGAAGTGCTAGGGTCCCAAGTCCTCCAGGCATGGGGACACCCCCTGGCGGTAACCACGAGCCCCTACAGGGTTGAACTTCCAAGCCCTGTACCTGTGGCCCCCAATATAACCAGGGCGGTCGCCCCCTCGTGGTCCGGAGGAGGCATGAGCCCTCCTCCTGTCCTCCTGGGCGTCCCGGCTGGGTACCACCCCCAGCCGTGTGCCACAATAGATAGATAGATAGACAGATAGAAATTTTATGACCACACAAAATCCAAGATATAAAGAACAGTGAACTCTGCACGATTGTCAGCATGCATTCTTTCTGTATTCAGCAGATGACACTGCTCTTATTCTCATAACGTGACTGTGACTTGTTTCACACTCAGCATATGTTGGTGTTCTTTCCTTACACCAGGTCACATAGTTTTGTGAGCACTTTGCTGTTATAAACACACAAGCACAGCTCACTTTACCACTACCTGATTTTTTTTCTAATTTCCAGAACATATCAGGTCATAAGCTTTTAAATTAAGATCAAGGTTCTGTCATCAGTTTTCAAGTAATTGCATGACAGATGGACAGACCTAAGCATTTATATATGTAGATTTCTGTACCTCCATTACAGATTAGAAGGCTGTGCTGCCAATGCAACATATATGTGTCCAGTTGCAAGGTTAAAAATATTGTGAAATTCTTTACTCTTTGCTATCATGCATCTTGTAATCATGTAGGCTGTACTATGATTATATCCAATTATTTCCAATCTTTTATTTCCTCCAGTCAAGGCTGCTTGTAACTATGTAGCCCAATATTACGATTTTGGTAAAGTTCCCTTATCACCTTATCATTTAATTAACTTCCCAACATGGTAACATGCCTAAAAAACAGCTGTGTCTTTGTTCTACTTCCCAAACTTTTTCTATGTATTTTTAGAAACTCAGCCTACAAATTTTTGCTTGTAGACATGCAAGCCTTTAAATATGAGTCTGCAGCTTTGCGGTTAAAACTGCTACTGCTTCTCCTGAATACAAACTAATAGATTCCTGTCTTGCCTGTGTGTCATGAAATTAGAGTTAGAAGAACACATCATAACTCAGTGCAGTGAAATCCCTGCAGATGAAAATGAAAAAATGTTATAGTTGTGGGGAGAAATATTTATATAATATGTCTGAAGTGGCTGGTACTGAAAAATTAAAACATTAGCCTTCAGAGTGTCTCGTTTGCATGCAGAGGATACCATAATGCTCTTGATGATGAACTGCACAGTGCATCTGAATTAACAGGTGGATAATAATGGTGGAGATTCTTGACCAGAAAGCAAAATGCAGTATTGACCACTTCTATGAGATGGTTACATTTTTCTTTCAATCAACTGTTATAACACACAATAATTAGGTTCATTTATACACTTGACCTGCTGATGTCATATTTGTAAATACAGACTAGCATCAGGAAACCTGACAGAAGAATGAATGTTGAAAGGTTGTCATTTGTTACAGTATCTTGTGTTTAATTTGAATTTATTCTAGAATATGTCTGTTATCATGTGGTGTTTTAGATTATAATCTTGTTTGATTTGCAAAGCATAATTTAACAGAGTTTATTATTAAAGTATAAAAGTGTGATATCTGGATCAACCTTATTTTGTGTCTTGCTAAATTCCATGATCATACAGTGATACCTTTTGCAAATTCCTCTTGACTATTTCAGAAGTCACATTGTGTTCATTTTCGTGGTCTCAACATCCTGGACAGGAGGCCAATTGTAAAACTGTCCTGGCAGGAATGTCAGAGTGATACTTAGTAGAAGGATCTGAAAGCTGTAGTTATTCTGGGGATGATTTTATAGTGAAAGAGAATTGAGGACTATAGGAAAATGCTGTCAGTCTTGTACACCAGGAGTTCTACCTTGTATATGGACCCCCATGCTCTGCAGGTTTGCCTGACCATTTTGTGGTAGACTGATGTCTGTAGCAGCAGTGACACCTTGAGGCCACTAGGGGAGCTCTGGGCAGACAGTCCCTGGAGTATGACAGGGAATTCCTATCCTGAAATTATACACAGGGTGATCTGAAAGTATGGTACCTCCTCAAAGAAGCTTAAATGCTTCCTCCAGTCATTAGGCAGTTGATCTTGGAATTAAGAGTGCCACTTGGCCATAGGAAGAGAGATCAGAGTTATTTTGTGAGATGAGGAGATCCAGGAAGGAATGTTATTTGTGTTCATAGTGGGTAAGTAGATTAGCCACAAAAAGGGTCATAGAGAAATCCTTTTTTGTGCCTAGATAGAATGATCCAATATCGTGGGCTTCTGTTGTTATCTGAACAAAATCACAGTTGCTGTTCCAGAACAGTCATTCACCTTAAACCATTAAGCTTTAAACTCAGCTTCTGACATAAAAAGACTCATCCACGTGTAAAAAATCTGTCATCATTTAAATGTCTAAAGTAGCCTGTTTTTTTAATCTGTTATTAAAAAATGTGAACTTGTGTGATTTATGACTTCGCAGGTTAAGTTTAAACTTAACTGATTGAAAGTAATATGATAATATCATGCCTGCTGTTCATAGAACCATTAAAAGCGGCCCCAACAACAACAACGTTTATTTATATAGCACATTTTTCAAACATAAAAGTAGTTAGAAAAAGACTTAATATGGTTAAACAGAGTTACAAAAGATAGTAAAAACAAAAGAACACTTAATAATAACAGGAGATAATTTTAATGCCCAACTAAAAACATAAATTATGGTAAGAACAGGAACATAAAAACTCAAGATGGCGAGATGTTGGAGCAAATAAACCTGTGGCAGTCCCAAGGCCAAAATACTACCCAGCCCCCTAAGGACATTCTACAGTTCATGACTGTGTTACCATTAACAAGATACTCTTGTGAAGCCCTCTTTATCTTCTCAGCATCTCAGGTGGCTGCAGCATACTAGGACCATGGAGCAGTTGCACATAGCACCACCACCATAGATTATACCAAAAAAGGAAATGACCTGTTATGAAAATAATAATTTTCTCTATCCTTCAGTATGCAGGAATACTAGTGATTGTATTAATTTCTTAATAGATCAAGAAAAAGCCAGATAAAAGAGATGGGTTTTTAGTACATTTTTGATGTTTTGAATTGTAATGGCCCAACATATCTCTCCAGGTAAAGTATTCATAGTGTTTTGTCATATTTGATCCCTTTTTCTAGTGTGTCTATTTTGTGCCTTTAAAAAACATGCATTTTTCACTTACCTGGGATTTCAGAGTTCAGGGATAGTTCAAGAGTATCTCCTACTGGTTGAACTGTGTCTAGGTACTCTCTAATCTACTGTACATGTTTTGTTGCTTTAGTCAATAACAAAAGAAATTTAACCATCAAGAACAGCACTTCTGAGTAATAATTCTGTCAGACAACATTCACCTTTCCCTTTAGAAGTGTTTGAGACACCACACTCTGTTAGCTGCTCTCAACTATCAGCCTGCAATCACTTTTACCTGGAAAAGACTACAGAACTCTCAGCATCTTTGTATTAGAATATGAGAACACCTTCAGCACTCCCTACTCCCTGCCTTCTACTATTGTTGTCTAAACTGCTTTGCATCAGAAAAACTAAACAAAAGAAGACAGAAGTGGATAGAGGAGTATAAATTATTTTGCAGTAGCTCATCACGTGGGAATGACATTAACACATTATACAATAAGAACTGATGCTGTTTGTGAAACAAGCAAAAAATAAGGGATGTCCCCTTTCTATAGACTATTGTATTGCTGCTTTTAGTTTCCTTTGGAGTCATCTCTTTGAGTATTAAAGACTTGCAGATATCCCACCTACCACATTTTACAAATTAGACTTTCCAAGACAATATCCACTCTGAAATATTTTTTCTGTAGAGAGGGTTTTGGAGCTACAAAGCACTGTGGCTTTTTTGCTTTGACACCATAAGGCAGGACCAGCATTGAACATGTGCCTTTCTTGTTTAGCATGATTCATGACAACTTTGTGGCAAAAAGAATCTGAATTGGACAATGGCTGAATTACCAGGACTTCCAAAGCAAACTGTAAAGAAGCTGTGGAGAGAGAAACAAATCGGATAGCTAAACACGCAACTGTTATGAGCTTTGCTGTGAGAGAGTATTCCAGGGTTTATGATAAATTGAGTTAAGGACCAGGGGCCTCATGTATAAACGGTGCGTACGCACAGAAATGTTGCGTACGAACCTTTCCACGCTCAAATCGCGATGTATAAAACCTAAACTTGGCATAAAGCCATGCACATTTCCACGGTAACTCATACCTTGGCGTACGCAATTTCTCCGCTCGGTTTTGCAGACTGGCGGCACCCAGCGTCAAAGCAGTGCTACTGTTCCTGTGTGGTTACCCTTTCTTAGATCCACATCCACGGCGGCGGCTTTATCAAATACACTGAAATTAACCAATATCGTTCATAAATTTAATGCATCTGATTGTAATTAACCTGTAACAATATAATGGTCCACAGAATGGTCAAACTACTGTTCCTGTGTGCTCATCCTTTCTTTCTTAGCTCCACATTCCTGACGCGGCTTTATAAATACACTGAGATTAACTGCATATTGTTTATTAGTGTAATGCATCTGATTGTAATTAACCTGTAGCAATATAATAGGCCAGGGAATAGCCATAGTATTCCAAATACCATAACTGCTTTAGCGTTGTTACGCTCACTGCATCTTATTCTTCTTTTTGCTGCTCCCGTTAAGGGTTGCCACTGCGGATCATCTTTTTCCATATTACTCTCACTGCACCACTCGGAGTATTTATATCACTGTATCTGAGTGTGAATCACAGCAGCAGATGATTGGAAAGAGAATTATCGGTATACAGTTTCAAGTACACACTACCTCAACCACGGCAAAAAGCGTCAAAGCCTTTCCTGTACGGACCTCGCGTTTCAGAAACAGTTTCATCCCAAGAACTATAAACGCACTCAATCAGTCCATCAAGTGCTCCTTGTAGAACTGTTTGTACTTATAAGTACAATCACCTCACTGTAAACTTACACTACAGTTATAATATTGCACAACCTGCGCTACTTTATAAAGCGCGTATGATGACAATATCATTTTTAAGATGAAATGCAGCAAAATATGTTGCTTATAGTATACAGATAAAACTTTAACTTCATTTAAATAATCTGTATTGTTAATAACTAAACATGTGAGGACACGGTGCCGCAGCGTATAGCTAGTTCAAGGATAGCTCCTGCCTTGCGCTGTATTCTTGCTGGTGCTGACGCGACACTGGAAGGATAGACGAATAGAATAATTAAACATGTACTACGAAGATATTTCAATGTTCCTTAAAAGTTTTGAAAAATCGGCGTTCTAAGCTTACAAATGGCTTAACGTCTATTACAGAGCTGATTGTGTGGCGATAGGAGAAAGAAAAGTATGGACAGGAATTGGAGGTTAGTAGGCTACGTTTGAAAGAGACAGTACTTCTGTAATAAATTATTTCATCGAAGGTCGCACATGGTGCAGTAAGCCTCTTGCGTGAGATATGAACAATCACTGCGCCACCGTGTTCCCATGTTTAATAACATGCTTTCATTCCTATCATCATGAAAATGATATCACGTATACATCTCAGTATTTTAATTATTCAGAGAGCTGTAATATCTCGAATGTAATGCATTCTGTGTCCTGTCGGAGAAAGAGAAAGAATGGAAGCATGTAGTGATTCACACACATAGAGCACATAGAAGATCAAACACAGAACAAAGCATTTAACATGCTACTTGAGAAACTAGTAAAATAAACGATTTTAAGATGAAGTTTATGATGTTCTACTTTAATGGCAAAATAAACTACATGATTAAAGTGGAAATTTCGAGATTAAAGTTGACATTTCGTGCTTTTTTCCCACTGTGTGCCTATGTTTTTTGTTTGTACCCTAATACGCTTTCATATGACACTCAGACGGTGGGCTACGACTTGCCTTTTCACGGCGACTTTGATATGTGATTTCTTTTTTATTTCGGGCACTGTGCGACTTTGTGAATTTGATCTTTCGAGTTTTTCCGACACTCTGTCACTCAATCAACTTTCTTTTGTTGATTATACCACTGTTTAAACCAAAAAATAGTACGTTTTTCCTTTGCCTCCACTTGGAATTCGCTGAAATTCTTATATTTAACCCCTGTGCTTTTCCCATTGTCTTTTCACAGAAAGTTATTTATATTGATTTGCATATTCAAAGAGGCATAATTCTGGGAGGAGTTGGGGCGGGACAGAAGGCGCGTGCACGTGCGTTACTTTTCACGCTGATCGGGATTTATGTAGTGGAAGAACGTGAAAGTATGCGTGCGCACAGATTCCTGCATCTGGATTTTTCTGTGCGTACGCACAATCCCGCTTTGTGCTTACGCCATGTTATAGTGTGAGTTCTACGCACGGCGTTATACATGAGGCCCCAGAAGATGAAAGGAACAAAAATAGCAGGCTAAATTTGATGTTAACAGACAGGTAGAGGTCAGAAATACCAGGAGAGGCAAGAAAAAGCAATCATTGAAAATAGGAAAGCTAAACCAGAATTGATATCAAAGAACATGAAGCAAGATACTGATTTGTTAAATGTGCATGTACCTTCCTCTAACAAAGATTGGTTTTAGGGTCGATATCTAAAGCTGTGTAATTCAATCTTATATAGGCAAAGTGTAATGACATAATTCATCACATGACATTTATGTCACATGACCAGCAATATTAAACAAGATGGCTGAACACAATGACCATACCAAATCAAAAAACAAAATGCCATCATCAGATTAATGATAAAAACAACATTCCAAAAAAAAAAATCAGAAAAAATTTGGAATGTTTTGATTTCCAAGAGTTCATAAGTTGGGCTCACAACAGCAGAATTAAACTACAGATAAGTCATGGATTTAGCTGCATCAAATAGAATACGGAGAGATGTGAGGAAAGGTCTCATACAGTATATATGAGAGTCAGGATAGCAATTGCTCATTTTTGCTGAGTCATCAAGGGATTTGCATGTGTTATTAAAAAATCTGACAGGCTCTAACACTAGCCTGAAAGGAAAGCCTATAGAAAATGCACAGCAGTCTGCATCACCCATCTGATTCTGCACAGGTACCATAAGCATCTGCGTACATAAAATAACAGATGTAGCCACACAAAATATGCAGAATACTCTTATACTGTGGTATTTCATATTTGAGGTATGCATTACATGCTTGTCCAGTGAAAACAACCGAAACCACTTCGTCTTTAATGATATAACTGCTTAATTTAATTTCATTTTTTTATCTTAAATCCACTTAATATGGAATTTTACTACTACTTAGTCACTTTCTCTGATTATTTTGGAAGAGTTTTGACATACTTTACAAAATGTAAAAGTTTTACATAGTACAGTAAAAAGGCATGCTGTTACTTTTTTACTTTATTGTTAAATAGGACATATAATAAGGAACTGATCTAAATAATGTATACATTGGATTTAGAAAGCAATGTTTTAACCTTGAGCTAAAATCATTTAAGTAATGTTTTCCTCACATCAAGCAACACTCATTATCCAAGAACAATGAAGTGAAAAAAGGATTTTAGAAATTTTTGCAAATTTATTAAAAGTAAGAAACTGAAATATCATATTGATATGTATTCAGACAGTTTACTCAGTACGTAGTTGAAGCACATTTGAAAGTGATTATAGCCTGCAGTCTTCTTGGGGATGATCCACACTCCTGGATTTGGAAATTTTCTGCTATTCTTCTCTGCAGAACAACTCAGGCTCTTTCTGGTTAGGTGGAACGGCTATTTTCAGGTCTTTCCAGAGATGTTGGATTGGGTTCAAGTCTGTGCTCTGCATGGGCAACTCAACGACATTCCCAGACATAGCCCTAAACCACCTTTGTGTTGTTTTTACTTTGTGCTTAAGGTCATTTTCCTGTTGAAAGGTGAACCTTCAGTCCAGTCTGAGGTCCAAAGCATGCTGGAGCAGATTTTCATTAAGGATATCTCAGTACAAGAGGCATAGAGACAACAGGACAGGAAAGGCAAGCAATTGCCTGGGTCCCCAAACTGGGAAGGGTCCACCAAGGGCATCCATTTACAATTGTACTCATTGCGATGACAGATCTGCAGGATCAACACATTTTAAGAAGACAGTCAGAAAAAGAGTCCCCCAATCGCCATGTAGAGAGTGTTGGTGATGAATATTACTTTTTTAAGTATAGTTAAATGTAGTCAGCGACATTTTCATAAGTCATGAAGAGAATTCACATGTCTAGAAGCAAAATGCAGAAAAAACAAGAACATGAGAAAAACTAGAAACAGGACAGTGGTAAGTTGCAGTGAACCTGTAATGTTGATTCTATTAAGTATGCCATGCAAGAGCTTCTAACACAATCTGAACAAATGATTGGAGTGTTTATAGCAGCAGAAAAGAATAGCTGATACTTTATTTGGAGCAAAAATTAAATCAAAGCCATCAGTAAAGCAAACACTAAGTTTGGAATGAAAGCCAACATCCAACTAGGAGAAGAAACCAACAATCTGAAATCATTCATCCAGCTGGCAGCAAAAAGCTTGATTGAGAGTTTAGGGAACCAGTGAAAGGCACAACAACCACTAATAACACCTCAACAAGGCTGATCTCAGCGCTAAATGTAAGTTCAATTTATTCTCTGCCTGTTGAGAGCCTATTTATATGGTATGTGTCCTGCATCATGTACAGATTAGGTTTTAGTTTTTAGTAAGTGAAGTCAGTTAACTTAATGGTGGTCGGGAAAATACATGCTTAGAACAACTGCATTAGGAATTTATGGAGCCCCTTCAGTAAAATGAGAAAGAAAAAAAAAATATTACATATAAAAATTGATTGTGAAAAACAAATTGTGATGGGGAAAAAAAACTGATGAGAGGATAAGCTGGGCTGGGTGTTGGTAACTCCCATTGACAGTTTCAGCCATTTTTACAGCAAATACAGTGATTCACTCAGCATGATGATGTGTTTACATGCTGTGTTTCAGTCTGCCTGTCATTTGATTGTGCTGTGAGAATAACTGAGATTGTTAGTATTGCGTTATTTCTTCTACTGACTCTTCCTATCACTGGTGCCTCTGGTGGGAGAAGTTTTTAATCTTTAAAGCTAATTAAATCTTACTTGAGATCTACCATGTGCCAGGTGAGGCTTTCAGCCTACTTGTTCTACTTTCAACAGAGAGCTGTGTTTGAAGGCGTTTTTGGGCCTGGCATTGTGGCTTCTGTCTGGGCACTATGTCATATAGCCAAGATAGGTGGTGTGTTGCAGTGATGGTTATCCCACTGAAAGTTTCTCCCATCTACACACAGGTTCTCTGGAGTTCAACCACAGTGACCATCAGGTTCTTATTCACCTCCCTTGCCAAAACCTTTCTCCCAGGATTGCTCAGTTTGGGCTGCCAACTCTAGGAAGAGTTGTGGTTGTTCCAAATTTCCATTTAAGAATTTTGAAGTCAGCTTTGCTCTTGGGAAACTTTAATGCTGGAGGAATTGTTTTTGGAGCCTTCCCCAGATTTCTGCCTTCCTTTAACCTCATGGCTTGGGTTTTGATCTGGCATACATTGTCAATTGTGGATGTTATATAGATTAGTTACACCTTTCCTAATCATGTCAATCAACTGAATTGACCACAGGTGGACTCCAAACAAGGTGTAGAAACACCTCAACGATGATCAACAGAATGGGATGCTCTTAAGCTAAATTCAAGTAACATAGAGAGGGGTCTGAATACTTGTGTCACTGTAATATTTCTTATCCAGCCATCCTCTTCCACTTATCCAAGATCGAGTCGCAGGGGCAGCAGCTTGAGCAGAGATGCCCAGACTTCCCTCTCCCTGGCCACTTCTAAAAGCTCTTCCGGGGGAATCCCAAGGTGTTCCCAGGCCAGCCGAGAGACATAGTCCCTCCAGCGTGTCCTGGGTCTTCTCCGGGGCCTCCTTCCAGTTAGATGTGCCCAGAACACCTCATTAGGGAGGCATCCAGGAAGCATCCTGATCAGATGCCCGAGCCACCTCATCTGACTCCTCTCGATGTAGAGGAACAGTGGCTCTACTCTGAGCTCCTCCCAGATGACAAGCTTCTCACCCTGTCTTTAAGGGAAATCCCAGACACCATGCAGAGGAAACTCACTTCAGCCGCTTGTATTCGCGATCTTGTTCTTTTGGTCACTACCCACAGCTCATGACCATAGGTGAGGGCAGGAACGTAGATGGACCGGTAATTTGAGAGCTTTGCCTTTTGGCTCAGCTCCTTTTTTACCATGACAGACCGGTGCAGAGCCCGCATCACTGCGGACGCCACACCTCTCCACCTGTCGATCTCCCGCTCCATTCTTCCCTTACTCGTGAACAAGACCCCGAGATACTTGAACTCCTCCACTTGGGGCAGGATCTTGCCCTGAACCCTTAGAGGGCACCCCACCCTTTTCCGGCTAAGGACCATGGTCTCGGATTTGGAGGTGCTGATTCCCATCCCAGCCGCTTCACACTCGGCTGCGAACCGATCCAGTGAGAGCTGAAGATCACGGCCTGATGAAGCAAACAGGGCGACATCACCTGCAAAAAGCATTGACCCAATCCTGAGCCCACCAAACCGGAACCCATCAACACCCTGGCTGTGCCTACAAATTCTGTCCATAAAAGTTATGAACAGAATCGGTGACAAAGGGCAGCCCTGGCGGAGTCCAACTCTCACTGGTTCGACTTACTGCTGGCAATGCAGACCAAGCTCTGACACCGGTTGTACAGGGACCGAACAGCCCTTATCAGGGGGTCTGGTACCCCATACTCCCGGAGCACCCCCCCATAGGATTCCCCAAGGGACACTGTCGAATGCCTTTTCCAAGTCCACAAAACACATGTAGACTGGTTGGGCAAACTCCCATGCACCCTCCAGGACCCTGCCAATGGTGTAGAGCTGGTCCACTGTTCCGCGACTAGGACAAAAACCACATTGTTCCTCCTGAATCCGAGGTTCGACTATCTGATGGACCTTCCTCTCCAGGACCCCAGAATAGACTTTTCCAGGGAGGCTGAGGATTGTGATCCCTCTGTAGTTGGAACACACCCTACGGTCCCCTTTCTTAAAGAGGGGGACCACCACCCTGGTCTGCCAATCCAGAGGCACTGTCCCCGATGTCCATGCGATGTTGCTGAGGCGTGTCAACCAGGACAGTCCTACAACATCCAGAGCCTTGAGGAACTCTTGGCGTATCTCATCCACCCCACCCCATGATATTTCTTAAGAATTTAAAAAATATGCTTTTGATTTGTCAATCTGGGATATTCTGGATTTTATGTGGGAAAAAATAATTTAATTGATTTTAGTACAAGGGTGCAAAATAGCTAACAGTGAAAAAAGTGAAGGGGTCTGCTTTTTTAATACACTGTATGTTTACACAGAGGTGTTACTTAAAAAAATTGCTATAATCTGCTTTCCTTGTACACATATACATAAATAAGTTGGAATTTGTTCATTGGTTACTTATTAATGAAGTGAAGTGTTGGTGTAGAGGAAAGATATAATTTGGAGATTATGGCTAAATCCCATAGCACTGCATGAATCTTTGCCTAACAATTTTTTTTGCATAATAAGATAGTAAGCAGATAAGCATTTTTTGAAAACAAAACAGTAAATAACGTGTGCTCTGTCTCTAGGCACGTCTAAACTAACAGTCTCTCTTCTAGAAATTGACAGTCTCTCTTTAGTCCAACAAACCTCCACCCCAAATTATTCCTGCTTGTGATTTGGTCACAATCAGATAGCATTTGACTGTATTAAAAACCAGGAATAAATACACTTGTGAGCAGACTGTAATCGGGCCACTCCAACTACAGTTGACAGAAATGGATAGTGCCATTTCTTATTTTTGTTTAACAATTATTCCATGCCAAATGTTGTTTTGCCAGTCCGCAATGTGTAAGTGTGCATGCACATGACTTTGCTCTGCTTTTTTACTGCCATGCAAGCCCATTAATAAGTCTGCAAACTTACTTAAAATGTGTATTAACTTCTTATTTTCATGTAAATATGATGTACTCTCCTAAATAGGTTGTCTGTGAAACTTCATAAAAGGAAATTCAGAAAATACCATATTAATGAAGAATGGTTTAAGCACATTTATGTTAGGTAAACTGCCCAGTGGGGGCTGGGGGTCTTTTGGTCTTGGAAGCCCTGCTGATTTTTTTTTTCTCTAGCTTAAATACAGTTATTTTTTTGTTGTTGTTTTTCCGGTCCTCAAGGCCATCTGACCCTATCATCGTACTCATCTGCAGAGACTTACAATATGATACTATATATAATGTAAGGACACTACTTTTCTACTAATTATCTGGCTATGTTATGTAAGCTCATATATATTTATTATTTGTGGTTATTCATTATTCCATCCATCCATTTTCCAACCCGCTGAATCCGAACACAGGGTCACGGGGGTCTGCTGGAGCCAATCCCAGGCAACACAGGGCACAAGGCAGGAACCAATCCCGGGCAGGGTGCCAACCTACAGCAGGATTATTCATTATTATTCTTACCTAATATAATTTGTTTCTGTTTGACATCTTGTAAAGAACTCTGAGCTACATTTTTTGTATGTTTTGTATTGTTGTTCAGTTTTATTTTTACGCAGTTGAGCAAGCATAATATGTTTTGTTAGAAATAAACCACATCTCATCAACAGGCAAATTACAACAACAATAATAATAATAATAATGTTTCTTGACAAACAGTTAAAACTGAACAAAATGTATCACATCTCACATTTTGCATTAAAACATCACAAAAAATATTTAGTTCACTTGCAAGTGCATTTTGTTTGTCTGTATGCATTTTCTAGTGTATCTCACACTATTGAATTAAAACATGAATGCTGTCAAAACAAAACAATACAATTACAAATACACAGATATTACTTATTCATTTGTCATTTGTTCCATGTCACCGTTTCACTTCACAAGAGTTTTCACATGTCCAGGTGCATGTGTGATGTGTTTGTTAGTTAGTCAGATGACTGGCACTGCATGGACTCAACAAGAGAGGCAAGTGTATGGTGGAGTGTAGCCACTCAGGTTCACTCTTATGGAGTCATTTAAATGTTCATCTGTCAGTCTTGTTATGAACTTTGATTTCATTATATTCATGTCAGAAAAGGTAGACTCACAGAGGTATGTAGACCCAAACAAAGCAGCCATTTTCAGAGCTGCTTGGTGAAGATTCTTATAGTTACCTGGCTTTACTAAGCTCCTGAAATGCTGAGAATGCTGTTGAGACTTTAGCTGCACATTATTTTGAAGGTTTACTAATATATAAAATAGAAAATCCAATATCTGTATGTCTGTCCGCTTTTCACGAGAGAACTACTTAACAGATTTAGATCAGTTTTTTTTCTATAATTTGCTTGAACATTCCAGTTGATTTTGCAACTTCTCTCATTTCGCTATGTATCATATTTCACTTGTGGTACCGATTTATTTGCGCAAATCCGAAAAAAAAAGGCAGTGGGCTGAAGGGAGGGGCCTTCGTCACTCACTCGCCAGTTTCGGGGCGTGTTCCTTAACTCCGCTTAACTAGTGAACGAGAGAACAATTGAATTCAACTTTGTTTGATGTTTAAAATAAAGTGTTACTTAGGTCTTGATGAGTTTGAGTCCGGATATTCTCTTAAGTGTACAGTATGCCACATTGAAAAGAGACTGCAATTCAAATTGTGGATCATGATATGATTTTTTGGAAAGATCGCCCACCCCTAATTTGACTAATCAAGTTTTCATTTACGTAGGATTCATTAACCCTTTGACGAGCTACTTGGAAAGGGGTTGCGAGTTACCGGTAGCTTGCAAGCAACATGCTGGAGACCCCTGGCATAGATAAAATAGGATCTGAGGATTTTAAAAATTAAACAAAAGTGTTTAGGAAATTTCATTACAATTCCTTTTGTAACTGTGAATTTAGAGAGAGTTTTTACTTTCACAGTCTTTCTTTAATTCACTTTCAACCTGTTTTTATAACTTCTCTGTGCATCTATATAAAGCTATGTGGTCTGGTGTTTTAAAATGGTTTAAATTTGTTCATAAAAATAAATTGACCCCATTTTGGTGTATGCATAAGTGGCATCTCTAATGAACACTCCCAATTCAGATTTAATTCTTGAATGGTACACAGAGTCACTGGGTAGGGTTATCCCTGTCAGATTCTTGATTGGATTAGCACTTTGAGATTGTTATACTCTGAATACGTATGTGTGTCTGTGTGTTAAGAAAGGAAAGACAGAATGTGAGGTCTCAGACTTGGGGATCAATGTGGAAACTCTGTTCACTTCACAGTGTTGGTTGCTTTTTCAATTCTGTTTCCTGAACATTTAGTAAATTAACAGTACAGCAATTGTTATCAGGCATGTAATAATTAAAAAAGATCTTCATGAAATCGATAAATTAATTAAACATATGAAGCTGAACACTTATTATTGACTATATATTGTTGTAAAAAGGTAATACTAGCATCTGTCAACCATCAAATAAAAAAGACCTACAGAGTAACAACTAACACATTATTACTAACTTACACTAACTTAAGCTAAACCAAGCTTTCACAAAGGCATTTGCAGTTTGTCAAGGCTCTTGCCACAGTTACATCAGTGCTCATTCAAAACACCCCATAACCTGTTAAGGGAATCTGCTGTTTCACTATGCGAATGGACTGGCACTCTGGCTGTGGATGTTTATTAACTTGTGTTCAATGCTGCATTTTTTTTGTGAACTTTATTAATTATTTTGTAATGATTACAAATACTTTCAACAATATCTCAGCACCAATTTTTTTTTCTTTTTCTCACCCCACCAATCCATTTTCTGGAACCATATATATATCACCACAAGGTTGCAATAGCTTATTCTGCATCATCGACAGAAAGTGAGCTTCTTTCTATTGCTAGACATACTTAACCCCACACCCTTATTCACCCACACAGCATGACTTTCATTGTAATTACATGCATTCACTATAACACTGTGAAAAGTGGGAGCCAATAACCCTTTAATTTAGCACACCTTTGTGGAAGTGTAAAGAAAATCCACTCATCCACGGAGAGAATCACAAAGATAGTAACCACACTTTAGATTTAAATGCAGTAGTTACAACCAGTCTATTTCAATTTTCATAAAGTATGCTGTGTAACTAATTTTCAGCTAAAAAAAAAAAAAACACTGCAATGCGCCACATTATCTTAATCTTTTCCCCATTACTACTCTAAGGACAATAAAATTATTAAAATAGAAAAAAGACGAAATGTTTCCAAAACATCTATTTGTGATATATATTAGATGCTTATGTACATAGCTCATATTAGTCTTGCTGTCAAGTACTATTAAATTAGGGCAATTTTTACCTTTACAATAACAGCTAGGTGGTCTTTACTGCTGAATAGTACAGTTTGTTTTGGAAACATTATACAGTAACATTTTATGAAGTAGAGAGTCTAGACATTGTAATATCAGATCAAGCGTGTTAAAACCATTACTGACCACACTGTAAGGCACTGGGATAAAGACTGATGTATAAAATATTTATGAAGAGAATGGAATTAGGTTGTGCACATTTTCATAGAGTATTTAGCTACAGTGATACTACCGTCTACAGTTATGCATATATGGTTTTATCTTGTATTGTGACCTTGGATGTCTTGAAAGGCACATTTCCTTAAAATGTATTATTACTGTTTTATTTTCTCCTACCAAAATTTACTTAGCATTTTATCTTGCTTCAAAACTATCACATCATGTTTGCACATTACAGAATAAAAACAGCTTAAGCCAGTAAAAGTCTAAACAGTATATAAATTCTATATTTTTTGTTGTTGTTGTTGTGTATAAATTCTTGAATTAAAAAATGTTGTTGTTGGTCTTTTCTGGTAGCAGCTTCAGTGCTCCACTCAACATTTTAAGCTGTCACTGCTCCGCCTAGTGGTTGTTCAAGCTAGTGCAGTCACATTACTGAAAATTCCTGAAACAGGACAATCTTGCACAGTATCCGGCCGGCAGCACACCTCAGAATGATGCAGCATTTCTCAACTATTTTTAAGGCTGTAACTTACAGTGTATACAAAATCACAACAATGAAATAAATAAAAATTACAGGCAAGCACATTTAATGACATGAAATAAAATGATAAAATGCTAGTGCAAAAATACAGGCAGATGAGTTTTTTTTTTTTCTCTTTTTGTCACATGAAGTGGATAATCTTAATGAGACAATATGGCTTTCCCAAAATGATCAGAAGAACTTAAATGTCTAATTGTGTCCCTGTCCCTCTTTTACAGGGAAGAATGACCACTGTGACATCGCACTACAACATGTGACTATGTCTCATGTTATTTGACCACATGCCTTTTGTGTGTTCACACATATGTATTCAATGTATAACCTAAATAAATATGAAGATTGCAAACAACAAAAAACAGAAATCAAATAATACAAACACACCAAAACATTGCACAAATCACTTGGTTGTGGAAACTGACAACACTACTTCCAGTTCAGGTGAACAGCTGGGTGGTCTCAGTGCTGTGGTTATCCAGTGGTATTTTGTGAAGAAAGAACTTATCACAACATCCTGCCATTGACAGGCCTAATATAAAGGGTAAGATATGTGGTTTGTTTTTGCTACTCAGAAGCCTTACAGGTTTTCAATTAATATAGAGGATACTGTAATCCTTTCAGCCAACAGATGTCAGGTGATAGGCCTTTAGTCTGAGGCTGGCCAACCTAAACAGGAGTGCATCGAGAGTTAGAATGCAAAGTGGAATTTCAGAGTGTATTTTATAGTTAAATTATTTATGAAAGTGAGTCTAAGAATAGTAACCTTGAGCTGGTTATAAGACATGTTTGCTGCTTATGAGCTTGAATGATAATGATGTTGTAACATTTTTCATCATTTTGGTTTTTAGCAAATCGTCAATGTAACCCACTGTGTTTTGTTTTATGTGCTCATTGGGCAAGAAGATAGAGGAAGCTGCTGTCTTTTTAAAAATTGACATTTTCAAAGATTTTCATCTCTCTGGCTTGGAAAGGAGTCTTTCTCTTTGTTCTTGATGGAGAAGATGCAATCAGTAGCTAAGCATCTTACTGTTGCAAATGGGACTGCATGAAGATTTAACACATCTAGGTTGTCTGATACTATGTATCTCTTTGTATTTGCTGTTATGGGTTTTAATGCAAATAAATATAGTTTGTTAATGAAAGCTTAAAGCCCGTCTCCCTGTCGAAGTGCTATTAGAGGCCTGGGAGGTTAGATAGTTCATTATTTTTCTGAATGCAGTCCATTAAGGGCACAAGGAGGAAATGCCTTTGTGAAGCCTTCTGTTGGTGTTAAACTGGGCTGAAATAAAGTTTGAATAGTTAAGACAGCCTCAGTAAGTGAACAGCCTGCCATTAGAGGTCCCGATGGTTAAACTCCTGGGGAATAGCACAGACAATGAGACACATAAGAGGTTACTGGTAACAGCTGTATAGCTTTTTTATTTTATTGATTTTAATTAAAAGCAAATAACAATCCATACAATCAAATAAAACTTAAGAAAACCAAAATTCAACGTAAACCCAAAAGAAAGAGAGGAGAGTAAGCCAACAAAGCAAATCTTTAAAAGCTGCCAGGAAGGAAGAGTATCCTTTCCCCCAATATAGAAGCTTACTCTAAAATGTTATTGATCAGATCCTTCCACATTTTAAAAATGTTTTGAGCAGATCTGAGTGAAAATTAGATTTTTTTCAAATTTCAAATAGTATAGGACATCAGTTACCAACTGACTTAAAAGAGGTTGGGTGGGATTCTTCCAGCTGAGCAAGATAAGTCTATGTGCTGTTAGTGAGGTAAAGGCAATTACAATTTGTTTCTCCTTCTAATAATAATAAAAAATTGTATTTATTTGCAGGTGCCTTTCTAAACACTCAAGGACACCGAACAATTGATAAAACACAGATTATAAACAAAACTAAAATACAAAAATTTAAATCAGACAAAGCAATTGTAATTAAAGGGAAAAAGCAGTCTTAAACAAATGAGTTTTAAGTTTAGATTTGAAAAGTGAAAATGATTCAATATTTCTAAGCTCAGATGGTAGTGAGTTCCAGAGCTAGGGAGCAGAGCAACTGATGAAGGGGACAGTCAACTGGATGGAGGAAGAGGATCTAAGGGTGCGGGAGGTAATGGCAACATGGAGGAGGTCAGACAGATATGGAGGGGCAAGGTTGTGGATAGCATTAAAAGTTAACAGAAGAATTTTGAATTGAATGCGGAACTTAACTGGAAGCCAATGAAGCTGCTGCAAAACAGGAGTGATATGATGAATAGAGAGGGTTCTAGTAATGATGCGGGCAGCTGAATTCTGGACCAGTTGAAGCTTATAAAGAGATTTGTGAGAAAGACCAAAAAAAAAGGGAATTGCAATAATCCAGACGAGAAGTGACAAGGCTATGAACAAGGATAGCAGTGGTGTGGGGAGTGAGGGAGAGGCGAATTTGATTAATGTTACGCAAGTGGAAATAAGCAGTCCGGGAGATGTTATTGATTTGGGACTGAAGGGATAAAGTACTGTCTATACTTTAAGCTCATCTGGGAATACACCAAACACAGCTGTTAATGGGTTAGGAGTGATTGTGACACCAAGGCTATCTGATATGCATTCACAGAAATTTGTCCAAAATTATCTTAATTTGGTATACCCCTGAAACATGTGGGCCAGACAGGTTGGAGCTAGATTGCAACATTCACAGGTTGAATTTTGCCCTGAAACATTTTAGATAGTTTTAATTGAAGTAAGTGCATTCGCTAGAAGATTCATTTGGAATAATTGAGTGTTTTGTGCAAATAGAGCTAGAGTGTATTCTTTGCATGGCTGCCTTCTACTCCTTTTCTGAAATATTAAGTGAAACATCTCTTCTCCATTATACCCTGGGATCTTTGAAAGGAAGGGACTTTAAAATGTTTTTATAAATTGTAGAGATGCTATCTGAGTCTTCAACACTGATCAAGATTTCTTCTGGAATAGAAATAGGTGGAAGGTGAGAAAAATTGGACAGGTTCCGTTTAGGAATGTTTCTGTCTTGAAAGTAGTGAAAAATGAGAAGTTAATTTTGAAACAGTTGTGAAGCTGTTATTGACATTTCTTTCTATCCCCTATCTAGAAGAGAAGCTAAGGGATTAGTTGGTATCTTTCATGTTAGTTGCATGTCACAGGTTGTCTGAGAACAAAATAAAACATTACCCATGGAGGTGTCTCTCCTAGGGGTCCTTGGATCAGCCAAACATTGAAGTCTCCAGAATCCATAGAGTGAAATTGCTGTGGCTGGGAGGCCTGTGGATAAGCACGGATTTATTTTCACTTTATTGTTGATTGTTTTTTTTGCGTAGCGTTTTGTGCAAGAAACAATTTTTGAAATGAAAATATGTTTTATTTTTTCTCAAGTATCTACACATGCTAGTTTGGAGATACAAAGTTTTACTCTGCCTTGTGGTATTCCTAATTTGCTCAGATTTCTCCTGTATTTATCCTACTGCTCCCCAAAATTTTCCACTCAGTACTCATCAGAAAAAAAATCATATGCAGTATTCACTTGATGCCTATCTTTTCTAGTGGTGGCACTGTAGTTAGTATTGCTGCCTCACATACACATATCATGTGTTCAAATCTGACACTAAGTTACACTGCACAACAATTTTTTTGAAATGTCTTGCTTCCTGAACAGTTTTTGCTGATTGTGACAGGTACTTACTGGGTATGCACAAATATAGTTTTGGTTTTACTGTATCATGTAGAAACTCTGAGAAGTAGACATTTATATGTTTACTGACAATAACGTATTTAGTCACGTTTATGTTACGCATAAGCTATTAAATTCAGCAGAATTAAAAGTGTTTTACTCCTGATTTTCTTTTGTATTTAATGTCTGGTGCATCACGTTGCAGTGTCCAATGGTAGTCAGCAAACATTGACAGATTCCAGTTGCCTTGGTATCGTTTCTCCATCGTAGCAATGTCCTGTTGAAACCTTTCACCATGTTCATCATTGACAGCACCGAGATTTGCGGGGAAGAAGTCCAAGTGTGAGTGGAGGAAATGAATCTTGAGTGACATGTTGCACTTCATTGTCTTGTATGCTTTGAGAAGTTTGTCTACAAGCTGAATGTAGTTTGGGGCTCTGTAATTGCCCAGAAAATTATCAACAACGTCTTTGAAGGCTTTCCAGGCAATTTTATCCGGCCCAACTAACAGATTTTCAAACCACTTGTCACTCATAACAAGTGTGATCTGGGAGCCAACAAAAATGCCCTCTTTGATCTTGGTGTCAGTTATTCTTGGGAACATCTGTCTTAAATAACGAAAATCTTCGTCTTCCTTGTTCAGTGCTTTCACGAAATTCTTCATGAGTCCCAGTTTTATGTGAAGAGGAGGCAAAAATATCTTTGCCGGGTCGACAAGTGATTCATGTGCCACATTTTTCTGTCCTGGAACTAACTTTTTACGGAGTGGCGAGTTCTGTCGAGAATAGTGTGACTCTTTGACACGGCTGTCCCATTCACAGATGAAACAACAGTACTTTGTATAGCCAAGCTGCAGTCCTAGTAACAGAGCAACGACTTTATATTAAGATCTCCACAGATATTCCAATTGTACCTACTCTACTGGACGTGCTTCAGCAACAGTTCCATATTCTCATACGTTTCTTTCATGTGTGCTGCATAGCCAACAGGTACTGAAGGATAAACATTACCATTGTGTAGCAGAACAGCTTTCAGGCTTAACATTGACGAATCAATGAAGAGACGCCACACTTCCGTGTTGTGATCACAACCCAAGGCTGAGAACAATCCTTCAATGTCACAACAGAAACAGAGACTGTCAACTTGTGCAAAAAATTTGGTTATATCATGATGTCGGCCTCGAAACACAGAGATGTTCGTGCCTGGTGACAGCAAACACCATTCCTGCAGTCTCGAACCCAGCAGCTCGGCTTTTGCTTTTGACAGACCCAAATCTCTGACCAAATCGTTCAATTCGGACTGTGTTATCAGATGTGGGTCGCCTGATGAGCACGGTTCAAAATCCGGGTCAATGTCACTGTCAGTACCCTGCATTGCAGTTTCTTCATCTGGTTCATCTAAGGTCCAACCCTCTGGTGGTTTCGGAATTGGAAGACTGTCGTCATGTGGCACGAGTCTCATTGCTGAATGCACATTAGGATATTCAATTGACTTCTTGTTTTTGGCAGAGAAACCAGACACATTAGTCAAACAGAAGTAACAGTCTGTCACATGGTCTTTCTGTTGTCGCCATATCATCAGAACAGCAAATGGCATCGTCTTTCGAGTGCCTCTGAGCCAGGCTCTCAGAATGACAGCACATGTTGCACAGCAAATGTGAGGCGCCCATTCCTTGTCTTGATCACCAATTTTGCAGCCGAAATACAGATGATAAGCTTCTTCACAAGAGCAGTCATCCAATGTCTCTCAGGCGCAAGTGTATATTCGCCACAGATATAGCAGAATGTATCACGGCTGTTACGACATCGACGAGACATATTGCCCGACACCAAAACATCTATAGCATCAAGCTTACTTACTGTTATATTTCTACAGATACTATACTTTACTATACTGATACTATACATACACACTGACTATCTATATTAACCAAATGAGCAGGATCGGTGTATGCAAGCCACCTTTATAGCATGCTGAGACAGCGTAATGCTCGTTCAGACCTGCCCAGGCATGTCCAGGATGTCAACTTCCACAGAACAGCTTCCAATTTGGCCTGATTCCATGCTTGGACATGTCCAGGCTGCACAAACCATTGTTGATACGTCACTTATGGGAGCAAAAATGCTTAGATACAAATATAAGAAAAAATCATAACAAAACTGAAGATTTCTCTGAAAAAAAAAAAAATTTTGATGTGATATTCGTGATCAGCACTCAAAAATCTATAAGAAACAGCCAACAGTGTTCAAGAAGCAAAAACTTTGTTGTGCAGTGTTATTATTGAAATATGCATGTTGTCCCTGTTTTTGCATAGATATTCTTCCAAGTACTCTATATTTTCTCAAACATTCAAAACACTTACTGATTATGTTAATCGGCAACTGCAAGTTAGCCCAAGCATGTATATGTGTGTGCTTTATAATGGGATGGTGCCCTGCCCATGGTTGCTTTATTCCTTGTGTCAAGTACTACTGGAACAGGCTTTGGTCCTTCATCTCCCTGAGTTTTAGAATATGTTATACAGTATGCATCTCTAAGTATATGTTTTTGTCTATTTAAATCTTTTAACTTCTCTGTCAAATGTTTCTTTACCTTATTAGCTGCTATGAATGCTATATATCATATTTTAATTAAATGTAACTATGAGCAGAGGGACCAGTATATTAGCCTTTTGGGTCAGGAACAGAGGGCATTGTGATGCCTGCTTAGTCCTGGCACAGTATAATACTGTATGCCATCCATCATAATTCAATAATACTGTATAGAGAACAGACAGTGGCTTCTGTGCTTTTCTTGACCGTTTGCAGCCTAGTAACTGAAAACTATTTCTTAGAGGAAAGGAAAAATCAACAAGCACTCTCCCATGGGTGAATGTGAAACATTTTCCTCTGCTCATGGAATAAAAATATACCATAGTCCTTATTCTGTCAACTCTGAGTTCTTGACTATTCCAGGAAAAGGAAGTTAACGTTGGCAAAATTTATGTTTGCTGTAAGATAATGAATTTTGGTTGTATATGAAATGGACTTTTAAGACTAAGACGATCAGAAGGCGCTAATCAAGAGTTCTTAAAATTGATTGCCCATATTTAGACATCCAGGTGAACAAAACAATCAAACTGAAATATTTTAACAGGAAAATTCATGCAAATCAATAATTTTTTCTTCTGTAACTACATAATGTAAGTTAATTTCAAATCTCTACAAGATCAATTGTGGATCTCTTCTTTTGCAGTTTTTTACAGAACAGGTGCCTGAGAGACATTCACCTCTCACAAGATATACATGTGAGATTGTTTCAAAATAATGCCATGGTGTAACAACACTGAGAATCTAAAACAAAGAAAGATCCAGAAGCTCATTATCAGAAGCTAATTAGACTATTAAGACTGTAAGCAGTGCCATACCAGTAACTTAAGTATCTCTCCTTCCACTACACTTTAATAAGAGAGCTGGAATACTTGGGTAAGGGATCGCCCTAGTTCACAACAAGAACACTTCTATGAAGGAGTAATGTAGGATGAGGAGCAGTTCTAATGTTACATCAGGATCACCTAGAACAGTGTTTCTCAACCAGTAGGTTGCGGGCTGTTGCTGGTGGATAATTGGCTGCCCCCATTATCTGTGTGAGTGGGTTGTAGTTGGCCACCTAAGTGATCGACAGTTCTGTGCTGTGTTCTTGTGCCATAAATGCTTTGACATTCGTGCTTGTTTCACCACTGGGCCTATGCACAGACATTTGCCATCTCAGCCCCCTTCGCAGTGACAATCACACTTGTTTCAACATGGAGGACCTGCTTACGGGTTGTGAATTAACTTAAGGGTAGACAGCTGGGTCCTGAGACCATAAAGGTTGAAAAACTGACCTTGAAGGCATCTGTAATTTATATTAATAAGAAGACAAATCATCCACCAGGAGTTATTAGAGAATTTACAGTACAAATATTCCCCTCATTGGGGTCAGGTAGACATAGAACCCTTGAAATGCTTCAATTTGTCTGACTCTTGTCAGTCACCTGACTAGCAAGTGTTTTAATCAGTTGACTGCCTAGTAGACATAATAAAGAGTCTTATTGCATTAGGTAGCTTAACCAATTTTTATTTTACTTGAATGCTTATTCCCTCCTCTATTACTCTCCCTGTGTGCCAAATGAAATTTATGTGATGTATGGGACTTTCTTCTTAAATCTATGACATTACAAAATCATTCTCATTCAACTGCTATACTGTTTTTTTTTACTGATACTAGGCGACTTAATTCAGAAATAGTTTTGGCATCAAAAACCTACTTGGAGAATCAAAAAGTCTATCTGTATTCAATCCCAGTTGATATATTTCTTTGGGGTCACTCACTGAACCACAGTTGCCTACCTAGTGATGTTGTCTCAGTTAGCAGGTTGAATTGTTTGGATATATTTATGCTTTCATTGCATTTTAGTTGAGTCCATCTATTGATAACACACTAGCATTGGTAATGACAAAAAATACTCTGAGATTTGCCAGAAGTTTTGATGTAAGTTAGTTCTACTCACTGATCATGGCGCTAGAGAGTGGTGAAGGGTTGCATGTTGATTAGAACATGTAACTTAGAATTTCACTATACTCTGTACATGACAATCATGATCCTATCAACTTACAAAAAAACAACAAAGACTGTATCTGCCACCAAACTTGTTACATGCCCATTCTGTCCAGTAAACTATCTGACCATTTAATATTGCGTAATGAGTTCAGACCATACTGTTTTGTTCTTGTCACGTCAAGCCCAGAATGGACAGTCAGTGTGAAAATAGTATAAAGGGCACTGACAGCTCACACCTGCATCTGAGCTGATCTCCCCAGTGTTCAATTAAATATTGGTATGCACACCTGCCTCCACTAATTAAGGATAATTTTTCTAAGTGTCAATTTACAAAACTATCACAATTAAAAGCAATTATATGCTTACACAAACACCACTGCAGACGAGCTGCTGGTATATATATTAATTAAACACAAACTGAAAGCAAAAAGAAGTGTAGACAATGAAAGTTTGACTCTTACAGTAGCAGACAATGAAAACAGACACATATATTTTTGCTTAATGAAAGGACTCAGAGCGTAGATCTTCCAAGTCAACCTTACACTATCCCATAAAAGTGTCATGGTGTAGACAACTCCAGTGTTGAAATATATATATATATATATATATATATATATATATATATATATATATATATACAGTATATATACTGTATGTTATTGCTCTTCATGAGCTACAGTGTCAGCTTATTTTCTTTCAATGTGATTCATGAGTGACTATGGCAGGTTCTTTCTTGGTGACTCACTCCTCCTGCTCATATCTATAATTAACATAAATACATATTCATGCATAGTACATAAATGCAAGCTATTTTCTACATTGTGCTATGCAACATAGAAACCTGCTCTAAAGTCAGCCTCGTTTAGGTAATCTGGCGTTGCCTTAAATGAAGCCACAAATGCCTTCATTTATACTATTTCAGGAAGAAGAAGAAGTAGTGGTCTTAATCAAGGACATAAATGGATGCAAGCAGAAGCATATACACTGAAAAATGAGTTGGTAACTTTACCTTTTTCCAGCAAAACTTGGGACTATGCATAGTTTGTATTTTACTTTCACTACATTTTTTCTAAAATTTGCCAGGAACATCCCTGAAATTACATGACTTGCTTGGTTCCTACTATGTCATGTGGTGGTGCGGGTCGACTCCTTGCTCCCTCTTCCTTTATGGAAGCACCTTGAACCCAACACCGCCGATATTCAAGACTGGGATGAGCTGTACAAATGAGGACACCACATGAAGCAAGGGGAAGGTTTCAAAAGTGTACAGTGCCTTTATTAAAAACAACAAACGGTGTCCAAATAAATAGTGCAGTGTTTCAAAACATTCCATAAATAAATTATCCATAAAAACAGGTGAAAAAGTGGAGGTTAAAATAACCCAATAAATCCCATTAAAACGAGGTTAAAATCCACAGGCAGGAACAATCATTTTTTTTTTAAAAAACCCAGTGCCTTCTCATTTTATCTGGCCTCTCCTCTGCTTATCCCTCACAGGCCATTCAGCAGAAAAGTTGCCCTATCAGCAGACACAGCTGACCTTCATCAGGTTGCCTTCTGTCCCCTGGCTACGTATAGGCTTCCTCACTGGACCAAGACTTGGGTCTCCAACCACCAGGACGATCACGCTGGGGCTCTCTGCCCCAAGCCTCCTTGACCCTATTGCCTTCCACGGCATCCCATCTAAACTCCTGCTCATTCCTGGTCACTACTCAAAACAGTTCAGTGGGAGCGACCCATTTCAACTGTGCCTGAGTGTCGGGCCATAAACCTTACAGGGGTTCTCCTCCCAGCTGTCTGCCTTCTCTCCAACTAGCCTGCTCCCTTTCTCACTTCCGCATCGGCTCTTTCACCTTCTGCATTCACTGACCTCCATTCTGTCTTTTTTCTTCTTTTTTCATCTTGCACTCGGCTTCCCCTTTTAAAATGGGGATGTGGCACAGATGTTGCGATTAGCATTACTGCGGTCATAGGCAATTCCACACCTGTGCACTTAAGTGTGGGACCACCCGCGTCACACACGGGAACCGTTGTCACCACACTACCACGCCCCCTCCTTAAAGCCGCAAGTGTGACAATTATTTATTTAAAATGGTGTCAATCATCCACAGACCTCACTTTACCACATGTCACTGAAATTTTTCAACCTTAGGAATGCCTTGAATAAAGCTGGAGTTGTTATGAATATATGTCAAAATTTGGGAAACTTTAAAACCCCTGGTTCAAATCTTTTAATTAAATTAAGGAACAGTAAGATAAAGAATGAAATTCAAAAACAAAAAGGTAAATTTTGAAAGCAAAAGTTGCAAATATTAATAATTTTATGTTCAAAAACAAAATATGCAAAACTCAAAACAGTAAGACAATATTAATAATTCAACAAATCTAAAACTAATAATAAGAATTGAAAAAAAAGAAAAAACAGAATATAATTAACTCAGTATATCCAAAATACTAAGTCCAAAATGATAATCTGAACTTCAGAATCTAAAAAATCAAAGTAGAATTTGTCAAAGGACTGCAAAATACCAAAAGACAAGAGAACAAAAAGGAGCTGAAGCTACAGTAACTAACGCCTCTCTAAAGAGTGCAATTGTACCTATGCTATAAATCTTATACTATTGATCTTTTCTAAATGTAGAATAAGAGAAGAAAAAAATGTTTGAATTAGTGTAAACTATCCTAATTCAGAGTTTTCATAAGAAAACTCAGTCCAACAGAGGAACCACACTGTAGTTACAATATGGGATGCTGTTAAAAATCATTATGCAGATATTACATTTTTTTTTAATTCTCCTTTGGCTTTTTTCAGAGTTTAGAAAATCACAAATCAATTTTGGACATGTGATTTTTTTTCCTATTTAACATATGGGATAAAGTATATTTTATTATATTTTTATTTCACCAGTTTGTTTTATTTGTTGCCACTGCCATTTTGGTTGTGCTGTTGTTAAGACACAAATCTTGGTTGTTCAGAGTTGTGGCTCCAAACACATTGTGTGATGTCACAGATGTAACAATTTATAAACCAGTGTTATGCATCCTTTAGCATCTGAAGTTGTGAACAACTGAAACAGTGTTGCGAATGTTAGCTGGTGAATTCTGGTACCAAATACTATACTGAGTCATTTTTGACTTTGCGTTTGTTTAACATTTAGGCTTTGGAGGCGATTATTTATTTTCACTGCCTGAATAACAGTCATTGATGGCTTTTTCTACTTATGAGATCAGTTATTTTCACTGCAGATAAGTTTGGGTTTAAAAAAGCAAATGAACTTTGCCTATAATGCAAACTAGCTTAGAAAATCTTTTTTTATACCTATCTGCTATTTTACCTATGGTTGTACTCTTCCACATTTTCCCCAAAGGTATATCCTCAAAACATTCTAATTAGTTTTGCTAAACATATTAAAAGACTGCATAAGATATATAGCCTGAAAATCATCAACAGAAGGAATGAAAATCTGCTCCTCAGCAACACATCACTACCAATGAAGCACAAATTGGATAAAGCCTCAAATGCCTTAAAAATTTCATAGCGAAATATGTATATTTAAAACTCAGTGTGGGATTTGCAAAGTCATCTTGTATTTATAACATTTTCCTCTAGTTAATCTGGCTTCCTTCCACATCCTATAGTTTTAAATATTAGGTTAATTCCCTTGATTGGCCTGCCATCCTGTAAAGCTAGGCTTTGTCTTGAACCTGGTGCTCTCAGAATAGGCTTTGGCATCATGCATACCTGTAATTGAAAAAACAGATTAAGAAAATGGATGGAGGGCTTATGTTGTTCTTAAAATATCAGACAGATAAAAGGGTTCTGTTTCTTTGACAAAAAGCAGTGACCAAAGATCAATATTTAAATTGATAAAAACATTCTTTATGTAAAGGCAAATGGATCATTTAGAGTGTATGAAAGATATCCATTTCTTTGAAATTGGTCTAGTGACATTTAGTGGAAGATAGAATTTGAACCAAAATACAATTAGATGAGCTAAGCATGTGTGTCCAAGTGCAAGGAATAATTCTATGTTATATAAGTACAAATATCTAATGACTACAGTTAAATAATTCTTCAAAGGATAATTCATCCATCCATCCATTTTCCAACCCGCTGAATCCGAACACAGGGTCACAGGGGTCTGCTGGAGCCAATCCCAGCCAACACAGGGCACAAGGCAGGAAACAATCCTGGGCAGGGTGCCAACCCACCGCAGAGGATAATTCACATTTTCCTAAATTATCTTTATAAAGGAAACTGTGCCTGTCAAGATAAGACATTTTCAAGGTTTTCATCAGAAATAATTTGTGACTCCTGCCTCCCAGTTTAACTCTCATCTTTAAGAGAGCTGAAGTTTTTTCATAAGTTTTTTAACTGGTGCTCCAATTGTCCTGACAGTTCTAAATGATTTTATAGGTTAGACTAAAAAGTGATGCTGAGATATGTTCTAATCCTCTACAACTGTGAAATGGATATTGAGGTCACAAAAATTGATGGATTAAAAATAATAGATTTAGAAATGTACTGCTTGTATGGATCCTATATTACAAGGTCCTATTAACTCTTTTAAGTATTGTGGTACTTGTGAACCATTCAGAATTTTCTTTATTTCTGCATAAATATGATCTAAAATGTGATCAGATTTTTATATAGGTCCTAAAACTACATAAAGAACTGAATTAAACAAAAGACACAAAAACATTATACTTGTTCATTTATTTATTGAGGAAAAGGCAGTGTAGACTAGTGTAGTGGTTAAAGCTTTGGGCCTAAGACTTCAAACCCTGAGGCTGTGGATTCAGATTCCACTGCTGACACTGTGTGATCTTAAGTAAGTTGCTTCAACACCTGTGCTCCATTTGGAAAACAGAAGAAATTTAATCAATTGTATATCAAATGTTGATTGGCTCCAGCAGACCCCCGTGACCCTGTGTTCGGATTCAGCGGGTTGGAAAATGGATGGATGGATGGATGTTGTTAAGTTACCTTGGACAAATATGTCAGCCAAATAAGTAAGTAATAATAAAATGATCCAATGTTACATAACTGTGTGTGAAAAAGTATGTGAACCTCTAGGATTATCAATGTGGAAAGTTTTGCCCTATTTAAACAAATCTGAGTCTTCAATATTTTCACTGCACAGTTTTACAGAAGTCTTTGTTGCTTCAATCAAAGGAAATTTCTGAAGACCTCAGAAAAAAATTGTTGATGCTTACCAGGCTGGAATATTTTACATAGCCATTTTTAAAGACTTTGGACTCCATTAGTTCACTTCACAAATGAGGGAAATTTAACCCCATTGTTACTCTGCCCATGAGTGGTCGCACAACACCACTCAGATCACTTCAAGAACAAGTCATGTAATATTCCAGAAAGTTGTGCAGAACCCCTAGGTAACACTTATGGATCTAAAGGCCTCTCTTGCATTACGTAATGTCATTGTTCATAATTTGACCATCACGGGAATACTGAACAACAATGGTGTGCATGGCAGGGTTGCAAGGAGAAAAGCAGTACTCTACAAGAAGAACATTACTGCCATTCTAACATGTGGATAAGCCAGAGGATTATTGGAAAACTGTTCTGTGAACAGGTGAGTCCAAATTAGAATTTTTTGGCTGGAAAGAGAAGAATTATATTTGGCGAAAAGCAAACCCTTCATTCCATTCCAACATAAGAACCTTTTCCCATTTCTGAAACAAGGGGGTGGCATTATCATGGTTTGGACCTGCTTGACTGCAAAACCAGGGCATGGAATAATGCCGTTTGAGGCAAAATGCATTTTTGCCACCCTTTAACCACCAACCCCACATCTGAGATTTGTCCTTACTAGGTGTGAGAAGATACTCTCAATTCACATATATTACGTATTGCTATACAGGCTTCACGATACAGTGCATTCACTAAATAACAGATAAAAAAATGAATGTTTTACTTGGAAAAATATAAAACAATAAAAAATTATTAGCTTTAAAACAATAAGTAGGCATTAAAAACAGGGAGTATATAAATGAGGCACTGACTAGGTGAATATGTGTGGAATTCTTAATGTTCATACCTTACTTTGTTGTATTGTTATTTTAAACTGTTAAAATAAACTGATCACCTTGTTGCCTCACTCATGTGCCAGCTCAGCTTTACTGCCTCTGGAGCAAGACAGCTAGCCATCAATGACAGAACTATGAATTCTGAATTGTACAGTATCAGCAAACTGATGAGAAAGTGAGTCAAGCAGCAAGACAGAATGCCTAAACACATAAGACATTCTGTCATGGAATGGTTAAAGCAGAAGGAATTTTATGTTTTGGAATAGCTGAGTCAAAGCCTTAGCCTTTGTCTTATAGAAATGTTCTTGTAAGGAAGCCCACCAACATCCTTGAGTTGAAGCAGTTCTGCAAGGAGGAATGGGCTAAAATACCTCAAAGCAGATGTGCAGGGTTGATCAACAGTTACCAGATATATTTATTAGAAAATATTTCTGTACAATGGTATCACAACATATACTGAAAGAAAAGATTCAAATAGTTTTAGACACAAAATATGTAACATCAGATCGTTTTCCTCAATAAATAAATTAACAATTATAATTCTTTGTGTCAACTGTTTAATTGGGTTCTCTTTATCTAGTTTTAGATCATATATAAAAATGTGATCTTATTTTAGGTCATATTTATGCAGAAATAGAGAACATTCTAAAGGGTTCACATGTATTAAGAGGGGAATATACTTCTGATTGGTAGATGTTATCTAACAGTATAATGCAGCAACTGAAGTCCAACTACAAAGATGAAGAATGAAGACCTACTGTACCTCCCTACCAGAGCATTTCTGACATACTGAAAGAGCAGATTCAGATGAGTTATTAAAGCATATGTGGTAAATAGAGTATTAGCATACTTAAAAGATGTGAGCCAGGCTTTAAGTCATCTGAGATTTCAAAGTAAAAAATACACAGTTTAACGAAAAGCCAGACACCACTGAGCCCCTCCATTCTCCTTGTGTCACATGTCATCTGCATGGTTATTTTTGCCTGGCAATGTAAAAAGGTGGATGGAGCTCTAAAAAGCTGAGGCTGTGCTAAGAATACTAGATCCAAATGTCACTAAAAAAACAATATTTTAAAATATTTAATACCATTCAGTCACTAATTTCATACAATCCTACATTAATCTCAACAGCAACTATTCAGGGAGTTAATGCAGAGGTGGTGCACTTCTACAAGTACTTGGAGGTCTACATCAATGACAGCTTGGACTGGTCTGATAACACAGAAGAATTATATAAGTGAGGGCAGGGCAGGATCTTTTTCCTTTGGAGACTGTGTACCTTTAATGATGGGTAGTGACACCCTTCACATCTTCTACAACTCTGTGATGATGGCCAGTGTGATTTTGTACACTGTAGTGTGCTGGGCTGGTAACACTACTTAATCAATAAGCAATTAAAAGATCAGGCTCAGTTATGGGACACACTCTGGACCTGCTGGATGTTGTAGAAAAGGACAGAATTAAAACAGAAGTGAGTGACATTATGAACAATGCTGCTCATCCTCTCCCTGATACACTAACACTAAGGATTTTCAGCCAACGACTCATGCAGAAGAAGAGTGTCAATGAACACTACTGGGGCTCCTTTATACCAACAGTAATATGTCTGCAAAATGCCTCACTGTGAATGTGACTGCCAAGTGAGAAGTTTTCATTGTTTTAATTTTCTTCATTTTTTTCATTCTGGTGCGTTCAGACTATAGTGTGTATGTACAGTATATTTATTTATCTATCTGTTTTTTATATATTTATTTATCCTGTCAAAGAGATTCTGTAAAAAGCTGAATTTCCTCCTGGGGACAAGTAAAGTTCTATCTGTGTAAGTTTATTTATTTATATTAAAGTTAAATTACTAGTAACTGCCAGTAACATCTTGTACATCCTGCAGTCTCGGCAGATGTTTGGGAATTCTCTAGGCATTATTTGAAATTGGATCCCTAAAGGCAAATGGGATAAAGCCGAAAAGTAAAGGAAAAGGCACTGTAGCCTATACTAGGCTATTTTTAAATTATTGTAATATCATTTTAAATTAATTTATTTTTAACTGTTTATTGAGAACAACCCTCTAGATTTGTTAGATAGTTTCCACCCAGAGAGGTGCACAAGAAAACTTAAAGCTAAAGACTGTTCACCTGTTGACTAATATTAAAAGGAAATTACAGCATTCTGCAAGTATCTCGTTTTAACAGAAAAATATCTGGCACTGAGTGATGACTGGAATCAAACAGTGAACATGTGATGACCACTGTATTAATTTAGTCACCAATCAGAAACATGAACTTTAGGAAGGATGCAAAAAATATGTGCAGGAGTTTAGAGGAGTGGCCATTAGTAAAGTGAAGAAATAAAAATAAAAAAGAAAGGAACTCTGAAGCAATGAGGAACATGATTGGACAGCGCAGTGCTTATACAATAGATATTAAATACTGAAAGGTACTTTTTATTGCTTGTTCTTGTAAATGTAGGATCATTTTCTAATTAAACCAACTTGTAAAAAATGTGGAGGTGCCACTCTGCAGCAGTATAGAGGAGGATGTTCAGAGAAAGTGGAAACTGCATCCACTGAGAGAAGACCTGTAAACAGTAAGAAAACTTCTTGTGGAGGTTTGTATGGAACATGCATCATGAAAATTGACCTTACAGTGTTTGTGGCTAGATAATATACTTGAAACTAAAGTAGTCTAAATCTGTTTTCCTGCAATAAATCTCTTATTTCTTAATGGCTTGAGAATAAAATTGGAAGAAAAAACTTTTAAAAATATTAAAATTTTATCATTAATTTAAAACTAGAGGGGCTTCACTCCCTGCTCGGTTCGCTCGCCAACCCCCGTGTTTGGTTTTCCAGATACACACTTTTAAGATTTTTTTTTTCTTTGAATTATTGCTATTTCATTAGTTTCACTTTTATTTCAGAACTTCGTTAAAAACAATATTTGGAGTCCCAACATGCTGAATTTTTAAAATGAGGTCCATGAGACATGTGTTTAATTACTTTGTACCATAATTCAGGATAGGTTTCTCTGTTTGGAATTTCAGCACAGACAAAATGATCTACATCATCAGCAGTTAATAATTTTTTTTGCAAAATAACCAATAAATGCATGTGAGGTAAACCCCATTTTTGAAATTCTCTGACTTAAACTTCAAAGCCTTACAATATTTACATACTTCTGACATATCACCTATGTCCATATATTCGATCTCTATTCACCTTTTCGTTATTTCTCTTCCCCCCTTTACTGCATCAATCAATACACCGCTGTCAGTCTTCTGTGCTGTACTCCGCCCTCCCTCAATCGAACCTAACAGTCACTCCAAAAAAAAAAAAGGCTTCAACCTGGAAAAGACACTACAATACTTTAGAATTTTCCTGCTTTCATATTCTTTACCTTTCTCTGCATGTGTATCGCGCCATCGTTTTTTTTTAACCTTTTGAATTCCACTGCCTTCATAATCTCTAACCTGCTCTGCATGTGTATAGCGCCAACGTTTTTGAATGTTTTTATGAAGTTATAATTTGTCTTTTAATTCTGAGCCTGATTGGACGTGCTTTTTTTTCAATTCCACTTGTTCCGGACTGATTATTACTTTCCTTGTTTTCTGAATTTGCACCTAGATTATTCTTTTTCTTTTTTGCATTTTTTTCTGTCCAACGCTTTTGAGTCTCTTTTCTCTGCACTGCTCTTTCTTCTTAACTTAGTTGTTGACGTTTCATCTATAACGTATTGTCCTTATACGCTTTATATGCGCTGAGAGCCCTGGATCTGTGTGTGCTCAAATCCTTGACACAACTGAATGTTTTACTGCCTGTGGTCTTATTTGATATTGGTTCTAAGCAGGGTGTGTCTTGCAAGAATCTTATGTTCTACGTTCCTGCGAGACGGTCCTGGGTCAATCTCTTGGCACAAAGTCTCATGTTTAAGGTCCCCGTGAGACGCTCCGTGGCCAATCTCTTTTGTCTCACAGGTCTTTTAAGTGTCTTCCGTGATCTTCACGTGAAGAACACATCTCGTCTCCCTAGTCATTCTCTCCAAGGATTTTTTTTTTTACAGTTTACGGTTGAAATTCATTTTTCTTGCAATCAGATCTGCTAACCAACACCTCTAGAACTGCAGAGTGGTTATTTTCCTCTGGTATCACTTGCACCCCAGAACACTTAACACAGGTTCAGACAATGAAATGTAGATTCTGTTTTGTGCTGATGGAGATGGGTGAAAGGAAAATTGCCCACTGCTATTATAACCTGGGAATCCCTTCTTAGATAAAATATCACCTCATTTTTCCTTCACTTGACTTGCTCACTGTGCAAAATTGTTCCATCCATCCATTTTCCAACCCGCTGAATCCGAACACAGGGTCACGGGGGTCTGCTGGAGCCAATCCCAGCCAACACAGGGCACAAGGCAGGAAACAATCCTGGGCAGGGTGCCAACCCACCGCAGGACACACACAAACACACACCAAGCACACACTAGGGCCAATTTAGAATCGCCAATCCACCTAACCTGCATGTCTTTGGAATGTGGGAGGAAACCGGAGCGCCCGGAGGAAACCCACGCAGACACGGGGAGAACAGGCAAACTCCACGCAGGGAGGACCCGGGAATCGAACCCAGGTCCCCAGATCTCCCAACTGCGAGGCAGCAGCGCTACCCACTGCGCCACCGTGCCGCCCTGTGCAAAATTGTTTTTGATTTTAAATTGATTCTTTCTGATTTGTAAATTCCATCTCTAGAACATTTTACTTTTTCTCCAGCTTTGTCATTGGAGAGTAGAATACAATATTGTTTTTACATCCCTTATGCGTCTCTTGAAATGGCCTGCTTCTCTGACCAAAAGTGCACGATGATGTAACTTGATTTTCTACAGCAAATATATGATTGGCCATAAAACGCTTTATTCACAATATCACAACTGGATGTACTTTTAATCTGACTTTTGTGTGTCAGCAAAAAATTCTAGAACTGTAATTTCCCTTCAGTTTTGATGGAGACATGTGTTCATGTGAAAAATCTGCAGCTTTAAGTATTAAATACATCCACATTGTATTATATAAACGCTTTGCTGCTTCAGAAAGCAGAATTTGAAATTCATCACTAATGTGCTCAATATTACGTGCCTGAATCTAACTCTAGCATGTTACTGGAATTAAAATTAGGAAAATGTGAAGCTTTTGTGACTATTACATACATTAAAAATAATTCTGGATTCCTTATTAGCATAATTCTCTATATTAATAACCATTTTTAGTTACATTTTGAATGTTTCTCTGAAAATTCCAGTCTTCCTGTCCAAAAATGTATGCTTTTTAAGATAAGTTGTTCCTCCTAGGGTTTTCAGCATACGATACTGCCGCATTGGATTCTCAATTACATCATCAGAATGTAAAGCTCTGAAACACCAAGACCTGATGTTTTGCCTCCTGAGCTCCTTTCTGCTTTTTGGAAACAATTACCACCCACTTATATGCAGATGCTGAACGCCGCTCTCTCCTCCTTTAAATTGAACACATCAAATAATTTGACTGTGCTCACGCTCATCTTAAAACAAGGGAAAGATTTTTCTGACTGTTCTACCTTTTCCCCAGTCTCTTTTATCAATTCTGATGCAAAGTTTCCATTATACTGTAGTTCACTGCACACTGTCTGTAATTTGTTATTTATAAATGAATACAGCTGTTTTTATCTGCTCTTGCCAGCCAGAAAATAACATTCCTCATGATCTATATCTTATAAACCAGAGCTTTCCCAAATATTTTTAAACTGAGGCTCCCAAAATGTTGTGCTCTGACATTAGGGCCCTCCACTAATAGAAATCCAATGCTTTGAAGTAGAGAATGATCATAGAGTTTTGTTTACTACTATCAGTAGTTATATTACATGAGTTTGGGTAAAAGTAGACTTACTAAGCAAAGTAAATATTTAACTACAGCAGACTATTGACAAATACAGTATGTGATCAAATGTGTAAGGCACAAATGTTAGACATTTGCCTTTTAATTTTTCTTATGTAAGACAGATGGTTTTAAAATGATTTTTTTATTGTAATAAGAGTAGTGTGGTCTGATATAGAATAAAAAATAGCCTAAATGTCCATACTTTCAATTTTCAAAAATTATAAACTTAAATATGAATTCAGATCAAAAGAAGTATTCACATGCTACACCAAAATAACTCAAAGTCAACATGACGAATGAGTGAAGGCTGTTTCTTGTATACATTGTGGAAAGACGGCCCCCTGACACAGACAGACAGACACCAGGATGTCCAAAACACACACGTTTATTTTATATAAGCACCACAATCCCTTAGTCTTCAACAACTGTATTTTTTCTCTCTCTCTCCTTCTCTTTCTCTTTCTCTTACCTCCACTCCCCTCCTCACAAGCTCCGTCTCCTTCCTCCCAACTCCGGTTCGTCTACTGGAGGGAAGCGGCCCCTTTTATAATAACCCAGATGGGCTCCAGGTGCTCCGTCTGACGACACTTCCTGGTGTGGCAGAAGTGCTGCCATCCAGGGTTCCATAACCGTCCAGGCGCCCCCTGGCGGTGGCCACATCCTCCCATAGGGATGAGCTTCCCAGCTCTGTTCCAGTGGCCCCAAAGCAGACCAGGGTGGCTGCCCTCTCATGGCCCAGGGAAGGTATCGTCCCTCTCATGGACTGTCCAGGCGTCCTGGCTGGGTAGGGTCCCCAGCCATCTGCCACAACATAGTTCTGCTACTAGGTTGTCCCTGTTCCAGTGTTTATTTTTTTTATCAATCAACATTGCTGAACATTGACAACTCTCTTTGCACTGTTAATTAATATTAGTAAACACTAAAATGAAATGTTAGATATGTTTATTTTATTATTAAATATTGTTAGCATTCATCTTTGTTCTTCATTGTATATTCTTTCATGATGATACATTAAAATTTCTAAAAAATAAAAATATTGTAATGTTGGCAGATTCGATTTGAGAGAGAGAGAGAAAGAGAGACTTTGGGTAGTATAAAGGTTGAGAAAGAAAGCACACACCTGTTCAGTTGCCTGCCCTTTTTCTCATGTGTGGTTTCCGGCATGGATTGGCTCGAAGAGGTGTGGAGTGAAAGAGTGTGGTTACATTGGAACCCATGTAGGCAGAGAGAGATTTTGAACTGGAGTGAAGTTTCCCAAATGGAGCACTGTGAGAAGGAGCAGAATGGTGGAGTTGAAGCAAAGCCGAGCATAGAGACGTGGGTTTTTCTGCTATGTTCTTTTAAGGGGTACTTTTTCCCAGGTTTTATTGTTTTGTGTGTGTGTGTTTACAGGTGTGTCTGTGCATGTGTGTGTGTTTGTGTGTATGTACTTTCATGTTTCAGACAAGTTGTGAACCTGCATCTCTAATCAATAACCACACTGACATAGGGCTACAATGATTGAAGAACATTTTGAGTTATACTTCTTTAAAAAGACAATCTTTTAAATTTTGACTTTTTTTTTAAGAACGTTAACCTCGGCAGGTCTGCCACAGCCCTCTAAATGCAGCATGGTAGCCTGCAATTTGAAAACCCCATTATAGGTGCAGTCCCCACCCTGCCCTAATCAGAAGCTTTTTTTGGTACTTGATCAGGAGAAGATTTTTATGACATCAATTAAAATTTCCTGTGGAAGGTTTTGCTGAGAACTATATTAAACTGGTCAGAGGTTATGCTCCTCCCCAGCAGCATTATTTCTTACCAACATAAATATTTCTCATTTCTTTCTGATTTAATAAGGTGCCAGGCAATGCTAATCCTCTGTTTCTCTTACTTTGTAATATCTTACTATTGCTCTTTGCAACCTTGACTTGACTTATGGCCCCTGTCATAATATTTCTTTATATACTGATGATCTTTTTACTTTTCTTGATAATGTTTCTTCTGATCTCCCACAAATCTTTAAGTTATTTTAGGTTTTTTGAGATGCTGGTTATACAAGGAATTGGTTAAAAATGCTCTCCTTACCTTAAATTCTTTATGCTATCAGTCTATTTTACTATTGTGTGTAAACCACCAGATTATTTTACAGAAGGCTATAAAATTCTTTTCCTGATTACTCTTGCTTCTACTTTGGAGGCCTAAAAAGTGATGTCTCTAGTAATGAGAAGCAATAAAGAGGTGGTGCTATAGTTCTTCTTTCTGTATCATGCTCACCTTAAGTTCATGCATATCATCTTTGATGGTCTAAAGCTGGCTGTCAAAGCTATTGATAATTTTCAAGTTTTGGCCACGTTTCCATTGTAAAGTTGCCTGTTGTTCTCTATTCAAAATTGTTTACGCCTCGCCGTAACTTCGGGGAAGAATTCTGATCTCCATATGAGGTTTTGCTCTGCCATGACCTTCCTTTATTTTAACTTTGCATCACATCACTTTGTCCATTACCCTCTATATAAATGCATACTTCATTTGGTTGTCCGTGAACTTCCATGTGTGACATTACAGTAAATATTAAAGTTACCCTAAATAGCCTTGATACTCTGTTATTTCCTTCTTTACCTTATTGTGAAGTATTAGGAGTCAGGTCTGGCTGCTTCTATCTCTTATGTGATATGCAGCAAGCATGCCCTGTCCCAACTAGTCTATGTTCTTCTTGGGTTTTCTCCCTCACATATCTGCTACTTTTGATTTTGGCCCATTTAATCATTTCTTATATGCTGTATTTTGTTAGCTACTCCTGACTGGTCCTGTGGGTACAGGGAGTGGAGGTATGTATGTGGGTGGCTGTCTTTTGTTCTCTTTGGTTTTTTTTGGCAGTGCAGGCGTGGGCATTGTGGGAGCTTGGGGATATGTGTTATTAGTTAAAATGTTTGTTATCTTTTCTTTACTATTGTGCATTTGGGTTTGATGGTGAATGGCATGCTCTTTACTATTAGATGAATTTTATTGTTTTTAATGTACATCTGGTCATGTAGGAGTGTGTGCATAAAGAGGGGTGGGTGGTTTATTGTTAGGGGAAATGTATGTGGGTGTCTCTATGAATATACTTAGCTTTTTTGTTTTCTCTTGCCTGTTTATTGATCACTAAAATACCCCTTTTTTGTGTGCAATGGCTAAACTAGCTGTTGTATCATAGAACGCAAATGGGAAATGCTTAATATTTTGTGTCATTGATTTCACCTCATGATTCTAGGGTTTGGTTATGATTCTGAGGGCAATTTTTGCTATTCATTAGTTGAGTTAGATGATAGGAAACTCTGCCTTTCTTATTCCTATGCACTAACTCCATTCCAGCCTTTATTCTTCTCGTTTCTGGTAAATCAAATCTAAAAACTCTGAAGATTATGAAATAGTTCTTGGTATTGACGTCAGCTCCCTCATGAATACTTTGTTAGATACATTTTCCAATGCAGCTTATCCGCTAAACAGCCAAAGAATATTCCTTCTTTTCATTTCACCGTCAGTCTCAGTCCAGATTAGACTTTATTTGTGTTTTTCAGTTCCTTGCCTCCACTCTATGTGATGCTTCCCTTTAATCACCATCTCTCTCAGACCATAAATGTGCCACCTTACAACTCCACTTTTCCTCTTTTTCTGTGTGTGCCAAACATTGGCATTTTAATACTTCTCTGTTGAAAAACACTATGTTCCTGGAACTGCATAATTCAAATAGAGGACTGAATCTCTTCTAAATCTGACTATTCTGATTATTCAGCCTATGTATTAATTGCATCTAAGTGTGCAATCCATGATTTCCCAAGTAGCTTTGACAATGGCCTTTGATGCCTGAGATGTCTAAAATATCAAAGCAGGAATCCTTCCTGACATGCTTAGAAAATTCACGTCTTAGTATAGTATAGGAACATAAGCTATTAACACTAGGAGTGTTATTTATGATACTACTGGTTGTTGTATTTTTACATTTTTATTGTTTCATCTGTGTGAGCGTTCTTTCTAGACTTTTCATAAATAGCTTCACTGTAAATGTCCATGCTGTTGTGATTGATATTTTTCTTAGTTTTCTAATGTTAAGCCCCATAACCCCCAACCCTCCCATTGCCACTGGTAACCAGATGTGAAACTTTGCCTTTCTTCACCAGCTGACATACTGTGGTAGAAAGTTACCGGCACCCCCACAGGGTGCCCTGTTCTCCCCATATAATTTAGACAATAAAACACAGGCAGGAGAAAGCGTCAGTCGCACTTCATTATCTAAGTCTTGCAAAAGGTAACCCTTACAGGAGTGCAAGCACCTAATTATCAAGTGTTAACAAAGGTGGGGTGCCTGCTGTGCTATATTTATATACTTCTTTGATTAGATCAAATTTCCAAGGAATTCATTACATAATCAGAAAACCTTTAACATGATTGGATACATCCAATTACTAATGGAACAATGTAGAACATTGATACCTTAAATGGTCACAATTAACATGGTCCACTATGCTGATTGACAGTCCTGTTAATTTAGGATTATGTGACTTTTTAGGCATTTTGCATTGCATTGCATGCACATCCACTCTGTTCTAAGACCTTTGCGTGACCATATGTTTCCTTCTTATTTTGACCATGTACATCAACAGAAATCTTAGCCTGAGCATAACAACAAAGCAGTGATCATAGATAGATAGATAGATAGATAGATAGATAGATAGATAGATAGATAGATAGATAGATAGATAGATAGATAGATAGATAGATAGATAGATAGATAGATAGATAGATAGATAGATAGATAGATAGATAGATAGATAGATAGATAGATACTTTATTAATCCCAATGGGAAATTCACATTCTCCAGCAGCAGCATAATGATACTAAAGATTACTTTTTTCTCTTATGCCTTGTATTTTTCTTTTTTTTCCATAAATTCACTTAAAATGCCTTCCATTAATAGCTCAAACCTTTATCACAGTGATTATCAAAATAACACCTTCAGCCTTTAAGCATAAGTTCAGAAGAATGAGATTCAACACAAACCCAGAAAGAAAATGAAGCTGTTTTTTCCTTTTAACATTGCACCTACAGCACATGCTAGGTACACATCAAACCAGGGTTCAAATTCAACTCCTACACTTTCCCCCTTTTGAGCTGAAAAGGTTCACGTCACGTCTTACATATCATCAATATCAGTAATACGAAAGAGGAAGGCTTCAGAATCATTGAGATCATTTAGAGAAGGGGCAGTTGGATTTGTATGGGAAACTCGAAGGACCATATTATTTATCATAGTGTTTGACATTATATTTGACATTACATTATGAAAGATGGGGAGAGAGAGCAACAGAAAATAAGAGCCACAATGAAAAGTAAGACAAGAATTATTTTATTTATTTTATTTTTTATTGAATTAATTAAAAACATATAACATTCCATACAATCAAGTCAAAACTTAACAGAAATATATTCAAATCAACCCCCACCCATGAGAAAGAGAGGAAGGCCAACGGCCAGATTAAAACAACTGAGAGTAGTAAAGAGAGAAAGCAGTCTTTTCCCCAAGTATAAATGCTTATTCTAAAATATTAATGATTAGGTTCTGCCTGGTTTTCAAAAAAGTTTTGAACACATCTAATTGAGAATTAGATTTTTTTCCAATTTCAAATTGTATATAACATCAGTTATGAAAGCAAGATGGCGCCGACTGTTGAGGCATGCCGTCAGCCTCTCTGGCTTTTTTGTTTCTCGTTAGTCCTGCTTTTTTCTCGGCTTACTTGCTCCTGTGATGCTCTTCCTGACTCGATGATTCATTATGATCGCTTCACCCTTCTGGCTCTTCGAACAAGTGCGGGGGTTTCTCAACATTTGACTCCGGAGTTCAGTCAAACCTTTGGCCGACTGTTTGAGGAAGTCCCGGCCTTACTCATCACTGTCCACGGCTTGGCCGGTCGCCGATGGAAACGCCGCCGCCGGGGAAAGTGTGGAGGCACCAGGGCTCGGCTCCGAGCCTTTCGGATCCTCTCTAGGAACAACTCTCCTGGCTCCCAACATGAGTCAATGCTCCCGAAATGCCTCTTGCCCTCGGATGCTCCGGTACATCTCCCTGCCTCGCTCCGTCACCACCGCCGGGGGGTGAACTTTAACAACCTACGCCGCATCACGACAATGTCAGCCGCCACGGCTGGTGCGTCTTTGTTAACGTCGTCCCAGCCGGTTCGTTTTGCGCTGATAAATGCCAGATCGGTTGTGAACAAAACTTTCATCCTGAAAGACTTTTTTCTTTCCAATGGCCTGGATTTTTTATGTACTGCTGAAACCTGGATTTTACCGGGCGAGACGCTCTCACTCACTGAAGTTTTGCCCCCGGGATGTTCCTTTATCAACACGCCGAGAGCGCAGCGCCGCGGCCGGGGCTTATTGACCTTATTTAAATCTGATTTTATCTGCAAACGCCCTTCCCTTCCGCTTTCATTTTCCCCTTTAACTTTTGAGCTCAGTATGTTTTAACTTGTCTGTTCTCCATCGCTGCTGTGCACTCTCATCTATCGCCCCCCAAAATATAATAAGGACTTTTTAGACAAATTTGCAGCTTTTTTGGCTGATATTACCTGCAGATATGATCGCTTCCTTTGTTTGGGTGATTTTAATATCCATGTTTGCTGTCCCGTTAAACCTCTAGCAAAAGACTTTCTGGACATTATTGACTCCTTTGGTCTTTCTCAACTAGTGAATGGACCAACACATGGACAGGCTCACACACTGGACCTGGTTCTTTTTCGCGGTCTCAGAATCAGTGACTTGGACATTCTGCCTCCCAGTTTTTCTGATCACTTGCCTGTTCTGTTTAATTTGGATTTGGTCTCTGCTGAGCATGGTAAATCCACCACTACCCATCCCTTCCGTGTCATTTCCCCTTCTGCTGCTGAAGATTTTGCAGCTGCTTTTTCATCAATCTCCACATCATGTGAATCCACGGATGCTGATGTTTTATTGCAAACCTTCTATACTTCCTGCTGTTCTGTGATGGATGTTGTAGCCCCACTCAAACGGAGACAATCCAAAGTCAAGCATGACCCATGGCTAAATGAACAAACTCGCTCCATCAGGCAAAACTGTAGGCGGCTAGAACGTAAATGGAGGAAAGATGGTCTCACTGTTACCTGTGACTGCATGAGAGACATGTGGTCTCAATACCAGAGAGCAGTCAGAGGTGCAAGGAACCGTTTTTTCACTGACATCATCTCAAAAAATTCTGGCAATCAACGTGTCTTATACAAAACACTGAATGCTGTCCTCTCTCCAGCTGCAACTGTTTTCTCTTCTCCTTCCAATGCTCTTTGTAATCAGATTCTTACGTTTTTTCTGGATAAGGTCACGAACATTAGATCCCAGATCTCCATTTCTTCTTCTGGCTCTGTTGATTTAGCCGTTCCTGTACACGGCTCCCTCACCAGCTTTAAACCCATTTCACTCCCCCATCTGGAAAAAATCGTTGCCTCAATGAAGCCTTCGGGCTCTCCGGACGATGTGGTGCCGTCCAGACTGCTGAAAGATGTCTTTCCTGTGATTCGATATGATGTCTTAAAGATCATAACTAGTAGTCTATCTTCGGCTATAGTTCCTCGTGCTTTCAAACACGCAGTTGTACATCCAATCGTGAAAAAACCTGATCTTGACCCTGCCGTCTTCTCCAATCTTCGTCCAATTTCCAAACTACCTTTCCTGTCAAAATTACTCGAAAAAGTAGTTTATGAGCAATTAATTCATCACCTACAGGACCATCAGGTAATGGACCTTTTTCAGTCAGGCTTTAGGCCCCAACACAGCACAGAAACCGCGCATTTACGTGTCCTAAATGATGTCCTTTTGGCATTGGACTCAGGACTTCATGTGATTATGGTTCTTCTCGATTTATCTGCTGCCTTCGACACAATCGACCACGACATCATGATCTCCCGACTCGAATCCTGGGCTGGTGTATCTGGCTTAGCCCTCGACTGGTTCAGGTCATATTTCTGCAACAGGACTCTTAGAGTCATGCTAGATGATTTTTCATCTGAATCAGTCCCACTCCCATGTGGTGTCCCCCAGGGTTCCATTTTGGGGCCACTACTTTTTTCAATTTACATCCTGCCTTTACGTGCAATTTTTAGAAAACATGCAATCTCGTATCACCTATATGCTGATGACTGCCAAATTTATTTCTCCCTCAAGTCAACTGACTCCACTAAACCTCTTCTCGACTGCTTATCTGACATTAAGGACTGGCTGGCTGTAAACTTCCTTCACCTGAACGATTCAAAAACCGAGGTCATTGTTTTTAGTCCTGACCGCAAACAGACCCTACCCCTTGGCCTCGACTTTCTTCCCATTCCAGTAACTTCGTCTGTTTCCAATCTTGGAATCAAAATGGATATGGTCCTGAAAATGGATGCTCAAGTCAACAGCACAGTAAAATCCTGCTTTTTCCATCTCAGGCGAATTGCCAAACTCAAACCAATTCTGCCTTACCACCTCCTGGAATCAGTAATCCATGCATTCATTACGTCCCGGCTCGACTATTCTAATTCCTGCCTATATGGTATTAGTAAAGCCACTCTTTCTAGACTCCAATTGGTTCAAAATGCGGCTGCAAGGCTTTTAACTGGAAGCAGCAGAAGCCAACACATTACACCGATTTTAAAAACCCTACACTGGCTGCCGGTTAGCTTCAGAATTGATTTTAAGATACTCCTCTTAACCTATAAGGCACTAAATGGTCTAGCCCCTGCCTACTTGAGTGTCTTGCTCCATCATCACAATCCCCCTCGTGTTCTTAGATCCGCAGATCAGCTGCTCCTAACCGTTCCCAAGGCACGTTTTAAAGTTCGTGGTGAAAGGGCTTTTTCCGTCTGTGCACCCAAGCTCTGGAACTCCTTACCTTTAGTGGTTAGGCAAGCCACTTCAGTCACCACATTCAAATCACACCTAAAAACGCACTTCTTCACATTGGCTTTTAATTCTTAACCTGTGTTATTTCCACTTGCTTTTTGCTATTTCTCTGTTTTATTGGGTCCCCTGACCTGTTTTTAGTGTCTCTGTTTTAATTCTCTCTTAATGTTTGTTTTTAATATTTTGCTTTTAGTTTTGCTTGTTTTAACTGTACAGCGCTTCGGTCAGTTGTAATGCTGTGTTTTTAAGCGCTTAACAAATAAAAATGGTATGGTATGGTATGGTACCCACTGACTTAAGAGAGGTGGGCTAGGATTCTTCCAGTTGAGCAAGATAAGTCTATGTGCCAATAGTGAAGTAAAGGCAATTACAGTTTGTTTGTCCTTCTCCACTTTAAGCCCATCTGGGAGTACACCAAACATACCGTTAATGGGTTAGGATTGATTGTGACACCTAGGCTGTCTGATAGGCATTTAAAAATTTTTGTCTAGAAAGATGTTAATTTGATACATGCCAGTAAGACAAGAAGTATTAACCCAACCTGAGCAAAACCAAGGTTTGCCAGATCTAGTCTTGAACACTCGCACATTTTTCACAAAGATCCATGGTCATGATATACTAGAAAATGGATAGCATGAATTTGTGTAAAAAGTTAAATCTTCCCCCATATGCAGCTGACACACACATGTCAATGCAAGGGTTCAAGAGTGTGTACCAGACCACGTGGCAGCAGGAGCATAGTTCCTAATTATTTTTTTAAAATGTGATCAAAATAAGGTAGAACAGTTAAATTCCACATTCTCCCTTCTATCTTTTCTTTTTTTGTTATTTAACTCACCCTTTTTGTATAGCATATCTTAATATGGAACACTACCTAGACTGGAAGCCCGTGCTCAATACCAGTTTCCTCACTGTCCTACAGAATATGTCTCGTTTTACTTTAAATTTGATTTAAAATTATTACAAAACCCTCCTTTTTTCAGAGTATGGCCAGTACTCAAAAGAAAGGTAGAGTATGCATTATTTGGAAACTTTTTGCATCTAATCATATCATTTTCATCTTTAATTCAGAGATCTGTCAATTTGAACAATATATATTCGCAATGTAATGTATAGTTTTATCAATTGTGCCATTCATTCAAACAACACTACATATTTTTACACATTGTATCAACCAATGGCATTCCCAAACTCATTCAAACTTTGTTTAATACACTGCAGTCACAAAGATCTCTTCAACATAATGGAAGACATACTCAGAGGTACTTGAACTGTTGCAATTTAAAGCACTCACATTTCACTCCACACAGAGAGCATATAAGTCTGAGCATTCAGTTTCTATTGCTGGGCAGCAGTGCTAATCACTGCGTCACCATACTTCCCTGTCTTAACAGTGATTTTACACTTCTACATCCTCAATATATATTCTCTATTTCTCAAAAGCATCACAGCACACACCACCGTACACACTAATAATATTTTTATTCTTGAAAAATATTGTCTCTGTTGTATTTTATTATTATTATTAAAAGAACATTTTCCCTCAGAACTTGATCAGTGTTGGAAGGAAAAATGTTTCATACATGTATAAATAGTTTTATAAGCAAAAATGGAGACATTTCTATTTACCAAATATCACAGTGAAAACTGATTGTTACCTAAATTAACTCAGAGTTCCAGATGTTGATAGCAGAAATTTCAAAATTTTGTGTGCACAATATATTTTCAGCCAATTACTCAAAAATTCTGTTTAATACAAATATAGGGACTGATATCAGTGCTTGTTTTAGATTAAGTAAGGTTAAATTCACTTCAGGGGTTCAACCACAAGGATTGTGGTAAGATTTTTGAAATGGGCCAGGTCTTGTAAAGGGCATGTCTGTTCTAATTTTTTTTTTTTAATTAACAGATTTTATTGGTTGTAACTTTTAACAAACTTAATTCTTTATAATATACCAGCTGTCCCATGCGGCTACACCTGCATAGTAATGAAACAGAACAAACTTTAAAAATCAATAAACAAACAGGTATCGCTAACTAAGTTGAGGCAAGGTACGCTCCAAAACATGGCCAGATGTAGACCAATTCGAACAGAGCCTGGCAAGTGAGTGACAAGGGCGCTTCCCCCTCCCCTCGGCCCACCACCTCTGTCTCGGATTAATGCGAATATATCAATGAGAGAAGTCACAAAATCAAATGGAGTGTTCAAGCAAATTCTAGAAAAAACCACGATCTAAATCCATTAAGCAGTTCTCTCGTGAAAAGCAGAAAGACAGACAGATGTTGGATTTTATATATAGATTATAATAATAATTTCAACAATGTGTTTTTGTATTTACTAAAGGTTTCAATAAACTGTTTTACATATTCCTTTAATCTCAAAAAATCCAGTCTATTGGTATTGAATTTTTTTTAAAGTTGTTACCCAAATCTGAATTGCCATGTGTTTCTCTCTTGCAAATGATTAAACAACAATCACTGAAAAATATGACTTATAATCACTTGCAATATTTCACCAGGTTAGATAAAGATTGTCATAGAAAAATGTGAGAAACAGTTGGTGCTTTGGTTGCTTGAATAGCTCAAAATGTATATAAACTCACCTGATATTGCAGTTGTAGTATTTAATGAAATCTATACTTGTAATTTGATCTATTTTTGGAGTTTATCGTGTGAGGATTTGATTCCTAAGTGTTATTTCACGTTTTAAAGTGAATTCACATACTTGGTATTAGCTACCTTCTTATTTTTTTTATACGACACATTTAAAGCAGTTATGTGACCACGATTGTCGCATTGATGATATCACAGGAACTGACAGTGTAAATATGGTGGTAATTGCACAGTTTCTTATCCCTTATTGATTTTCTTAGTGGTAGTTAGCTTTAAATCAAGTAGACTTGAGCATTAGGATTTGTGCTAAGGTTAAAACCTTTATTTGAATTTGTCTTTCAGTTTTGTTTTGCCCTTTTCAGCTTCTGTTTACTTAGTTTCATTTGGCACTCCTGGTATCGTGACCCTTCCTGTTTTGACCACTGCATTTTTCCGGTAATTATCTTCCAGTTTCCTTGTGTTATGCATTGGTCTGAATTTTTGTGTATTTTATGTTTTATTGCTGTTTTTTAATTAATATTTATCATATGTATATGTTATTTCTGTTACGTTTGTAATTACGTCCTGAAACTTAAAGTGTGTTTCCATTCCATGTACTTTGTGGGTGGAGCCCCCTAAGGCTGGGCCATGGTAATGTCACCATACCTAAGCCTGTCCTCTGGCTATTTAAGGTGAGAGAACATAAAGCTCAGGGAGCAGATCATTGCATTTGTGGAGGAACTCCTCTATAAGTATTGCTATTTCATTGGATTTTCTGGTTTTTCTAGTTTTCTTGTTTACTGGATTTATGTTTTTCAAGTTGTTTATCATGTATTGATATTTTAGGCAAATCCATTTTTCCTGTTTTTTTTCCTTTAAGCAAATCTTCAGTAATACACCACTATCAACCGTCACCATAATGACCACCTCATTAATTGTTGCGGGCATGAAAAGCTTGACTGTCTACATCCAGTTTCCCTGTGCTAAGACTAGAAGCCTGAATAGATTTTCTGACTAAAACTTAATTTTATGTTGATTTCACAGTGCCCCCTTTAGTGATTTCTATCTCAGCTGCTAAATGTACAATGTAGACATGCACATCAAAATAAACTGAATTGGCAAGATAAGTTGCTGGTCTTTCTAGTGACACTAACAATTCTGTTTCTAAATAAGTGTTTTCTCTCTCTGGGTCCCACATTTTGCAATCCGAGATTTTGTTCAGGCTAAGCTAGATAAAAGGGTTTTATTTATTTATTTTTTTTAAGAACCAGAAAAGAAGATGTAGTCAGAGATGTGCAAAATTTGTTATCCAGAAGGCAATCCCATCTTTTGAGAAAACAATATGAGCAAAACCAAAATTGCAGCTAAACTTGGAAACAAAGAGGTCTTTTAAAGCCAGAAAATAGAAGGGTTTCACCGCTTTTATCCTAGTTAGAATTAAAAAGGGCAAATTATGGGAAAACTAAGAAAACTAACTTAGCAATGAATGATGCGAAATCTACAAAATAGTAGCATGTTGCCAAAACAAAATGGTGCCAAAAGATAACGTAAAAAAGACTCTAGGTAAAAAACAAAGTACAGAAATATATTCCTTGGGTCCGAAAGCCCAAGTACAGTCACCATGAACACTTTAGAAAAGTGCACAAAAAAGTAAAAATGTATCCAATCATAACAAACAAACCCCTTGAGTGTGGATGACCGCTGATATAAACTGCAGTTATATGCTGAAAGCTTTTTCTTAGGCAACACTTCAAAAAATCTATTGTTAACAGCAATCATTGCGACTGGGAAAGTTACATTTCCTGTCTATATGTATAAGGTAAGACAGAATGTCTGCCTTCACGGCACCTTGCACCCACTACCAGCATTAGCTGAGGCAGAAGGAAGAAAGCAGACATGGTGACAGACAGGTGTGTAGTCACTATTTGCTTTCTTTCTCACTTTTGAAAAGAAATAAACAAACTAACATTTCTATATTTTATCTTTTTAATAGGTGAGTGCTAGACCAAATGACAAGGCTCTACACAGTAAAAGAGGGGGGTCACAGGTGGCCTATTGCTGTCTTTTATTTTCCTACCAGAATGCAGATTTGAAAGGCCATTACTGAGAACAAAAAGATGTAGAAGTCATTTGGCCTTGCATCAGCGATTATAGTTCTGAACAAAATGTATGGTGGTTCTATCATTAATTTTGTGCACTATTGAATTAAATTCTGTTCTCTTTCAACATGCTATGTTTGGCAGAAAGGTTGTCAATATGTGTATAGCACCTGCCTAGTAAACTACTGGCACTGACACTTCACTAAAGTTTCATTTCCCATGATTAAAATAATTCAGGCCTATAAACTAATAGTCCCTCAGAGAAAAATGAATAATTTTGCAAATGAGAGGGAGGTCAGCGGAATGGTGAGGATGCAAGGAGTAGAGTTGGCGAAGATGGATGAGTTTAAATACTTGGGATCAACAGTACAGAATAATGGGGAGTCTGGAAGAGAGGTGAAGAAGAGAGTGCAGGCAGGGTGGAATGGGTGGAGAAGAGTGTCAGTAGTAATTTGTGACAGACGGGTATAATAATAATAATAATAATACATTTTATTTGAAGTGCCTTTCAAAAAACTCAAGGTCACTGTACAATCAGGTTAAAAAAATAAACATTCAATAACTAGAAAATTTAAAATCCAAATAAAACATCAGATAAAACAGCAATAACAGTTACAATGAATAAGCAATTTTGAACAGATAAGTTTTAAGATTAGCCTGAAATTGGTGAAGGGTAGTCATATTCTTAAGATAAGCAGGTAATGAGTTCCATAAGGAAGGTGCCGATCTGCTAAATGCGCGATATCCCATCGTAACAAGACGTGCTGGTGGATTATTTAAGTTAATGGAAAAAGAGGATCTGAGCATACGAGAGGGTTTAGTGACTTGTAGGAGCTGTGAGAGATATGTGGGGGCAAGATTATGAATGGCCTTATATGTAAGGACTAAAATTTTGTAGTTGACCCTAAACTTTATTGGCAGCCAATGAAGCTGCTGAATAACGGGTGTAATGTGATCAGAATAGGGTGTTTTAGTAATTATACGAGCAGCCGAATTTTGAACAAGTTGAAGTTTATGTAATAACTTTTGAGGCAGACCAAAGAGAAGTGAATTGCAATAGTCCAGGCGGGAGGTGACCAAACTGTTGACTAAAATGGCAGTAGAGTGATTTGACAAAAATGGACGCAAGCGATTAATGTTTCGCAGGTGAAAGTAAGCTGCTCGAGTAACAGAACTGATGTGAGACTGGAAAGATAACGTGCTGTCCAGAATTACACCAAGGCTTTTTATCTGATCAGTAAAGGTAACAGAAGTATTGTCTATTACTACTGAGATCTTTGATGCCTTCGCTATTGCAGATTTCGTGCCCATAAGATGCACCTCAGTTTTATTAGAGTTCAACTGCAAGAAGTTGGAAGATGACCAAGACTTGATCTCAGCAAGGCAATCAGTAAGTGAGGATGGTGGAAGCGATGCAGATGGTGAAGTGGAAATATATAACTGGGTGTCATCTGCGTAACAATGAAAGTTTATCTTCCATTTACGAAAAATGACACCCAAAGGAAGCAGATAAATGATAAACAGCAAGGGGCCAAGGACAGAACCCTGAGGAACCCCAGATACTACAGGAGTGGGAGTGGAGGTACATGTATCCAGCTGAATGAATTGAGTTCTGTCTGTAAGATATGACTTAAACCAAGTTAACGGAATGTGAGAAATACCTAGTGCAGATAGCCTTTTTAGCAGGGTGAAATGACAGTCAGTGTCAAATGCAGCACTGAGGTCAAGAAGAACAAGGATTGTGATTAGGCCTGAGTCTGCAGCCACTAAAAGATCATTAGTGATCTTAACTAGTGCCGTCTCAGTGCTGTGAAAACGTCGGAAGCCTGACTGGAATGGTTCGTATAAACTGTTAGCAGATAAATACTGATGAAGTTGGGAAGCCACAGTTTTTTCAAGAACCTTTGAAATAAAAGGAAGATTAGAAATTGGTCGGAAATTATTAAAGTCAGTAGGGTCAACCCCAGGTTTTTTCAGTAGGGGGTGAATCACTGCAGTTTTCATAGACTGGTGAACAATTCCGGTGGAAAGTGACGAGTGAATAATTGAAACAACAAGAGGAGCTAGCAAGGGAAGGCAGGTTTTAATCAGAACAGTGGGAATTGGATCCAAGTGCCAGGTTGAAGGCTTAGAGCTATTGATGAGATCCATGATTTCTGAGGTGGAAGGAAGCTCAAACATGGAAAATGAATGAGTAGGAGGAGGAAAATCATCAATGGTGGAGTCAATAGCAACAGAACCTAAATTATAATGTATTGCCTGGATTTTATCTTTAAAAAATGTCATTAAGGTGTTACAAAATTCATTAGAAAGGCAGTGCAAGGAAAGAGAATCTGGGGGACTTGTTAGCGATCTAAGCAAGGAAAAAAGTGTTCCAGAGTTCCCCTTGTTGGAAGAAATTAGGGCAGTAAAATAGGCAGCTTTAGCATGCCGTATGCTGCCCCTATAGTGATGCATATGGCTAAAATACATTTCTTTATGAACATTAAGACCTGTCTTCCTGTACAGCCGTTCCAACTGCCGACCTTTAGATTTTAAAATGCGCAAAGCTGGTGTAAACCATGGGGCAGTGTGTGTAAATGAAACTGATCGGGTTTTGAGTGGGGCTACCGAATTCAAAATGTCAAGAAGTCCTTCGTTATAAAAGTTAACTAAATCTGGCGGAGAAATAGTTTGTAATGATTCCACAAGTATATCAATACCTAATTGAAAATTGCTCATGTTGATATTTTTAAGATTCCTAAAAGTTATTACACGAAGAGGTTTAATGGTGTAGACAGTAAGAGTCATATTAAATGTAAGGAGAAAATGATCTGAAGAGGGAAATTCTTCCGCAGTACAGTCATTCGGAGTAAGTCCAGTACAGCAAATCAAATCCAAGATATGTCCTTTGACATGTGTCGGGGTTTCAATAAACTGCTGAAAGTCAAAGTTATCAAGGCAAGAAATAAAATCTCTGGTCGCCAAGGACTTACTGTTATCCAAATGAATGTTAAAATCACCCATTATTATTATGGTCGAAGATAACGAGGACAAATAAGCTAAAAAAGCAGAAAAGTCATTCAGAAACTCTTTGTTGAATTTAGGAGGACGGTAAATAGTTGCAACAATGGTGGGAATAGAGCCAGGTAGTTGACAGACAAGAGACTCAAATGAAGCATAGGAAGAGACTGTCAGCGGCGTAACTCGCATTGTCTCGCGGTAAAATATCGCAAGACCTCCTCCACGACCAGAGTTGCGAGGCTGCGCCATGTAAACAAACCCGGGAGGTATTGCTTCGTTGAGCAAAGTAAAGTCCTGGGGTTGCTGCCACGTCTCATTTAGAGAAAGGATGTCGATGTTACGATCCGTAAGAAGATCCTGAATGAGATGGGTCTTACCTGTAAGGGAACGGATGTTGAGATGAGCAAAGTTAATGGTATCCTCGCTGAGATGAGCAGGAGCGCTAGCCACCGTAGCTAGGCTGGCTAACACACTCGGATCCGAAGTTCTGCCAGATGGCCTCAGCGATGGACGAGAAGTGGACCAGTAAGAGGTTATTGGAGCTCGTGTATCCTGTTGAAAATTCCGGCGGGAGCCTCTATGGATATATCTCCGTCGTGGCCGAAAAAAGATGTCCGGGAAAGTTAACAGGACGTCCACAGGAGATCCAGTCATCCTTGGACGAAGTCGAAGAAGATCCGCCGGCGAATATTGATACAGGCTTAAAACCGGCTGAATCTTCGTTGACAGGAGGCAGAGGGCTAGTACAAGACAGGTAAGTGCCCTGCATATCCAGTTTCCTTGCACTGATCCTGCCATCATTAGGAGTTGTTAACCGCGCCCGACAATCCCGATAAGCTTTCAAATCGAGTTCAATTTGGCTAAAAGTTTACTTAAAGAGTTCACAGAAAGTCCACAAAAGTTGTTATAAGTTATTATGGGTTCAAAAAATGCTTAAGAGAAGTTAATTAAAAAGTATTTAAGAATTAATCTCTAAAAAAAAAAAAAAGGGGGGGAGGCAGCGGCGAGCAGTCACGCCAGCGTTCACCACACCAAAAACCCATAGCAAGAGTGAAAGGGAAGGTCTACAGGACGGTAGTGAGACCAGCTATGTTATATGGGTTGGAGACAGTGGTACTAACCAGAAAGCAGGAGACAGAGCTGGAGGTAGCAGAGTTAAAGATGCTAAGGTCTCGTCCGTTATAGGAGATGGACGTCTGAAGCGGAGCTCCGCTAGCAGCGGCTTAATTTTCCCACATATTTCATATTATTTAGAGGTATCCTGTATTTAACCCAACCCAAGGAACTTCCACTACAATATATAAGCATGAGTAACAAGAAGAGAAGTCAGAAAGAACCGGAAAAGAAACTTAAAGCTGCATCAAAGTCTGGACAGACATCCGGCCCGAGTGCGAGGTATGGCCTCTCGGAGACTGACCTGGAACAGGCAGATGAATGCGCAGATTTCCTAGGACCCCGCTCCACTGTACAGTCTCCAGTCGAGAGTGAAAATGGGAGCGAAGGTGCAAGTGATACAGGTCACGATAGATCGCCGATTTCTGATGATCATTCGAGACTATCGCGAGCCTGCAGCATCTGCTGTAACAGTCGCTGCAATCCCACTCGCAGAGCAAGACAGCCGAAGTGAACTGTCTGAACTGAGAGAGACGATGAAAGAGATGATCTCTACACTGGCCACTGCCACGGCTATGGCCATAAGTGAGCTTAAGAAGGAGCTTAAGAAGGATAACAAAAACCGGGAAATGCGTCTATTTAAACGTTTTGACGTGACCTTTAAAGGCTTAGTGGAGAAACTAGAGGAACACATTGAAGAAAACGGATCCAAACTGAAAAAACATTGCCGGTCAGATAAATGACGTTACAGATCAGCTGGAGGACGTTAAACAGGCATTCACGGCTCTAGTTGAAACAGCGGAACAACTGTCATCTAACGCCGGTGAAAAAACTACAGCTGCGAATTCCGAATGCAAAAAACTCGGAGACAGACTTGCGGCCCTGGAAGATGGGTGCAGAAGAAATAATATAAGAATTGAAGGTATACCTGAGAAACGAGAAAGCTCAAACCCAGTGAAATTTGCAGTAGAATTACTCTCTAAAATAATTGGAGATGACTTTAAATTAGATATCGAGATAGCAGCAGCTTATCGCATACTCAGATCAAGCACCTTTAAACTCAGGTCTTTTATTGTCGCTTCGAGCGATTATGATGTAAGCTTGATGTGATGGCACTTCTCAGACACAAGCAAGACATTATATTTGAAAATAATCTTATTCGTATTTTCCCCGACTTCTCACCATTAACAGCTGCAAAATGTGCAGCCTACTTTAACATTAAAAAGCTGCTACAGAAAGCCGATATCAATTACAGCCTCTTGTATCCCGCCAAACTGAAAATGGAATTTCAAGACCAATATTATGTATTTTCAAGCAAGGAGGAAGCTGAAAAGTCAATAAGGAGCCGAATTCTGTCATGGCATGGGAAGGACCTATCGTTTGCTGTCGGATCCACTTTTAAAGAGACTGATATTATAATTATACATCCTTTTCTTTACTTGGACATTTACTTGGACACTATATGTTTATGTCTTAATTACAGTTATAGACGTGAGTGTGTGGAAGTGTGGAAGTAATTAAAGTAGGGTTTCTTATTTTTTTACTACCCTAAAGTAGACTGTTTAACATCATATCCTTGGTTTATTGCTATTTCTACTATTGCATTAGGATCTACTATGTTTATCCTAGACCACTTTTTAAAATCATTCCCAGGGTTCATTATTTTATTGTCTTAATATCTTAAAATTGCTGAAGATTATTTTAAGCTTATGGACTGTTAATGATTATATTTTTGGGAGATAGTATTTAGACTTTAGCTGCAATAGATATCTCTACCTTGTTTTAATTCTCAAATGCCGTTGCAGAGGGGGGCTTGTTTTGTTTTGGACATGCTCTGTCTCTTTGTATGTCAGAGGACTGGGACATTGCGAAGTGGGATCAAACCTCATGAGGGGAGGCAAAATGGGGGGGTGGGGGGATGAAGGGGGGAGAGAAGGAGAGCAGGCTATATCTAATCTATTCTTCTAATCCTTATAACTATAAATATCATCGTAACAATAGGCTATACAGTGATCCCTCGCTATATCGCGCTTCGCCTTTTGCGGCTTCACTCCATCGCGGATTTTATATGTAGGCATATTTAAATATATATCGCGGATTTTTTGCTGGTTTGCAGATTTCTGCGGACAATGGGTCTTTTAATTTCTGGTACATGCTTCCTCAGTTGGTTTGCCCAGTTGATTTCATACAAGGGACGCTATTGGCAGATGGCTGAGAAGCTAGATTGCTTACTTTTCTCTGTCTCTCTTGCGCTAAGTTTCTCTGATCCTGACATATGGGGATTGAGCAGGGGGGCTGTTCGCACACCTAGACGATACGGACGCTCGTCTAAAAATGTTGAAAGATTATCTTCACGTTGCTATCTTTTGTGCAGCTGCTTCCTGAAACGACATGCTGCACTGTGCTTCGCATACTTTTTAGCTCGAAAGGCACGTATTGATTTTTGACTGAAAAACAAACTCTGTCTCTCTCTATCTCTCTCTCTCTCTCCCTGCTCCTGACGGAGGGGGTGTGAGCTGCCTCCTTCAACAGCTTTGTGCCGCGGTGCTTCGCATACTTAAAAGCCAAACAGCCCTATTGATTTGTTTGCTAGAGATTGTTTTCTCTATCTATGTGACATTCTGTGCTCCTGACACGCACTCCTTTGAAGAGGAAGATATGTTTGCATTCTTTTAATTGTGAGACAGAACTGTCATCTCTGTCTTGTCATGGAGCACAGTTTAAACTTTTGAAAAACAGAGAAATGTTTGTTTGCAGTGTTTGAATAACGTTCCTGTCTCTCTACAACCTCCTGTGTTTCTGCGCAAATCTGTGACCCAAGCATGACAATATAAAAATAACCATATAAACATATGGTTTCTACTTCGCGGATTTTCTTATTTCGCGGGTGGCTCTGGAACGCAACCCCCGCGATGGAGGAGGGATTACTGTATACCAATAACTCGTGGGGAAATGTGAAATTAAGATTAAAACTGCCTCACTACCAGTTAAGACTATAAAATGACATTAAAAACTCAGAATCAATGTCTCCATGATGGGACAGTTAACTTTGTGAGCTGGAATGTTAAAGGCCTGAATCACGAATTAAAGAGAAAGTATGCTCTCACCTAACAGGCTTAAATGTTAAAATAGTATTTTTACAGGAGACCCACTTACTAAGCAAGGATCAGTCCAGACTACAAAAAGAGTGGACTGGCCAAATGTTCCATTCTAGCTTTACAAAGAAAACTAGAGGTGTGGGAATTCTCATATGCAGAACAGTCCCATTTGTAACATCAGATGTAGTATCAGACCCTGAAGGGAGATATGTGATGGTCATGGGCAACTTATTTAACAGTAAAATGATTTTGATAAATGTTTATGCACCCAATGTCGATGATAAGGAATTCATGCAAAATCTATTTGCATCCATTCCCAATGTGAACACTCATAAAATTAAAATGGCTGGGGACTTTAATTGTCACGGGGAGGACGACATCTAACACTGCAAAGACAATTACACAGTTTGTAACTGGCCACAACTTATCAGACCCCTGGAGGTTTCTTAACCCAAACTCAAGATCATATTCGTTCTACTCACCAGTGCATCATAGCTACTCAAGAATTGATTATTTTTTTATAGATAATAATTTCTTGCCTACGATTAAATCATGCAAATACGACACAATTGTTATCTCCGACCATGCCCCTCTAGTCTTGGAGCTAAAATCATTAAGCCCCTCACACTCACCTCGCAGATGGCGTCTTAACCCTCTTCTATTAGCAGACAAGAACTGCACAGAATTTATATCCAAACAAATCAGCTTCTTCCTAGAGACAAACACACCCTCAGAGGTTTCTGCAGGAACACTCTGGGAAACTCTAAAGGCCTTCTTAAGAGGACAGATTATTTCATATCTTTCCCACAGAAATAAATTAGAAACCAAGAAAGCGTTAGAGCTAAGAAGCGAAATTACTAGAATAGATGAAGAACAAGCCAGGTGTCCAAGTGAAGCTCTTCATAGGAAAAGGCAGGCTCTGCATACAGAACTCAACATCTTGTCAACTAAAAAATTGAACAACTTATTTATACGTCAAGACATCATTACTATAAACACAGAGAGAAAGCTAATAAGCTTTTAGCTCAACAAATTCACAAACAAGAAGTTCGCAATGCAGTCCCAGTAATCACCAACACGAATGGAGAAATCATTGACCATAAAAATATAATGCACTTATTTAGAGATTATCATAAATCCTTATATTCTACTGAGTTCAAAAAAGACAACACACAATCTAATGCATTTCTGGATACATTACAGACACCACAAATAGATGCTGCAAGTGCTGAGGAACTGGATAAACCTCTGACCCTATCAGAATTACTAGATGCTATAAAGTCACATCAAAGCGGGGAATCAGCAGGCCCTGATGGTTACCCCGTGGAATTTTATAAGAAAGTCTCCACTCAGCTAGTTCCCCTCTTATTGGCAACATTTACAGAAGCTAGAGACAATCAAATTCTACCTCAAACTTTTCGTCAAGCATTAATCACCGTCTTTCCTAAACAAAATAAGGACTTGTTACAATGTGCATCATTCAGACCAATTTCACTTATGAATAATGATGTTAAGATACTCTCAAAAATTATAGCTAGGAGGATGGAGAAAGTGCTGCCCTCGGTAATATCACAGGATCAAACTGGATTTATTAAAGGCCGACACTTATCTTCCAATCTCCGACGCCTGTTTAATGCAATATATTCATCAGCAAAGTCAAACACCCAAGAGATATTACTATCATTAGACGCAGAAAAAGATTTTATATGATTGAATGGAACTACCTTTTCACTGCATTGGAGAAATTTGGGTTTGGCCCGAATATTTGTGCATGGATCAAACTACTGTATACCAATCCAGAAGCTTCAGTTTGTATTAACAACATTTGTTCAGACTACTTTAATCTAGAACATGGCACCAGACAAGGATGCCCCTTGTCACCACTGCTGTTTGCAATCGCCATTGAACCACTGGTGGTTCATTGTCGAAATTCTTATCACATAAAGGGGATTATCAGAGAAGGACTGGAACAGAAAAATTCTCTATATGCAGATGATATGGTTTTATATATATCAGACCCAGAAAACACTGTGCCTGCAGTTTTAACAGCACTTACAGAATTTCAAAAGATATCTGGTCTCAGAATTAATCTGAATAAAAGTATACTCTTTCCAGTGAATTCACAAGCATATAATATTAGATTGGACACCCTACCTTTTACCATAGCAGATCAGTTTAAATACCTAGGGGTAAATATCACAAGTAAACATAAAGCTCTTTATCAACAAAATTTTGCCATCTGTATGGAAAAAATTAAGCAAGACTTGCATAGATGGTCAACCCTTCATCTTACTCTAGCCGGAAGAATTAACGTTGTTAAGATGAATATCCTTCCTAAACTTCTTTTTTTATTTCAAATCATTCCAATATATATCAATAAATCATTTTTTAAGCAATTAGATTCAACTATAACCTCATTTATTTGGAACTCAAAACACTCACGTATCCGAAGAGCGACCCTACAAAGACCTCAGGCAGAAGGTGGCATGGCTTTACCTAATTTTCAGTTTTATTACTGGGCAGCAAACATACAAGCCATAAAAACCTGGAGACAAAAAAATGAACATACACAGGTTTGGCCCGCAATAGAAATAAAATCCTGTAGTATTTCTTTATACTCCCTGCTCTGCACTCCAATAAATGCAAGTTATCGCAAATATACTAATAACCCAATTGTGCTTTACTCACTCAGAATATGGAACCAACTTAGAAAGAATTTTAAGATGGAAAATCTTTTATCTGTGGCACCTCTGCAAGAGAACCACCTCTTTCAACCCTCGCAAACATATCCAGTTTTTAATACCTGGAAAAGATTTGGGATTTAATTGTTCAGAGATCTTTATACAGTGATCCCTCGCTATATCGCGCTTCGCCTTTCGCGGCTTCACTCCATCGCGGATTTTATATGTAAGCATATTTAAATATATATCGCGGATTTTTCGCTGATTCGCGGGTTTCTGCGGACAATGGGTCTTTTAATTTCTGGTAAATGCTTCCTCAGTTGGTTTGCCCAGTTGATTTCATACAAGGGACGCTATTGGCAGATGGCTGAGAAGCTATCCAGCTTACTTTCTCTCTCCCTCTCTCTCTTGCGCTGACATAGGGGGGTGTGAGCAGGGGGGCTGTGTGCAGCTGCTTCCTGAAGGACATGCTGCACGGAGCTTCGCATACTTAAAAGCTCAAAGGGCACGTATTGATTTTTTTTATCTGTCTCTCCCTATCTCTCTCTATCTCTCTATCTCTTCCTGCTCCTGACAGAGGGGGTGTGAGCTGCCGCCTTCAACAGCTTTGTACCGGCGGTGCTTCGCATTCTTAAAAGCCAAAAAGCCCTATTGATTTTTTTTTTGACTGCTTGCTTTGCACTCCTTTGAAAAGGAAGATATGTTTACATTCTTTTAATTGTGAGACAGAACTGTCATCTCTGTCTTGTCATGGAGCACAGTTTAAACTTTTGAAAAAGAGACAAATGTTTGTTTGCAGTGTTTGAATAACGTTCCTGTCTCTCTACAACCTCCTGTGTTTCTGCGCAAATCTGTGACCCAAGCATGACATTCTAAAAATAACCATATAAACATATGGTTTCTACTTCGCGTATTTTCCTATTTCGCGGGTGGCTCTGGAACGCAACCCCCGCGATGGAGGAGGGATTACTGTATAGACAATATCTTTGCATCCTTTGAACAATTATGTTCCAAATTCAACCTCCCAGCTACAGATTTCTTTCACTATCTTCAAATTCGAAACTTTGTTAAATAGAAACTGCCCGATTTTCCTCATCTCGTACCCTCCACCATGCTGGAAAAAATACTGCTCAATTTCAAGGAATTAGACACCATTTCTGCATTATATAAAATCTTATTAGAGTCCCTTCCTTTCAAAGATCCAAGAGGACATTGGGAAAAAAATCTCTTAATCAATATATCAGAAAATGAGTGGAAGGTAGCATTGCAGAGAATTCACTCGAGCTCCATATGCGCAAAGCATAGAATTATTCAACTAAAAATTATATATCGAGCTCATCTGTCTCGCTTAAAACTGTCCAAAATGTTTCCAGGGCAAGATCCAACCTGCGAACGCTGCAACCAAGCTCCTGCCTCACTGGGTCACATGTTTTGGGCCTGCACCAAACTAACATCATTTTGGACCAAAATTTTTAAGTGCCTTTCAGACAGCCTTGGGGTCACATTCCCTCCTAACCCATTAACAGCTGTGTTCGGGGTTCTTCCACACGGACTTGTAGTGGAGAAGGACAAGCAAACTGTAATTGCATTCACTACACTTTTGGCACGCAGATTTATTTTGTTAAATTGGAAGAATCCTAATTCTCCTCTGATAAGTCAGTGGGAAACCGATGTTGTATATTATTTGAAATTGGAAAAAATCTAATTCTCAGTTAGATGATCCCTACAGAATGTTTTCAAAACCTGGCAGGATCTAATCAATAATATTTTAGAATAAGAAGAAATAATTATTTTCGGATTTTTTCCCTTCTCCATTTTTTATTTACTTATATATATTTTTTCCTTTCTTTTGTTTATTTTTGCCCTATTAAAAAGCCCTAAGCAATTCTCCTTTGGCCATGCTCTCCTTCTCAAGGGTGGGGTTTGATTTGTCTTCAATTCTTTTTTGTATAAATTGATCTATTTGTATTGAATGATTACAATAAAATTAATAAATAAAATTATTAAAAAAAAAAAAGATGCTAAGATTTACATTGGGTGTGACGAGGATGGATAGGATTAGAAATTAGTACATCAGTGGGTCGGCTCAGGTTGGACGGATGGGAGACAAAGTCAGAGAGGCGAGATTGCTTTGGTTGGGACATGTGCAGAGGAGAGATGCTGAGTATATTGGGAGAAGGATGCTAAGGATGGAGCTGCCAGGCAAGAGGAAAAGAGGAAGGCCAAAGAGAAGATTTATGGATATGGTGAGAGAGGACATGCAGGTGATGGGTGTAACAGAACAAGATGCAGAGGACAGAAAGATATGGAAAAAGATGATCCGCTGTGGCAACCTGTCGCGGGAGCAGCCAAAAGAAGAAGAAGAAGAAGAATTATTTTTAGACAATTCTAATGCTTCTCTTTCAGATATTAAATTGTTTTAGGTAAAGTGTCTCCCCACAAGTTATCAACTGCAGAAGCATCTGTGTTACGCTCTTCCTCCCAGAGCTTAATGAGTGTCTTTGGTCTTTTATGAGTTCTGGGAAAGTGACTGGGCCTGATGAGTGGCTATCTCAATGATTAAATTAAACTTCTGTATTAACCAAGTCATGATTTCACTTCTTAAACAAGGCAGAAGCCCTTCTGGATCCTTTATCTAACAACAAGAATATTTATTTCTATAGCACGATTTCATACAAAGAAAATAGCTCAAAGTGCTTTACAAGATATCAAAGAGAAAGTTACAAGAAAAAAAAAAACAAATAAGATTAAGACAATAAATCTTATCTAATCTAATCTAATCTTAATTTGATCATATAAACTCTATACAGATGGCTTTCTGATGCAGAATTTTAGTCTAGGACAACACATCCATAGCATTATTAACCACTCTATCTGTTCTGTGATTTTTTGGTAGAATTAAAAAAATAACTAAACTACAATGTGTTGTATTGTGTTTAATTGTTTTGATCTTAAGTTGATAAAGCCATTTCAATTATAAGAGTGAACCTTTTCTCTGATGTCGTTTATGACTTATAATATGTAGCAGAATTGTATACATAGTGTTTAAGAAATACCTCAGTTTTCCAATGGAATTATACCAAATGTAATATTACCATCAACGATAGCACTTATTCTTTTATCCAAAGAGGACAGATCTGTTCCTCCCTGACTCTTTATCCAGTTTCCATAAGGACTATATTTAGCTTTCAACCATTATCTTTTTATTTCACTCAATGCTTAACTCCCATACGTGCAGCTCTTCTGTTAAAATAAGTTACCTCCCACTGATAAGCTGCCTTAATGTGGTATGCTACAGTATAAAATGTTAAAGTTGCTTATTTTGTCAAATTCTAGGAATATAAACATTCACCAATTCATCCATTCTCAAAGTCTAAATTTACAGTGGAGGAATCACGGAGTGCAGGAGAATAATACATTTAATAAAACTGTAAAATTAAAACTTTTATGTATATTGTACACATTTTTCTCTCGAAACACAAACAATATAGATTGAACTTTCCTTTAATATGAAAAAATGCCACAAGATATTTAAAAGCACACTTATATGCTCCATTTTCTCTAGTCTGCTGCTAAGTGACAACATCTCACTTGTTACTGCTGTGTTTATACTCCAAAAATAGCACATTTTCTCTAATTCCAGTTTAGGTAACAAAGCTCTGTTTCCAAGTCATGCTTGAACATTCAGTCGAGAATTCATACTGTTAACCTTAAATGCATAAATGAAAAAGTAATCAAAGGCATGTCAATCTGCATTGTCATTCTAATACATATCAAATGTAGTGGGGAACATTTGAGTAGTCTTAGAAACCTGTACTGTTTATAATGAAGGTCATGAATTTCACATATGAGATTTAAGATTTCAGATAAAGTTGTTCCACTTTGTTGTAGTATTCCAACATCATTTACATGATATAATGTTTGTTTCTGCATAATATATCTTACAATTGTAGTGTCTAAGACTTTTTCAAGAGAGCTGTTGACTGGCAACCTGTTCGGTACAAAAAAGGAGTAAAGACATAATTCTATTATCAATTAGTTCATTCGTTATTTTTCTGAATTTAGAGTCTGAGCCGTATTTGCTGTCTGGGTTGGGGTGTGTCCAATAGGTCAGTTGTCTCAAAAACCAAGAATGATGTTAGAGAAAATATGTACTGGTAAAACTGGGTTCAAACCAGATGCATTTGAGTCTATATTTTACTACAGGCTTCTTACAAAAATGGAGCTTTACATGACCTGTCAACCTATTAGCCAATAGTGAAAGAGACAGCAAACTCAGAATATTACCAAAGCAACCCCATAAATCAAAAATATAGCACATTAATTTACTGTAGGTATCAGAGATAAGCTGATAATCTCAATATAATTGCACACTTCAATGCAATCTAAATTTAACACTCATCTTTAAATATTGACCCATCATTCCTATTTACTTTTCCACGCCAGCATATTCAGAGAATGCAATATCACCATCCACTTATTATACAATGTTAGAGAGAAGCAAACCAATGAGATCTTTTTAGCAAGCCAAACGCAAACATAACAAGTGTCATCAATCAAATTCATAGACAGTGGTGAAGGATAATGTTTGTCAAGCTTTAAGTACTAAGGTGTTGTACCGTGTTAGCCATTATGAATGTAGAGAAAAGCCAAGCAAAATGACACCTTTTATTGGCTTTAAGCTTTAAGGAAAGTTTTAATGTAAGCCAGTTTGCGAGACTTTTATATTATGACTTTGAAGTAAATTAGTCTCTAGAAATGCCTTCAAAATGTAAAGCTACAACGACTTTGTCATGTTTAGTTTTGTTTTGTCTGTTTCTATGCTGCCCCAGTTGGAGGATTATTATTATTACTGTAATTATTGCTGTAGTTATTGTTTTTGTGTTACAAAAAATAAATCACTATAAATTCAAGTTTCAAGCAAAGAATTTACATTGATCTTGTCATTATTCCTAAAGACCTGAATAATTCACACAAATCAAAGATACAACTTTGAAGTGACATACTATGCCTTTCAACAAGTATTACAAACCTCCAATCTGTTGCGTATCAGAGACTTCTCAAATGTGTCAAAGTTTTTAATACTGTGTTTAAATAAAATCATTACTGTGGTTCTGAGCTGCTGAATCTCTCAATACCAATGACAACTCAACCAATAAGTATTATCAATGATGCATTGCGGAATGCAGCCAAATTGAAATTTTTATTATACAGTATATGTTTTTGCATATTATTTTTGCCCTTGAATATTTATGATATGACAAGTCACAGCCAATCCCATAACATCAATTATTTGTGAATTCTTTGATAAGTCACTAGTTTATGACAGAGCACACTCTTTCACATATACCAAATCAATTATAAAGGGCCAATTTAAAGATGATGGCAATCTTTGCTATTTAGGAGGACAACAGTAGAACCAGGAGAAACATAATTGGGAGCAGGTTGATTCCTGCAAATTCCACAAGCAAAATAAAAAGGCTAAGATTCAAATCCCATTTTCAGGTTCAGTTAGGTAGCCACTAAACACTGTACCACCACCTCATCCATAATAAAGAAATATTAATTAAAAAAAACAGTGGGTACACACAAGCAACCAAAACAATAAAATTGTATTAGTTTTAACATTGCTAATTTATAGGCAAACTACCGTACTTAACGATATATACAAATGTGAGTTTTTGTCCATGTACCAGAGTAATATTAGATAATGGAGTAATATTTTCTTTCATTTTTGGTAAGCACCTGTTTTTGTAAAACCTTTTTGAAATTATAGTTGAATATGTGCATTATGATGCTAGTATGATAAAATACAAAAATTATATCTTGTAACTACATTGTAATTGTTACTAGGTAGTTATTCGAGTAATTTATTCCAGTCCCAAAGTTCTCACAAACCCTACTTTTATCTCACCCATTAGGACCCTGGGGATACCATCAAAAAAAAAACAAAGCAGCCTACTCAACTTTCCTCTAACCTGGGCTAAGGCTCATCATTTCCTTACCTACTCTAGTCTTACTTATCAATCTTTTCTTTAATTACTTGTAAATTTCAAGTCTTAAACTACCCTCATGATCTCATTCAGCAGATAACTAAGACCTATGTACCAGATCTGTCTCCTTTAGTTTCTCTATGAAATAATTAACGGTGTCAGTTCAGGAAAATCTCTTTTGTCATTGCAGAAGGCACAGACTCCCCAAAATGGGTAGCTTTACTGAAACCAATAAAATTAATTTCCCCATTTTTACAGTTGAATAATTACTGTAGCTCTTACTGAACTAGACCTGAAACTTTAATTTCATTCAGTCACTTTGTCAATGGAAGAGCAGCAGTAGCTTAATGAATGCCTTGTCAAGCAATATACAGTGCATCCTGAAACTATTCACAGCGCATCACTTTTTCCACATTTTGTTATGTTACAGCCTTATTTCAAAATGGATTAAATTCATTTTTTTCCTCAGAATTCTACACACAACACCCCATTATGACAATGTGAAAAAAGTTTATTTGAGGTTTTTGCAAATTTATTAAAAATAAAAAAAACCTGAGAAATCACAAGTACATAATCATTTACAGCGTTTGCCATGATGCTCAAAATTGAGCTCAGGTGCATCCTGTTTCCCCTGATCATCCTTGAGATGTTTCTGCAGCTTAATTGGAGTCCACCTGTGGTAAATTCAGTTGATTGGACATGATTTGGAAAGGCACACACCTGTCTATATAAGGTCCCACAGTTGACAGTTCATGTCAGAGCACAAACCAAGCATGAAGTCAAAGGAATTGTCTGTAGACCTCCGAGATGGGATTGTCTCGAGGCACAAATCTGGGGAAGGTTACAGAAAAATTTCTGCTGCTTTGAAGGTCCCAATGAGCACAGTGTCCTCCATCATCCGTAAGTGGAAGAAGTTCAAAACCACCAGGACTCTTCCTAGAGCTGGCCGGCCATCTAAACTGAGCGATCGGGGGAGAAGGGCCTTAGTCAGGGAGGTGACCAAGAACCCGATGGTCACTCTGTCAGAGCCCCAGAGGTCTTCTGGGGAGAGAGGAGAACCTTCCAGAAGGACAACCATCTCTGCAGCAATCCACCAATCAGGCCTGTATGGTAGAGTGGCCAGACGGAAGCCACTCCTTAGTAAAAGGCACATGGCAGCCCACCTGGAGTTTGCCAAAAGGCACCTGAAGGACTCTCAGACCATGAGAAAGAAAATTCTCTGGTCTGATGAGACAAAGATTGAACTCTTTGGTGTGAATGCCAAGCGTCACGTTTGGAGGAAACCAGGCACCGCTCATCACCAGGCCAATACTATACCTAAAGTGAAGCATGGTGGTGGCAGCATCATGCTGTGGGGATGTTTTTCAGAGGCAGGGACTGGGAGATTAGTCAGGATAAAGGGAAAGATGACTGCAGCAATGTACAGAGACATCCTGGATGAAAACCTGCTCCAGAGCGCTCTTGACCTCAGACTGAGGCAACGGTTCATCTTTCAGCAGGACAACGACCCTAAGCACACAGCCAAGATATTAAAGGAGTGGCTTCAGGACAACTCTGTGAATGTCCTTGAGTGGCCCAGCCAGAGCCTAGACTTGAATCCGATTGAACATCTCTAGAGAGATCTTAAAATGGCTGTGCATCAACGCTTCTCATCCAACCTGATGGAACTTGAGAGGTGCTGCAAAGAGGAATGGGTGAAACTGGCCAAGGATAGGTGTGCCAAGCTTGTGGCATCATATTCAAAAAGACTTGAGGCTGTAATTGCTGCCAAAGGTGCATCGACAAAGTATTGAGCAAAGGCTGTGAATACTTATGTACATGTGATTTCTCAGTTTTTTCATTTTTAATAAATTTGCAAAAACCTCAAGTAAACTTTTTTCACATTGTCATTATGGGAATTCTGAGGAAAAAAATGAATTTAATCCATTTTGGAATAAGGCTGTAACATAACAAAATGTGGAAAAAGTGATGCGCTGTGAATACTTTCCGGATGCACTGTATATTGTGAAGATGCCAGCCTTGCCAGGCATAGTATTGCATCTTTTTAATATCTTGCCATTGCTATTAAAGGAGTACCATTTTCCTTTTTGCTAACCATTTATTGTTTGCCAAAACATTAAACATCATTTATTAATGAATTTGAAGATTTATTACCTATAACAATAACTCATTATAATTTTCTAAAAATATGTAAGTTCGACTTTCATGTAGATAGTTACAGTGATCCCAAAACTAAACAGATCTTTTGAACACTTTTGACCTAACTTAACATGTCATCCAGTCAACACATAAAGTGGGTGTGACGATGCGGGTTTGCTGAATACTCCCATCTGCTGTCCGGGAGCCCTTAACCCGACACCGTCGGTAATGTTACCGATGAGCTAAGCAGTGAGGCAACAACATAGCAAGGGGATGGTGCAAAAGTGTCAAGTGCTTTTATTAAAACAACAGAACAAAAACAGTGTTCAAATTAAATAAAGTAAGTGCAGTGCTTCAAAGTCTTCAATAAATAAATAATCCATAAAACAAGAGTGAAAAGTGAAGGTTAAAAACAATAGAAAAAAGTCTTCTTAAGAACAACAAGGTTAAAATAATGCAGGAAGCAGTCTTTTTAAAACAAAACAACAAGAAGCTCGGTGCCTTTATACCTGGCGGCTCCCCTGCTTCCCCTGTCTGGGCTTTTCAACAGGGGAGTCGCCCTTCCTGCAGCTGGCCTTCTCTTCACTCTGCAATTTGGATTGCCTCACCGATCCCTGGCTCCAGTAGGCACCACCAAACAGCGACTTGGGATTCCCCAACGACCAGGGCTCTCACACTGGGGACACCATGTCCCAAGTCCCAACTCCCGCTGTCTTCCGCAGCCTTACGTGGAGAGTCATCCACCCTTCATCACTGGTCACTCCTACTACTCCCGGGTGTCGGCTCAACACCCAGGCTTCCTGCACAGCTGCATGCGAGCCTGCACTTGCTCGCTCTCCTTCACCGGCTTTCTCTCTCTCTCTCTCTCTCTTTCTCTCTCTCTGTCTCACTCTCTCTCTCTCTCTCTCTCTCCCCTGCATCCTGCTTTCTCCTGCAACCTCCGTTCGTTCTCCTTTTTTTTTCTTCTTCTTCTTCCTTTTTTTTTTCTTTAGCCAACTTGCGCTTCTATTTATCAAGAGGGCATGGCAGCTATGGGAAATTAGCAGCCCCAGGAACAATCACGGATGTAGATGATTTCTCACCTGTGCACAGGTGAGAAACGCCCACACCGCAAATTGCCCTGAGAACCGCTTCAGCCACACTACCACCATGCCCCCCTCACCAAGCCGCGAGCACGGTGATTATTTTAAAAACTGGCATTAGATGAGGAGCTGTGGACCCGCTATACCACAGTGGGGCACATGTTAGATCTAGCTTTCTCAAAGGGCCTATTGTGAGAGTGATGTGTCTCAGCTATAGGTTTTGGAATATCTGATCATTACTGTATTTTCTTTAATGTAACAACACCTGTTTCTAGGGAAAAGAGAAACATATTTTTAAGAGACTTTTATTGACATGAGAGGTGCTTCTAACTTTTCTAACATTATTAACAGTTAATAGTATTTTAAGCATATATGGTAACACCTGGGGCCTCATGTATAATGCCATGCATAGAATTCATACTAAAACATGGTGTACAGATAAAACTAGAAATGTGTGTACACACAAAAAAATTCAGATGCATAAACCTGTGCGTAAGCAAAGTTCCACAAACTTTCCCTTTATAAATCCCAATCAACATGAATTTTAACGCACATGTATGCGTCTACAGCCCCACCCTGACTCCTGCCCTAATTTCGCATATTTGAATATGCAAATCAATATAAATAGCCACTTCCATTCAGTGTTTTGTTAAAAGATAATGGCAAATGCACATGGAAAAAAGAAGAATTTCAGTGAATGCAAGGAAAAACATACTATTTGTTGGATTAAGCAGTGGTATAAGCAACAAAAGGAAATTGATGGAGTAATACAGCGTGGTGGAGACACTTGAAAGTTCAAGTTCAGAAAGTTGCACAGTGCCCAAATAAAAAAGTGCTCAGATATCAAAGTTGATGTGAAAAGCAGAGTCACAGCCCTCCTTCTGTTTATTCTGTTTCAGACAGTATTACAAAAGCTGATTCCCCATGCCGAGGACACACACACCTCTGCCTTGGAAACTGCTGAGCGACCATCTGGCTGTGTGCTGATGGACTCTGTTTTGGAATCCCAAAATGCAATAGTGGATGCTGTAAGAGATGTGGCCAATAAACTAAGGAATATAAGGGCTGTACTATGTGGTGTTGGCCACAAATTAAATTAATTGGTTAAAAATAAATGTTACATCTGGTTAGCTGTTTTTACATTCTACTAATCACATTCAAATGAAGTTGTAATGCTGTCCGATTTGGCTAATCATTTGGTGGACCAAGGTCAGGTTCATCATACTGTATCTCTTCGGGTACAGGCAAGCCACGTTTGTGTGCCATATAATGCAGCACGATACATGCTTGCACAATGCGGCACACTTTCTGTGGACTATAGAACAGCACATTAAAAGAGTAGAAATGCTGTCTATTTACATAAGCAAATTCATTCTCTGAAGTGCCACAACGGATAGATTCTCTGCTCTTTGAGCTAACTCGTTATCCTTAAAAGGACTGTTTACCTTTTGCCACAATAGTTAGAAAAAGCACCTGTGACTGTGTAATGCCAGCTCATTCTTTTGGTTGAGCTCATCTCTGGCTGATGTAACTTGTCCAGTGTGTTGCAATAGCAATGTGCATACAGCTGACCACTCCGATTACATTTGGAAAACTGGATGTTACTGCCAATTGTGCTTTGATGTTTGCTAGTTCAGCCATTGTGTAAGGAAATCTTATATATCTGGATGACAAGTGGATAATATCATCCCATATAGCTGGCATGGCGCGACTCAGTCATGATTGTGAAATATCCAATTGGTCAGCAAGTTCATGTTGAAAAGCCCTTGTGCTTAAAAACTGAGGGTGGACAGAACTTGCAAAGGAGCAATTAGAGAGCAATTCCTCCAAAGTCTGCCTTTGTAAAGCTAGCACCAGTTCAGCATACAGCTCCAAGAGGATAGCTTTTGGAAAATGAAATCAACTTAGAAGCCAGTCATTATCTATAAATGTGCACTCTTCTAACAATGCTAAAGCAGCTACGTTAGTTGGAATAATTTGGAGTTATATTGTTACAGAATGATTATAATCAAGTGAAATAAATTTGTAAACCATATGCAATTAATTTTGGAGTATTTGGTAAATCATGCATCATGGATGTGAATCTACAAAAGAACACCACACAGAATGTGCACAGTGCTGGGGTACAACACCATGTAACACCCATGACAAAATGAGGATGAACATTATAAATTAACTTTATACACGTAGAGAGCTGCTTTTGAGGAGGTTCACCAACTATATACATATGAAAACAATTAAAACACTTGGCTACGGTAGCAGCTAACCCATTGTACAACATCACTTGTGGTATACACCAGTGCTGGTGTGAAATCTTTTTCTTTTTGTAAATAGTGCTAGTTATTTGAGGAAAAGCTACAGTAAGGCTGAAGTTTTAAAATCAAAAAGTCAAAGAAAATGTGAATTATCAAGACAATCGTAAAAGACTTGATGCTTCAGCCTAGCTACATTCAGTCAACTCGCTCAACTTCTACATTCAATCTGATGAATCCAGTACAGCATACCAGATGTAGCAGATGTATAGATGCTCCACCACTTTCACATGAACTTGTGAGTTCATGCTGACTGCCTTCTCTGTGAATGAAAAGTAGGTCCATATGAATTATGGCATTGCTCAAAGGGAATATTTCCTCAGTTCTTGCACTCTGTCCACTTTGGCCAACAAAGACTAGTCCTCTGAAGAATGTTAAACAAGAAACTGAACAATCAGAAGAGTATATTTCTCAACGTGCTACTGAAAAACAACAAACATAAAGCAGAAAAGTGAAGATTTTAGGATAATTTTACAAAAGATTAATCAATGAATGAACAGTGTGTATTGTTGTTTAGTAGTAGTATTATCATCACATTTGCAGGAAAATTCTTATTTGTATACCTGATCAACATTATACTCTCTAATGTCATGATAAACAAGAATTTAGTAAAATACATAACTTCATTTTGTTTAGTAGAAACACAGATCAAGTAATCATTCCTTAACACAAAACTGTATACAAAAATTTTATTTAAGCAAAATGTAAAAAGGCCAGGGCGACTGCCTTAATAAGATAGTGCCAAATTACAGGGCTCCACACATTCAGTCAGTCACAGAGTATGCATTATAAGTTATTGACATTGTCACATGAATGACCAGCAGATACCTACTCAGCCTATTGGACAGTTCAATAGGTTTCTTACAAGTAATTTAATAAATAATTTCAAAAGCCTTTTGTTTTAAAAGCAGGCATCTTGATTGCTGCAATTTCAATTGCTTTTGATAGCACAAGTACTGTTTGAGTGAATGTCCTTTAAAAATGAGAGCAATTTCATTGTAATATCATATCATACAACCTGCATCTTTTTGCAGTTTATTGATCAACAGATAAGCAAACAAAAAGCATGCCCTTGCCCTTTTTTCTTACTTTAAAATGTAATTACTGTTAATGTACATTAACATTAAAAATGTGGATTGTTAATTTAAGGGTAACAAAAAAATTAAGATGTTGACAAATTTTACTTACAGCACTGAAATCTTACCATACATGAATATTTCTACCTCATAACTTCTCCAGAGTGACTGAATGTTGAATAGTTTAAAGATTAAGAGTGGATCAGTGGTGACTGTTGCTGCCTCGCAAATCCAGCATCCTAGTTTTGAATTTCAAATGCAGTCATTGTTTGTGTGAATTTTGCACATTTTCCAGATGTCTTTGTGGGTGTTTATTATACATTCCTGAATTTGTAAATAATTGGCAATTTTAAGTGGTCCCTGCCTTGTGCCCAGTCCTCCTGGGATAGTGTCTGTCTCCTATGTGGTTTTGAAAATGTATGTAATGATAAAGGGCGACAAAGTTTATAGATGCTAAAAACAACTTGATTCCAACAATAGTCATCCTAATTATTGCAAAGAATTTATTCATTTATATTCACAAACTATATATTTTTTTACTGTCAGAAGTTACTCAAAACTGAAATTCCAAAGCTTGAATATTAGACAACACATGGCACTGTTATGTAAAAAATGATATTATCTTGATACTGTCTTGATACTGTTGGCTTATTAGATAAGCCAATTAGCTTATCTAATAGGCTCATAAGGTCAATTTTGTCACATTTATAGATTACAGTGAAATTCTTACTTGCATGTACTAATCAGCCTGCAACATGTCACTATTCTCCAGCACCATAATCAGCGAGTACTACTACCTCACCTCAAAATTTCTGTCATTCTATTTAAATTAATCAAATTTTCTACTGTTAAAAAAAACAGAAATGCATCTATCGAGAGCTCATGTGTTAAAGATAATAAGCATGACTTTATATGAGGATGATAATGCATCAATAATATGCTGTAACTTTATGAAGAAGTAAAGTCATGTAATAGCAGATTAGAGTCTGGAGTTAGATCATGCTGTTTTCTGCATAAAAAAAGATAACCTTTTCCCATTGACAAGTACAGTTATTTGTTAGATAACTTTATTTTCAAGGTGTTCAGAATGTTTCATGCAGGGAAGAGTTTGCTGTAATAATATTGTAACAGTGCTGCCTCTTGCATTAGCCTGGGGCTGACATCATATGATCTTCATTCTAGTGTTGTTAACATGAGCAGTCCTTCTAAGGATAATGAACTACCGAAGAGAGCAAATTTTCATTGAGCCAATGCTGGCAAGAACCACATAGAGCTACAGCACAAGCAGAAGACATGTAGAATGATTCAAGAAAGCAGGAAGTACCATGGAGACCCAAAAATGAAGTTGCTGGCCTCTTCTGAGTTGTTGATAAAGTCTCACATGGGACCTGAAATGCCAGTTGCAGTGTCAGTCCAGGAAGGGAGACGGCCAAGAAACCGCTACCTCTGCAACTTTACAGTAGGTTCACCATAAATACATATAATGATCAGATCACTGCCCGGAAGCGTAAGGTCAAACACCTCTGCTGCACCACATGACAAAACAGTATTCAGCTTTCTGTTATGCCACCCAACACCGCTCAACAGACCTGCCACTGTGCCCTTGTTATGACCACAGTAGTAGAAATGACCACTCTATCATTTTAAAGAGTTTGTTCTGTGTTTCGAGGACTTGGAAGTGGTCGCTGGGATATCTGATCCCACAAAGAGAAGGCTATGCAACAGTACTGATTCTTGCATCAGCCTGGGGGATACATCAGTGCTGAGTCAGAAGCCAGACATTCCAGAGTCTGCCACAATCCCGTGATCTCCACTGTACCTAAAGTGCATGGGTTTTCTGAGGATAGATAGCTGCCAAAAGCAGTAATGAAATTAGTAAAAAAATCCACTGGGTCACTGCTGGCAAGCACTGTTTTGTGCTACAATTTTTATTATTAAAAATCTTGGCTGCATCTGGGAACTAGGGTATGATGTATCTGATGTTCAATTCATGGTGCTGGATAACATTAGTAGTTTGTTCCTCCTGTAGTAATGTGTTACTAATAACCTGCTGGAGCACCCAACTGTTCTTCTGAGCTTTCCACCATTGTGGAAATTCTCTTTGAATACAGTAACAGTCAAGATCACCATTTTAATGGTCCCAAGATAGACATCCTTGATAACTACCAGCCTGTTGGAGCCCAGTCATTAGTACAGCTCTGTTGAAAATGACAAGACTGAGTAAAATATTGTAGAGCTGTCACTTATGAAATGAAGAATAATTTGCATAACAACAGTTTGAAAGACATCAAGTTTATACCAGTCAACATGCAGATAAATAATATAATCCCTAACACACTCTATATCCTTATAGGTCTAAAGATCCCAGAATAGTTAGATAATGTAAACATCCATCCATCCATCCATTACCCAACCCACTATATCCTAACTACAGGGTCACAGGGGTCTGCTGGAGCCAATCCCAGCCAACACAGGGCACAAGGCAGGAAACAAACCCTGGGCAGGGCGCCAGCCCACCACAGGGCGCACACACACACACACACTAGGGACAATTTAGAATCGCCAATGCACCTTACCTGCAAGTCTTTGGACTGTGGGAAGAAACCGGAGCACCCAGAGGAAACCCACGTGATAATTTAAACATCTTTTGGAAATATCATTAAATAGGAAATTATACATAAACACTGTACTACAGGTACTAAAAGTATTAATAGCATATGAATTTATCATCTCCATGGTAATTGTGCAGGAAATGATAGACAGAAAAGAATCTTGGCTACACTCAGAGACACTCAGAAACACACAAAGAAAGTTTTTCCCAACTACACACATTTCTTTTCAGTTTTTTCTGTATTTCTTTCTTTATTCTGTTTTTATACCTTTTTCACTGGTGGGTTTATGGTGGGTTTCTTTTTATCTGTTTATCATTTCCATGAGAAACCACCACACTATAAAGTTTAAGGTACCTTTAAGCTGAGTTACTTCTGCTCATCAATCTGTCAGACAGAAACTGATTTAGGTATGGGCGACACGGGCAACCACTCAGGGGAGCATCATGCCAAGAGCGCTACAGGGTGCATACACCAAAAAATTCAGAATGTGAAGTCTGTCCATTATGGGAGTTGTTTATGATCTAAGTGGTGCATAGTCCATAAATTCTGTGGTATGCACACAAATGGACACTGTTTATGTACTGTAACTGAAACGGTGCATGCTACGGACACCAAAGGGAACTCCCCATCAAACCCCAAACACACCTTATTCATTGAAATCTACTACTGACTACCTGCTATGGACAACAAGGGGCACCTTCCACAAATGGGTTTTGATTGGCAGTGAGTGATGTAATCCTCATTTTTTTCCTTATGTAACAAATCTCAGTCATCTTATAGATACTATATTTTTTCTCAAGCATCGATCCCCCTTATTTTACAGTATGTCCCTTCCATCCTTCACTATTTCCAATTATAATACCATTCCCCAAAAATCTATTTATCCTCACTTTCAAGTAACCGATTACAGATGGAAATATAATACCTTTTTGGTAAATAACAATTTTGAGATCACCTTTTTGTCAAATTAGAGTAAATTGTTTTGGATAATTACTGGCTCCACCAAGATTTCCTGAGAGGCTAAAAGGAGTACATCTCATCTAAACCACTGTAGGATTAAGAATATATCTGAACTTGAGTCTCAAATTCTTTGTATTGCAGGGAATTAGAGACACAACTGAAAACTTCTTAGCAACAGGCCTAAATTAAAGATAGATAGATAGATAGATAGATAGATAGATAGATAGATAGATAGATAGATAGATAGATAGATAGATAGATAGATAGATAGATAGATAGATAGATAGATAGATAGATAGATAGATAGATAGATAGATACTTTATTAATCCCAAGGGGAAATTCACATACTCCAGCAGCAGCATACTGATAAAGAAAAAATTAAATCAAAGAGTGATAACAATACAGGTATACAGACAGACAATAACTTTGAATAATGTTAACATTTAAATACACTTTATTTCCAAAAAATAGATTTTCACATCCACCACACTAGGATAATTTCTTCCATTTAAGACTGAACTGTAGTAATCACTAGTGATTGCAAGATACATAAGAAAGTTTTTCATTTACTGCACCAATTTTATTTTTCTGCATACCCAATTCATTCCTTCTAGATTGTTCATCGTAGTGTGTCTGAACTTGTCTGGTATAACAATGAAAGGCGATTTCAGTTTAAATGTATTTTAAGCTTGCCTCTGTAATGTCAGGGTTCCTATTTTGCAGAAATTTGCTTTAGGTTTGTTATCTGTGCAGTTATTAAATGTTTGATGTTTTGTCACCTTTACACAAATTTTGTTTAGTTTTTCTATGGTTACAGCCATGTTGTTTACTGTCACCATGCCTATTTGCAGTTCTATGGGAGGTCACAACAACAACATTCATTTATATAGAACATTTTCATACAAGCAGTGTATCTCAAAGTGCTTCGTAAGACAACAAAAAGATAGTTACTTTATATGAAATGAAAAAAAAAGATTAGTCAATTAAATCAAAGAATAAGTAACAAAGGAAAAGGGTAAGGTCAGATGGCCAGGAGGACAAAACAATAACAGAACAAAAAAAGAAAGAAAAAACCCCCCCAAAACTACAGGGGTTCCAAGGCCAAAAAGATCTACGAGCCCCCACTGGGCATTGTACCTAACCTAAGTGGTTGTAAATTAGTCCTCTTTGTTTTCAGGCTTTACATGATAGCATTGATGATGTTGCTCTTATGGACCGCTGGGACACCCGCCTTCAATCCATCAACACAGGGGGCTGCATGGTGCCTTGATCAAGTGGTGGTGGCTCAGTTCACTGCCTCAGAAGAACAGGAAAAGACAGCAGAGAATAGTAGAGATTAGTACAAATTGCAGAAACTCTAAGAATATGATAATTGCATGCCCATATATTCTATCAGGAAATACAACTAAAATGTAGCTACGAAGCCATATTAAAATAATGTGTTTTTAGCAGTTTTTTAAAATGATGTATGGTACTAGCCTGACAAATTTCAAATGGTAAAGTATTCCAGATTTTGGGTGCATAGTAGCAAAAGGCCGCCTCACTACTTCTTTTTAGGTTTGGCTCCTGGAATTATAAGTAGACCTCCATTCGAAGATCTAAGGTTACAAATTGCGGTGTAGGGAGACAGGTGTTCCAAAATATAGGATGGAGCAAGATTATGTAAGGCTTTGTAAGCTATTAGTAGTATTTTAAAGTCAGTTCTGAATGATACATAACAGATTGAGTCATCTTGTCCTTCCTATAAAGGATGGCTTTCGTTAATGACACTGTAGGGTGGTAAGAGTCCTGAAACAAGGGAAAAGAAGAAAAAATACATGGGAATGGAAGAATAAGGAAACAGGCTAGGACAGGCAAAAGTCAGAAAATGAGAAAGGGCTAATGAGAGGAGATCACCAAACCAAAAATATCACCCAACTGAAGTTCTTGTCTCCAGTTTGAAAATAAAGAATTCTAATGCAATCTAGGGTTTCTTATGCCACACATCCGCTAACATATGTTTGTTTCATTTTGTTATTCTTTTATTCTTTTTCCATTTCTTCAAGATATTTGGCAACTTACAATGCCCTTAAAAGACACTGTTATAATGGAAGAATTAAAAAGTGAAGGGTCATGGTATTATTGACCTCATAAGATTTTGGAAATCAACTTTCTCCTCCTCTTTTTCAAAAGCTTATGAAGGGTATAAACTTGTGTAATTTATATTTGTTTGACAATATAGCAATTGTAAGACACTGTCCTATTAAAAATTTAATTCCATAGTTGCTTATGAATGCAGACTTAAAACTAATGGCTACAGCTTTATCTTGTAATCTCCAATACGTGATACAAGGACTTGTTTGTTAACCTATATGAAACTGTATTTATTCTTTCTTGTCTGTAATATATTTAGGTTTCTAAACTTAATTGATACAATCTCTTCCTTAACTTCATTACAGAATTTGTGGGCATGAGAAAAAACTGTACTTCACTCCAGTGTATCTGGATTTCTATCACACCTTTCACTAGAAAGAGACCAAGGAATGGCTGTCTACTTTCTGTTTTCTTTCATTTGAACCCCTGACCAAGGCCATCCACAGACCTACTTACTTCCAGACCAGTCTTTTTCTATGTCAATGACATTATGCTGTGTCTGCAAATATTTGTAATGATACTGTATCCCTAATGTTCCAGACATCTTCAAATGAATTAATATTTGAAAAATTAATTAGCTGAAATCTTATTCCACGGTACTGCTCAATGGCCATACTCACTCTGCCTCCATCCCACTTGCCATCACTATTACTTACAATTTCAAATATTTAACAATTCACATATCATATTAAGAACAATTTTGCTGGTTTCTTTCAGATGTCAAGGCTTCAAATGTCTCTTGCAGAACTTGTAAATGTATTGTTCCCTTATTCGTTTTTAGCATAGTGCTCTTCACTTTTTGAAACATTTCACAATTTTTTTCCATAATGCAATAATTCATAATGTTAATGTGATATACATTAACACAAAAATTAAGATGAGCAGAGTAGCGTCAAATTGATTAACCAACCATTGCAATATAAATAGAGTTATTTCCAGATGAGAAGAGGAAAACAAAAACCCCAGTCAGCAGCATTCCTATAGAAAAAACTCTCTGAGGACTCAACTATCAATCAAAGGTCACTGTTTTGGGGACCTAGGCCAAGTGGCCACTCACTCACCCCCCTCCTGGGAATTATACATAAGTACTTGCTGAGCATGCTAATAAGAAGATAAAACTTTCTCATCCTTGGAATGAAAGTTTCTCAGTACTTCTGGTGTCACCTCCCATGGGCAACATTAGTGGTCTGCCGATATTACAAAGGCACAAAGTGTTATAGTAAGAAATTTACAAGTGTTTTTTTTCTCTTCCCCTTCTCCCCTTTCTTACCAACTGGAGGTCCACTCTTTCATGTTCATGCATGTTTGTCATAAGATCAAGGCCGAAACATTGTATCCTAATATGCAATGGATATTATTATTGTGCTTTCCTTTCATATTTAGAATTATACCAATGGGCCTAAGTACTTTGTCCATTCTGAAACTGGTTAACCTTTGCTGCACCCTAACAAATTGGTTTTCCATTGATTTCTCAATTCATTTTTCCAGAAACTGAATGAAATTGAAACTGAAACTCAATACATGTAAGATCTGTCTCGCACCAAATATAGCATACACTACCCAAATCGGTCACAGCATTGCAATGCATGGCTCATTCACACAAATGGAATATACACTCATCCTTGTTTAAAGGTTACATCTTAGGGATTGGTGGGCACTCCACTACTTTTCCTGCTTAGAGTGCTTAGAAAATATTTTTGGTAATTCCATCCTCAAATAATTCCCAGACATTCAACTACATTATCCAATCTTAAATTGTTACAAAATGTTCATTCATATTATTGTATTCTTGATATTCCTTTCTTCTTTTTACATTCATTCTGCGACCACACACAGTTAAGAATGTACATGGTGTCTGCTTTTCTTCCCTATGCAAGTTTTCTATTCATTGCTACGTAGTTATTCTATATAAACCTTTCCCTCCTGCTAATCAAGGACCTTGAAATCTAGCCCCATCTTCCCCCTCCTTTGGGACACCCACTTAATTGATGAATTCTAATACTCAATTCACTGCTTTAAAATGCATGTAAGCTATAGTTTAATCCTCATAAACTTCTTCAGCCTTCACATTAATTCACTTTGCCATCTTTTCTGTCTCTGCCCTCTTGGTATGCCTGGCATGTGCATACATAATTGCTGATTTTCACCTTGTTTAAGATTTTCTTTGTTTACCCCTCCCAAACACTTTTCATAATTGTATCTGCCCCAATTAATTTGTAATTTCATACCCTGATTCTCCATGCCTTCTCCCCCTTCTTTCTCTATAGGCATCATCATTTGTTCACCTGCTTTAGTACAATTGCTGACAAACTATTACTTTACTCTCATTTTAAGAAAATAACTGACCTCACTTTCTAAACTGATACACTTCCATCCAGTAGTGGGACTCGCCTTCTGCTTTAGTTAAATCCTTCATATCTAGACAGATAGACAGTCTACCACCCATTGAAGTTTTACCCTAATTGCTGCTATCTGTTCTTTTCCTAATTCTATATGCTGGCTGGTGGTACCATAGTTTATATCAGTACTATGTAGAACTTGGGACTTATTTGGAAGGGTGTGTGTTATAATAAGTATGTATATAAGTAATAAATAAGTATTTATGTATTATAAGCATTGCCTCATCATGACTATTTTAATAAAAATTTGACCACAAAGAAATAGAGTTAAACAGAGATAAATACAGTTAAAGTGCATAATAGGTGATCAGATTCTGTATCATGTCTTCAAACGTAAAGCTTATCCTAATGTAAATTGATTTCTTCATTCTAAAAAGCATTTTAGTATAGTAAAATTGTAATACAAATAAATCACACTCTCAGTTGCCTGCATCTTGGTTAAGGCTTTTATGTTAAAGAGATAGCGCCACTCCTTTTTAGTTGCCAATGAAAATCCACAATACTCTACCTTTTCAGATACTCCTGAAACTCTCATCTTAGTCTCTATGACTTTAAAATCTATCTTTTAAAGACAGCATACGCATTTTTAAAATATTTTAACAACACAGAGACTCTAACCTATTAGCAATCAAAACAGAAGGAACAATGACTCTGAAACATCCCTGTATGTCTCAGAGTCTTGATTGTTTTTATTTGTAGTAAGAAAATGCTTCCTTAGAAAGTAAGAAGCCACAGAATCCATTATCACTTGGCATGCTCAACTCTGATCCAGTTTCAGTAAAACGTTGTACTAATAGCTTATTTTGTTTCATTATCTGGCTATTAAAGGAAAAGGGGTGTGGAAGCAACTGTCAGACTTACAGGCAGCTTGAGAACACAAGTTAACCAACAAATGCTGATTGCAACCTCACCATAGCTTTTCTTTACTCTTTAGGTTAGCATAGTTGCATTTCTTAAAAATCTGCCTCAACAAATGTATTGTTTTTTGTATACCTATTTATAATTTGCTTTACAATGTATTTCGGAAACTGTAGCCCAAGTGTCGCATATATACATACTTTATATTTAAATTGTTTTCTATATGTTTTGTTTTGTATAAGTCCACATATCCTTTAATAGAAGTACAGAAGCTATTGTTTGTATTAGTTTTTTTTTTGTAATTGTAATGACATTTTGTAATGTAGCCATCCACTTTTGCACCACCTTGACATGGAAACTCTTGAATTCAAATACAAAATACAAAAACAAATTTTCACCTTTTTCTGCCAGTATCTTGTTATGGCAGAATGGTTATGGTGTGGTTAGCACTAATGATGATCAGCTCTAGAGACCTGGATTCAATTCCTGACCTGCTCATAGTCTGTTCAATTGGTGTATTCTCCCAGTAGCCATAAGACTTTTCTCAGGGTATTTAAAACACATTTATTAAGTTATGCAACAATTCCAAATAGGCCTGGTATAAGTGAGTTTGGATGCATGTATGCCTAATGGACTGGAGTTTTGCCCAATATTGGTTTATTCCTTGCAAATGGTACAGTCTGCATGGGCTCTGGCTCCACACCACTCTTTGGTAGGTAAGGTTTTTGCAGATTTTTTTTTTTTGCCTTTTCCTTCAATTAAACTTTCACAACTTCTAAAGTCATGGTCACTGTATTTAATCTTTACATATTTTTGTAGCATCATGAAAAAGCCTGCTTATAATTCTATGTTAAGTAACTAAACTACAACACCTTGTGCATAAATCTCACACTTAGCAAAGCTTGAAAATAGGCTTAGGTTACTGTGAATTTAATAAAATTATACTTTTGTAACACTGTTTTTTTCTTAAAATAAACATGCAATTCATGAACACGTTAAAAATAAAAAAATGGGTATACAGTATATGTGTACCTTTGTGCGCAGTATGATGTTTGTAGATTGTATTGCCTTTATTATAAGTTATTCTGTGTAGGTGGGTGGAACAGTTTAGTACTGCTGACTCATGGATCCAGTATTCATATCACAAAGACATTCATGTTAGGTTAAATGGCAGTTTCAATGTATACTGTACATATATGAATGTGAGTGGGCATGTGTGCTGGTGTGTGCCCTGATAGACCAGTGCTGCCAATTAGGCTGCAGGCCATTTGAAAATGTTATGTTATTTTTTGTATTGCTGCATACAGTCCTAGTGTCCTAACAGACCTGGTTTCATTTACCAGCCTATGCCCTGTCTGTTTAAACTGTTGTGTATTTTTTATTTATTCATAAACATGTTCTCGTTATACACTGATCAGCCACAACATTAGATAGATAGATAGATAGATAGATAGATAGATAGATAGATAGATAGATAGATAGATAGATAGATAGATAGATAGATACTTTATTAATCCCAGGGGGAAATTCACATACTCCAGCAGCAACAAATATTAAATTAAAGAGTAATAAAAAATGCAGGTAAAAAACAGACAATAACTTGAATAATGTTCAATGTTTACCCCCTCTGGTGGAATTGAAGAGTCGCATAGTTTGGGGGAGGAATGATCTTCTCAGTCTGTCAGTGGAGCAGGACAGTGACAGCAGTCTGTCGCTGAAACTGCTCCTCTGTCTGGAGATGACATTGTTTAATGGATGTAGTGGATTCTCCATAATTGATAGGAGCCTCTTGAGTGCCCGTTGCTCTGCTACGGATGTCAAACCGTCCAGCTCCATGCCAACAATAGAGCCTGCCTTCCTCACCAGTTTGTCCAGACGTGAGGCGTCCTTCTTCTTAATGCTGCCTCCCCAGCACACCACTGCGTAGAAGAGGGCACTCGCCACAACCATCTGATAGAACATCTGCAGCATCTTACTGCAGATGTTGAAGGATGCCAGTCTTCTAAGGAAGTACAGGCGGCTCTGTCCTTTCTTGCACAGAGAATCAGTATTGGCAGTCCAGTCCAATTTATCGTCCAGCTGCACTCCCAGGTATTTATAGGTCTGCACCCTCTGCACACAGTCACCTCTGATGATCACGGGGTCCATGAGGGGCCTGGGTCTCCTAAAATCCACCACCAGTTCCTTGGTTTTGCTGGTGTTCAGTTGTAGGTGGTTTAAGTCGCACCATTTAACAAAGTCCTTGATGAGGTTTCTATACTCCTCCTCCTTCCCACTCCTGATGCAGCCCACGATAGCAGTGTCGTCAGCAAACTTTTGCACATGGCAGGACTCCGAGTTATATTGGAAGTCCGATGTATATAGGCTGAACAGGACTGGAGAAAGTACAGTCCCCTGCGGCGCTCCTGTGTTGCTGACCACAATGTCAGATCTGCAATTCCCGAGACGCACATACTGAGGTCTGTTTGTAAGATAGTCCACGATCCATGCCACCAGGTATGAATCTACTCCCATCTCTGTCAGCTTGTCCCTAAGGAGCAGAGGTTGGATGGTGTTGAAGGCGCTAGAGAAGTCTAGAAACATAATTCTTACAGCGCCACTGCCTCTGTCCAAGTGGGAGAGGGATCGATGTAGCATATAGATGATGGCATCTTCCGCTCCCACCTTCTCCTGGTATGCGAACTGCAGAGGGTCGAGGGCGTGTTGGACCTGTGGCCTCAGGTGGTGAAGCAGCAGCCGCTCTATGGTCTTCATCACATGTGATGTTAGAGCGACAGGCCGGAAGTCATTCAGCTCACCAGGACGTGATACCTTTGGGACTGGGGTGATGCAAGATGTTTTCCAAAGCCTCGGGACTTTCCCCTGTTCCAGGCTCAGGTTGAAGATGCGCTGTAGAGGACCCCCTAGCTCTGATGCACAGACCTTCAGCAGTCGTGGCGATACTCCATCTGGACCTGCTGCTTTGCTGGCATGAAGTTTCCTCAGCTCTCTGCTCACTTGCGCTGCTGTAATTGTGGGTGGGGATGTCTCTCCTATGTTGGTATCAGCAGAAGGATGTGTAGAGAGTGCAGTACTCCGAGGTGAGAGTGGGTTAGGGTGGTCAAACCTGTTAAAGAAGATGTTCATTTGGTTTGCTCTCTTCACGTCTCTCTCGATGGTGGTACCCCGCTTTGAGCTGCAGCCAGTGATGATCTTCATCCCATCCCACACTTCCTTCATGCTGTTGTTCTGCAACTTCTGCTCCAGCTTTCTCCTGTACTGCTCTTTTGCCGCCCTGAGCTGGACTCGGAGTTCCTTCTGCACGCGCTTGAGCTCATGCTGATCACCGTCTTTAAAGGCCCTTTTCTTCTGGTTCAAAAGACCCTTGATGTCACTCTTAATCCATGGCTTGTTGTTAGCATAGCAGCGTACTGTTCTTACTGGAACTACAATGTCCATACAGAAGTTGATGTAGTCAGTAGTGCAGTCAATAACCTCCTCAATGTTCTCACTATGTGATCCCTGCAGGATATCCCAGTCTGTAGTTCCAAAACATTGTCTCAGAGCGTTCTCAGCCTCCGGGGTCCACTTCCTGAATGATCGTGTGGTTACAGGTAGGATTCTCACTTTTGGTTTGTAGTGAGGCTGAAGCAGAACCAGGTTATGATCTCCTTTCCCAAGCGCAGGCAGCGGGGTGGCACTGTATGCGTCTTTAACGTTTGCATACAGTAAATCAATAGTCTTATTTCCCCGGGTGTTGCAGTCCACATACTGGGAGAATGCAGGTAATGTTTTGTCCAGCGTCACATGATTAAAGTCTCCAGCGATTAGCACAAGTGCCTTGGGGTGCTGCGTTTGTAACTTAGCAACAGCAGAATGGATGATGTCACTCGCTATCTCCACGTCCGCCCGAGGAGGAATATACACGATGACAACAATGACGTGTCCAAACTCTCTGGGCAAGTAATAGGGACGCAGACTTACGGCCAACAGTTCGATGTCCCTGCAGCAAGTGGAGATTTTGACTTTAACATGTCCAGAGTTACACCACCGTGTATTAACATAGAGAGCGAGTCCTCCTCCTTTGTGCTTCCCACAGGTACTTGCGTCTCTGTCCGCTCTAACTGTGCTAAAACTGGGTAGCTCCACATTAGCATCTGGGATGGTGTTAGTTAGCCATGTTTCGCAGAAACACAACAAACTGCATTCTCTGTAGGTCCTGACATTTTTCACCAGCGCAGCCAGTTCATCGACCTTATTTGAGATTGAGTTCACATTCGCCAGAATAACAGAAGGCACCAAAGGCTTAAAACGCCACTTTCTCGCAAGCCGCTTCATTTTTAGCTTAGTGCCGGCTCTGCTGCCACGATACCGCCTTCTTACCTCGTCAGGTAAATAGGGAACCACACCGGCACTGGTATTTGTTCTCAGCGCTCGAAGTTGAGTACTTGAATAGGCAAGTCTCGGCATGTAAAAATCCATGCCCACGTTGTAAAAGTAAGTGTGTCCAGGGAACAAATCCACATAAAATAAAGTGGTAGGAGTGATCAATAAATAAAAATAGAAAAATAAAAGTAGAAAAATACACATACACATATAGTCCTACACGGAGCTGCTGAAAAGGCTGCCACTCTCTGTGTATGCCCCCCTAATGCCGCCAAAACAGCTCTGTCCTTTTGAGACTCTACAAGACCTCTGAAGGTGTCCTGTGCAATCTGGCACCAAGACATTTGAAGTGACTCTTTCAAGTAATATGGACTACAAGATGGGGTCTCCATTTGATTTCCCAGAACATTCCACAGTTGCACGAATTGAATTGTCATGTTCCTCAAACCATTCCTGAACAATTTTTGCATTGTGGCAGGTCAAATTATCCTGCTGAAAGAGGCCACAGCCATCAGGGAATACCATTGCCATGAAGAAGTGTACATGATTCACAATAGTCTTTAGGTAAAAGGTACATGTCAAAATGACATCCACATGAGTACCAGGACCCAAGGCTTCACAGATGAACATTGTCCAGAGCACCATACTGCCTCCCCTGGCTTACCTTCTTGTCATAGTACATCCTGCCATCTCTTCCACAGGTAGACTACACATATGCACATAGCAATCCACATGATCTAAAAGAAAACGTGAAACATCAGAACTGGCCATTGACTCCTGGGTTCAGTTCTGATGCTATTGTGCCTATTGTAGGTACTTTCAGTGGTAAACAGGGGTCAGCATGGGCACTCTGACTGGTCAATGGCTATGCCATCACATATGCAACAAGCTTCAATGCACTGAGTGTTCAGCTTCCTTTCTCTCATGGCCAGCATTACGTTTTTCAGCAATTTGTGTTACAGTAGCTCTTCCATGGGATCAGACTAGATGGGCTAGTTTTCACTCCCAAAGTGCATCAATTAACCCATGATCATGTTGCCTGTTTGCCGGATGTTCTTTCTTGGACCAGTTTCGGTAGGTACCAATCACTGAATACTGGGAAAACCCCACAAGACCTGCCATTCTGGAGATGCCCTGAGCCAGTCGTCTAACCATCTCAATTTAGCCCTTGTCAGAAATGTTCAAATCCTTATGCTTGCCCATTTTTCCTGCTCCCAAAATATCACCTCCAATAACCGAGTGTTCAATTGCTGCCCAATATATCCCACCCCTTGAATGTTACCATTGTACAGTAACAAGATAATCAATGTTATTTACTTCACCCGTCAGTGGTTTTAATGTTGTGGCTGATCAGTGTATGTGTGGTTATTTTTTTACTCATGTGGACAGTAAGTTGATTTGTAAAATGAAACTGAGCGAGTGTGCCTTGTACCAAACTTGTGCCCCCTCCAGGATGGTCTAACACCTGGGTCTGATGCTGCAAAAATGGGGTTTGGCTTCTTTCCATCCTATAATGTAAAAACAGGTTTAAAAATGGATGGATTGTTATTTTGTGTTTTAACAATGTTTATAAATGTGTACAGCTCTCTGTACTTGTAAATGGGAAGAGAGCTATTTAAAAATAAATGAAACTGAGCTGAATTTAAAAGCTTTTAAAATCACATAAAAAGATATATGCTGAAAGGATGTTTCCTGTTCTTCTAAGATAAACAAGTATATTTTCTCTAAGAGTACTGTGTTTTTATCTGTAAAACGTATAAAAACAAGTCAGTGGTATAAAGCATAACCTCTATGGTAATATAGTATTATAGGGAAAATATCAATGCATTTTATTATTCTTAACTCTCACAGCAGGATAAAAATCTCCAACTGCTTGTTCACAGTTAGCTTGTAATTTATTCATGCAGACATAGGAAAGGCAAGAAATGAAATTGTTAGTGTTTGCTGACAATATTTGCAACTTCCATCTTGCTTAATAATTGGCAGTACTGGATGGCAGGTTTTAATTTTGACATGCAAACTTATTCATGTTTATACAATCTTAACTGAAAAGATGCAAAACTGACAAAGCTAGACATATTCTTGATATAGAAATGACTTACCAGAGCATGAGAGGTAGTTAGGGATTTTAAAACACTGCAAATCTTGAGTCTGCAGTCTTACTGGTATTTAATAGTAAGTACCGAAGCAACCATAATATTTATAATCAGCAATCATTTTAAGTTTATTTGTGGTAAGTGATGTAGATTATCCGTAAATGTGCCCTTCTTAATTTTGAACAATATTGTCTTATGTAGTAAATAGCAAGCTATTGATCACAGTGTGGATTGTAAGAAAGTTCATTACGCTTCTTCGAAGTCGTATGTAATAAAATATTTTGCATTCAGGGTAGTGCACAGGTTACCACATCATCCTCCAAACTCTACAGTCCTCAGATCCAATTATGAATGCACTGTTTTCCTTTCACTTTCCAAAGACTGGATGGCAATGCTTATTGGTGACACCCAACTGGAGTGTATCTGGTGATGGCCTGGCATGCCATCAAATATTTGGTTTCTGCATTGGCTGCCAGTATTGGCTACTGTTCCCCATGATCCTCTACTGAAGCAAGTGCATATTGCTTAGTGTCCTGTTACTGAGGTGATAGTTCAAGATCACAAAGGTGAATTTTAATTTGTCCCAAATTTAGTTCTTTTGAATTCTTGTGCTTCCTGGGACATGACAGTGAAAACAGAGCTTAAGAGCAAAACAAGCCCTAAAACCATTGCATTTTCAGAGAGAGCAAAGTAATGAATACTACAGATGTTGAGTATATACTGTTTCCACCATCGAGGATAAATGCTTGACTCCATTTTTTGCAGTAATTTGAATTTCATGATTGATAACAACTGTCTTTCTACATTTGATGCATTTCAAATACGTCTGTAAAGCAAATATTATATGAAGGAGTCTGTTGAGTTCCCCCCCTATATTGCACATCTACTGAATCAGAAGCAATAGTCCCCCACCCCACCCCCCACCACCACCACCAAACCAGAATAATAACAAGAGGAATATCAGGAAGTCTTATGCTTCATTGTCCTTATAGTGCCTTTTTCTGTGAAACGTGATTTCTAACTGTTAGCTTTTTATTAGATAGATAGATAGATAGATAGATAGATAGATAGATAGATAGATAGATAGATAGATAGATAGATAGATAGATAGATAGATAGATAGATAGATAGATAGATAGATAGATAGATAGATAGATAGATAGATAGATAGATACTATTATATATTAAAGAATAAGATATTAAGATAACTACATTCATTTTAAGAAAGAGACTAGTGAAATGCATTGGTAATCACAGTGATCAGTAAAAAGAGACATTGTTCTGCCACCACTAAAAGAGGTGCAAATCAAGAACTGGGCAAAGTACTGTGAAATGAAACATTAGTGAAATGGTAAGTGAGAGTGAAACCGAGAAGTTCAAATATACCTTTTGTCTCAGCCAAAAGGGAAATCAAAAAAGCAAAAATCAAAAAGCTGAGGTAAGTTTGTTTGCTAGAAAATCACTATAAGAAAATGCACTGATTTTTTTTTATAAAATATCTACAAACTCAGACAATAAGAAATGTGCAACATAGGTTTATATACTGTACCTATAAAGAATAAAATTTGGTGTGACTTTCAGAGACATACCTTAGCAACCCAAACTTGCATCATGGTAACAGTTGTTCAAAATACCAGATATGGCTAAAACAAAATGGCATTGCATGAAAATGACAAAAACATAATGGTAAAAAATATAAATTTTGTGAAAACAAGCTTTTAATTTAGAAACTAATTACAGATATTAATCACTTAAAGTTCAAAATGTAAGAAGGAAACCCAAATGGAGATGTAGAAAAAAAAATCACATGTAATATAAAGTGACAAAAAAGATGTGAAACAAGACAGACATGACAAAAAATTTCATTGTGTAAAACAGGCTGTAGTAAATGTGTTTACAGATTTTATAGTTTTCTGGAAAATTACAGATTTTATCGCTTGATTTTATAAACTTTTATATTGAGTGTTTTCTGTTTGAGACTTCCGTGTGATGTTATTTAAGTGTTTGCCTTGAGCTAATGTCTATTATTGGGTGAGAGAAAGACTAAAGATTAGTTTGTGATGCAAAGCTTTGTTAGTTTCTATTTTGGCAGCTGTGTTGTGCATGTTGATGTATGAGAGGCTCTTTGCTGTGGTTTTGTCTTCTGAAACTTCATAACAAAGCAGTGACTCTTAATACCACCCAGCTAATCTGAGAAGCGGCTGACATCTAGAGTTTAGGCAGCAAGCTGTGTCAATGTTACCAAGTCAAAGACCAAAGGTATTACTAATCTTAGAGTTAGTGATGCCATTCTTCAACGATGTCACGTGGTTAACACCATCCTTGTCGAATAAAAATTAGAATATTGTCTGAACATAGGCTTCCACAGGTGGCAGGAGGAAGATAAGACACTCAATAAATTTCCAGCAATTTATCCTCTTCAGAATACAAAATGGACAGCAGTAAAATAGAATAGTGTCTTTAAGCTAAAACAGATTCTGCAAATGTGCCATCTCACATGCGCCACTGAGCAAAGAAAAGTATTTGTGGCAGTTGAAGTTTATCAATACGGGAATGGCCAAAAGACCCTACAAGTCTAATGCCCAAAAGTTCAAAATACAATATTTACAAGCAGCTTGTTTGGCTTCATTGATAGAATGTGTTGAATGTTAATGAAAGTGTGTTTTTGTGGATACAATTTCAAACACCTACATTTTTTGTAGTTTATAAGATATATGTAGCGGATTTTTTAAATATGTTACAAGACTAATGCTTGTAAGTAGTTTTTTCTTTAGAATATATTGTATTAGATAGATAGATAGATAGATAGATAGATAGATAGATAGATAGATAGATAGATAGATAGATAGATAGATAGATAGATAGATAGATAGATAGATAGATAGATAGATAGATAGATAGATAGATAGATAGATAGATTCTAGTTTACTGCTGGACAGATTTATTCTCATACCCACATATACTCACAACAGATCAATTTAATATTATTGGCCAATCTAACATCTGTAATCCAGCATGGGTTGACATCCTTTGAAAGAGTATAAAAAAGAGATGTCTGGGTTTATAAGAAACCCATCCAAAAATCAATGTTTAATGTCAAAATGTAACATTTAATGACTTAATTGCAAGAATCTGTTTTCTGTTTTGACTATGCATCAACATATGTACAGTGTTAAAATATGCTGAAAAAATGTATTTTCAGTGGGTAAAGTCAGATTTGTCAGAAGATAGGAACTTTGAATGACAGCTCAAATTGGAAGGATGTAATCCCTCTGTCTCTGATGTCTAAAGTGCACAGAATTTATAAAGGAAAAAGAGAGAATATTTTGATCGAATATTCCAAGCAAAACAATTTGACACTACATGTAATAAAACAGACCCTTCAAAGATTTGAGTGTATTTTGACTGTACATGCAGAAGGTGATTTGGTATGGGGCTGTCATTCATTTAAGGGCTGCAGAGGCTGATGGATGGGGTTGCATGTAAGGTGTATCAGTATTCCAAAAACAGAAAAGTAAAGTCTCATATAAAGTAGGATCTCTTTCTTTTTTCTTCTTTATTCTATTGCCAGTAACCCAGCCACAGGGCATGCACAAACCAGTGTGTTTCTTTGTGCTGGTCCCAAGTTCAGATAAATGGGGACGGTTACGTCAGGAAGGGCATCCGGTGTAAAATTTTGCCAGATCAATACTGATTTCCATACCGGATCGGTCGAGGCCTGGGTTAACAATGGCCGCCACCAATACTGTTAGCCAACAGGGTGTTGGAGGATATTGGGCTTCTGTTGGCTGAAGAAAGAGAAGAAAAGGGAAGAGACGTGTCTGGAGGCAGAAGGACAGGAGGAAGGTAAAGAGAGTGGAACTCATGGTAGGAACTTTGAATGTTGGCAGTTTGAGTGGTAAGGGAAGAGAGTTAGCAGATATGATGGAGAGAAAGAAGGTTGATATATTCTGCGTACAAGAGACTAAATGGAATTCAAATTGTTCTATCATGGTGTGGATGGGAGGAGGAATGGGGTAGGGATTATTCTAAAGGAGCAATATGTCAAGGGTGTTTAGAGGTGAAAAGAGTGTCAGACAGAGTAATGATTATGAAGCTGGAAACTGAAGGTGTGATGATGAATGTTGTCAGTGCATATGCCCAGCAAGTTGGATATTCGATGGATGAGAAAGAAGATTTTTGGAGTGAGTTGGATGAGGTGACGGACAGTGTACCCAAGAGACAGAAAGTGAAGATTAGAGCGTATTTCAATGGACATGTTGGTGAAGGGAACAGAGAAGACGAAGAGGCAATGGGTAGGTATGGTGTCAAGGAGAGGAATGGTCAGATGATAGTGGATTTTGCAAAAAAGGATGGGAATGGCCTGTGGTGAATATGCATTTTAAGAAGAGGGAGGAACATAGGGTGACGTACAAGAGTGGAGGAAGATGCATACAGGTAGATTATATCCTATGCAGAAGAGTCAGTCGGAAGAAGATTAAAGACTGCAAAGTGGTGGCAGGGGAAAGTGTAGCTAGGCAGCATAGGATGGTGGTCTGTAGGATGAAGTTGGAGATCAAGAAGAAGAGGAGGAGAGGGAGGGCAGAGCAAAGGATCAAATGGTGGAAGTTTAAAAAAGGAAGACTACAAGGTTGAGTTTAGGGAGGAGGTAAGACAGTCACTGGGTGGCAGTGAAAAGTTGCCAGACAGCTGGGCAACTGCAGCAGAAGTAGTAAGAGTGACAGCAAGAAGGGTACTTGGTGTGACATCTGGACAGAGGAAGGAGGAAAAGGAAACCTGGTGGTGGAATGGGGAAGTACAGGAGAGTATACAGAGGAAGAGGATGGGGAAGTACAGGTGAGCATTCAGAGGAAAAGGATGGTGAGGAAGAAGTGGGATAGTCAGAGAGATGCAGAAAGTAGACAAAAGCACAAGGAGATAAGGTGCAAGGTGAAGAGAGAGGTGGCGAAGGCTAAAGAAAAGGTGTATAATGAGTTGTATGAGAGGCTGGACACAAAGGAGGGAAAAAAGGACCTGTACTGATTGGCTAGACAGAGGGACCATGCTGGGAAAGATGTGCAGCAGGTTAGGGTGATAAAGGATAAAGATGGAAACGTACTCACAAGTGAGGAGGGTGTGTTGAGCAGATGGACAGATTAGCAAGGAGGAAGCAAGGAGAGCTATGAAAAGGATGAAGAATGGAAAAGCCGTTGGTCCAGATGATATACCTGTGGAAGCATGGAGGTGTTTAGGAGAGATGACAGTGGCATTTTTAACCAGATTGTTTAATGGAATCTTGGAAAGTGAGAGGATGCCTGAGGACTGGAGAAAAAGTGTACTGGTACCGATATTTAAGAATAAAGGGGATGTGCAAGACTGTAGTAACTACAGGGGGATAAAATTGATGACCCACAGCATGAAGTTATGGGAAAGAGTAGTGGAAGCTAGGTTAAGAAGGGAGGTGATGATTAGTGAGCAGCATTATGGTTTCATGCCAGGAAAGAGCACCACAGATGTGATATTTGCTCTGAGGGTGTTGATGGAGAAGTATAGAGAAGCCCAGAAGGAGTTGCATTGTGTCTTTGTGGACCCAGAGAAAGCATATGACAGGGTGCATTGAGAGGAGTTGTGGTATTGTATGAGGAAGTCGGGAGTGGCAGAGAAGTACGGATGCATTCAACGTGGAGGTGGGATTACATCAGGGATTGGCTCTGAGCCCTTTCTCATTTGCAATGTTGATGAACAGGTTGACAGACGAGACTAGACAGGAGTCCCCATGGACTATGATGTTTGCTGCTGATATTGTGATCTCTGGCGAGAGTAGGGAGCAAGTCGAGGAGACCCTGGAGAGTTGGAGGTTTGCTCTAGAGAGGAGAGGAATGAAGGTCAGTAAGAATAAGACAGAATACATGTGTGTGAATGAAAGGGAGGGCAGAGGAATGGTGAGGATGTAGGGAGTAGAGTTGGTGAAGGTGGATGTGTTTAAATACCTGGGATCAACAATTCAGAGTAATGGGGATTGTGGAAGAGAGATGAAAGAGAGAGTGCAGGCAGGGTGGAATGGGTGGAGAAGAGTGTCAGGAGTGATTTGTGACAGGCAGGTATCAGCAAGAGTGAAAGGAAGGACAGTAATACTAATAACAATAATACATTTTAGTTATATAGCACCTTTCCCATGCTCAAGGCGCTTCACAGAGTCTTAGAAAAAACAGCAGGGTATATGTAACATTGGATACAAATGTTTCCTTGGGTAGAACAATGAAATAGATAACAAAGCATTCAATAAAATAAAGAATAATAAACCAGAGTAAAATACTAAATTCAATACTAAAAGAAAAACCTAACAAATAACCTAAATTGTGATATAACAGACACACAAATTATCCTGAACACCTGGACACAGACATAAACTGAAAGAAAGGGCAGAATGTTAAGTTAAGTTAAAAGCCTTCCTAAATAGATGAGTTTTAAGTTGTTTTTTAAAAGAATGAATGGAGTCAGCTGATCTAATTAATTTTGGGATGTCATTTCAAAGTCTGGGTGCTATGGAGCTGAAGGCCCTGTCACCCATTGAGTGCAGGTTAGTGTGAGGCACAACAAGATTACCAGAATCAGAGGACCTTACTAGGCGAACAGGAGCATAGTGATTTAGAAGGTTATTGATGTAGTCTCGTGCGAGGTCATTTAAAGCTTTGTAGGTTATTAATAGAATTTTATATTCAATCCTATAAGACACAGGGAGCCAATGAAGGCGAAGCAGGATGGGTGTGATGTGCTTACTGTTGCTGGTTCGAGTAAGGACTCTTGCAGCAGAGTTTTGAATCAACTGGAGATGTGATAGAAGATTAGAAGGGGCACCTGGCAGTAGGGAATTACAATAACCCATGCGGGATGTGATAAAAGCATGGACGTTTCTCAGCATTAGAAAAGGAGACGAATGAGTGAACACGGGATATGTTATGGAGGTGAAAGTAAGAAAGTTTCTTAATGTGGTTTATGTGGGCGGAATAAGAAAGGGAGTAGTGAGACCAGCTATATTATATGGGTTAGAGACGATGGCACTGACCAGAAAGCAGGAGACAGAGCTGGAGGTGGTAGAGTTAAAGATGTTAAGATTTGCACTGGGTGTGACGAGGATGGACAGGATTAGAAATGAGTACATTAGACGGTCAGCTCAAGTTGGATGGTTGGGAGACAAAGTCAGAAAGGCAAGATTGCTATGGTTTGGACATGTGCAGAGGAGAGATGAGGGGTATTTTGGGAAAAGGATGTAAAATTAAGCTGCCAGGCAAGAGGAAAAGAGGAAGGCCTAAGAGAAGGTTTATGGATGTGGTAAGAGAGGACATGTAGGTGGTGGGTGTAACAGAGCAAGATGCAGAAGACAGGACAATATGGAAAAAGATGATCCGCTGTGGCAACCCCTAACAGGAGCAGCCGAAAGAAGAAGAAGAATTCTATTGCCAGTACTTGATATTACAATACAGTATACAACATATATTTCACAATTCTGGATGTATATGGTCGCTGAATTTAAGTTGATTTGATTTCCAAAGCTCAACAGAATTACATAAAAATGATTATCAAAAGAAATGCTGAAACTAGAATCATCACATTTAAATTATTTAAACTATACATCTATTCATTCAAGCTGAAATATTCAGTACAATGATACATTTGAAGTTGCTTTTCATTATAAACTTAATTGATTTCCATGAAGACTTTCAAAGTTTTATCTAAGGTAATTGTTATATTTGAAACATTTTCGAGTACTGCAGGATTCCAAGAAATCTTTGTTACATTCTGAGACTATTTTATGCAAATTCTAGATGTGTTTGCAATGAAAAGAATGCTGAGCACCCATTGAAATACTGACAGGACTAAGGTAAGAGTGAGGTTAGGATATAATTGATTAACAGTTCTGTCATAAATGTTATTGAAAAGAAATTTACATGGCAAAATGAAACTTTGCAAGTCCCTTATGATTTGTGCTTTTAGTTTAATTAATTCATTTTTGGTTAGTTGTACTCCTGAATATAAAGGATAACTCCATCAAAAGGAACTGGGCCATCATCTTTAAACCCAGTTAAAGCCCTTAGTAGACTACTCAAATACTAAAAATAATTTTCCCCATTCCTCATTTGGTTTCTGTTTCAGGCTAAATAAGTAAGGCTAAGTAAGGATAAATAAGAATTTTAGCATATGAAATGACCAGCTGATGCTTTTCTTTCACCCATTTAAATAAGACAGGCAGTTGCTATATATTGCTTATAGAGAGATGGTGCACACTTAGCCTGAAATATTGTTTGTAGGAATGCCACGTTATTTAGAAAGAAAGAGATACCTTTTTCATTTACTAATTGACCCACGTAGAGCCAGTTTTGTTGCTCACTGGCCTCTTCCTAAATAAGTTCAAAACAATAGAACACTTTTGTAACTATCAAAAATGTGTGTAAGAGACATCTTTAACCTATTTTTACATCAGTGCTCAATCATCGTAATAGGTAATAAAGAATAGTCTTATGCACCATCTGGCTTTTTTACTATAGTATATAGTATAAGGCAATAATTTACATATATTGAAAAAACAAAAAAGACATCATAACACAAAAGCTCAGAACTTCTTTCAGGAAACCTGCTGCATAAAGTGTGAGCAGCCAGGTAAGTTGATGAGTTCATCAATGTGCAGAGAGAGATACAGAAAGGGTATTATCAATTCCTTTTACCAAAATAAACTTGCCGTGTGAAAAAAAATAACAGTACTTTGTTTTTGTAGCCTATGGCTAGAAGGTACCACATTATAGTTTTTGTTTAGGCCTTTTTTGTAATATGTGTGAAATATTCACTATTTCAAAACATTCTACTGTTGCTGCTGCTTCAGGTTCAAAGCCATACACTGAATCAAAACGTAGCCTGACTGTCTGGAGTATAAATACTTTTTTCTTGAACAAACAGCATTGAATGATCATGTATCTCAGTTTACTTTGTGCTCAATCTCAGAACTTGTTTTTTTTAAAACACCAAGTAATGAAAGATTTCAACATACTTTTAAGTTACTAGTCAGGCATTTGAACCGAAGACCTTAACAAAATTATAAAGGGTCTGGATGAGATATTAGGAATAGTTAGACTCTCTGCACACCAAATGAACTTGATAGACTGAACCATATTCTTTAGTAAGAAAATTCTTACTTTGGTGCATTAATCAAAATGCAGCATGTTGCCAATCTTAGGTGCCATGATTATGTGGCAACTTCTGTCTCCCTTACCTGAGACATCTCAGAAAATATATACTGTATAATTAACAAGTCATAAGTATTTCATGTCCAGATGTTCTATTATTCCAAACGAAAGTTGTTATAATTCAAGATTGGACATATTCACTAAAACTAAGTCACAATACAATTTTTAATATACAACATAATTCCACCTGAACCATATTAATTTCTTACAAAAAAGCTTTAATTATTAAGTCTACTTGCAGGAGTTCTCCACCTTTGCTTACTGCGTTCTGTAACTCTAGTTGTTAACAAGTTAGGCTTACATAAAAAAACAGAATGCATATGTTTACCTGGTATTAACATCAATATTTAATAAATGATCTAATCTCTATAAAAAATCTTTATTTAAAAAACACTAGTGAAGAAGAACAGTGAATAAACAGAAACTAGAATGCCCTTTTACAATTAGTAAGAAGTATCAACCTCCCAACCCTTGTTTAATTAATAATTAAAATACCCTCTACAATTTACTTGAACAGCTTTCTAAATCAAGTAATTAACTTTTCATAAATAACAAAGGCATATATTAGTGAGCTTTCTGATGCTGACTAGGGGGACTAATTCTTTATAGTCAAGAGACTGGTGAGTGATGGCCAAACAAACATTTGTGAGATAAGCCCAGAAATGTGACTTGAGTTGGCATATTGCAGAGAAATTGAGCTCACATATAATAAGTTTTGCCTGTACCAGTGGCAACAAATAAGAGGAGTGGCAGCAAAATTTACTGCCATCTTCATACCTGTAACAATTATTTTAGGTGCAGCTCACTTCATCTTTTAATATTCTGACTCACAGATTTTGAATGCACCAACTCTTAATTGCCATCACCATTTCTCATTTGCACACTCAATCTCCTAATTGCCTGAGTTTGGATTTCCTGATCACAGCAGGGAAATCATACAATTATAGGGTAAAACTTACAATTAGATGAACTCGTGAGGCACATAAATTACAAGAGGAATACTAGCTTGTGTATATAATGAGTTTTTAAACATCCACTAAACACTCATACTTGTGAAAGAATGACCAATGTAAATGATATGTGTGTCAGTAACATCCAGGAACACATCTGGGTTGCAGGTTCAAGTGAGAATAATTACAAAGCAAAATTATAAATATTCAGACTCATTAACAGAAGATATAAAAATAGAAATAATCAGTTAATAATGAATTATTTCAAAAATCTACTAAATGATAAAACACTAAGATCTCTGTGTCTTTTCTAGTCCCTCAGAGCAATTTGATTGCTTAATTTGGCTTTGGTGACACGATCAAAACTACAAATGTGGACATATGAGGTGAAGTTCAAAGATGGAAAGTATAAAAGCAGACAGGAGTCAAGCAAGGGGCATCAAAATGATGCAGTCTGAGAAGCAGGCTTGTAGGAACAGGCTTGACAGAGGGGAGTACTGGTCAAGAGAGGTTCAGACAGATGAGAATACCAAGGAAAGGGCAAGATATATCAAATATTTTTAATTTATTCTCTTACTTGGCTAATAAAACTATAATTCACAAACAAGAAACTAAATAGAAACTGTCACACATGTGTGCTTGGGGAGCAACCTAAGAGCTTAGGTAAGTGTGATTTATTGCCAAGACACGAGGGGACACTGTCTAATAATACTCTCTCTTCTCCTTCTCAATCTGCAAAAAGGAAGACTGACACCTCTCCCACTCTGACATCACTTCCAGGGTCAGACCACCTGGGTCCATCCCATCCTCCCAGAATTCCTCAAAAAAGGACCGACACCATCTTGGAGCCAGAACGTTTTGAGTATTTACATCTCAGTATTTGTGTAGTATCATGCATTTTCTTTTCATGCCTTTTGCATACATTAATATATGGGTTTTGCCTTCGGTGCACCAGACTCTTTATCTTGTGCCTTTTGTCTCCTTGCAAAACTAATTGGCAAAAATTTCAAAGGCAAGAACAAAAGGTAGCAAATATTAAATCAAGTTCTAGAGACAAAACAATACACCATTAACTTTTAGCAAACATTAAACAGAATAAATCTGAAAGCTACTAATACTCCAGTATTCTAACCTTTAACAAGTGTAAGAACAAAACAGGAATATAACAACCAGAAAGCAAAAACAAAAAGAATCTAAAGTAACCAGATTATGGTGGAGGGCCACTGCAAAGTAAAAATACACTCAATGACTCAGCAAAGACTCTGAGGTCTGAGAGTGGATTCGATTGGAACCCGAGTGCAGCGGGTAATACCTCAGCACCACACTGTAACAGTGTGAGGTTTTTTACAGTAGCTGGAGTGCCAATCCTGCCACCAACCCCGAAGCGTTCCCTGTAAATTGGAGGACCTGCTTGCACGGATGGATGCAGATTAACGTCATACCCAGGGTGAAGTCTGAGAGGCCCTTTTATTAAACCTTAGGTAACTTTTGCACTTGGCAGCAAGAATCAGTCGGGAATGGAGGCCCTGCCCCCTCAAGCTGCACCCTTAACTGATAACGCCTAACAAAAGAAATTTAAGTGGAGAAACTTAAGAGAAAAAGAGGGAAGAGCCAAGATGGAGATCCATATTGACCACACCTGGACATTTCTTTGCTTTAGGCTTTCAGGGTTCTCTCATAAATGGGCTGGTGCAACTTTTTTTTATTCATCTATCTATCTATCTATCTGTCTTCACATTTCTGGCTTAACAAACTGCTGTTGCATGTACACTGAGGTGTTTTAACAGGTGAGCAATGTGTCAGAGAAGACCCACATGTTCTGGCATTTTTGGGAGTAGTTTTTTTGGAGTGTCTAATCACTAAAGAGGGAGAAGGTCAAAGAAATATTAGTCCTTCCTGTGTTTCTTTACAACCATTTTCAGAGATTGTAAATAATTTCAGCCCCTCTCTCATAATAAGAACACCATATTGATTGTTGAAAATGTTACACATTTCCACATTGCTCTCAGAACTAAGGGGATCTGGTAAACCATTGCTATCTACCTTCTTTAAGAAATATTTCTAATTTAAACAACGAACATAGCTTCAGATGGAGTTTGACTGCTGAAGATAAAAACAGTGTGTTATTATGCCGTGTTTTAATTGGATTTTTGAAACGAGTACAGAGAAATGTCACGAGCTTACTCAAACATTTCTATGTTACATCTTGAAACCATATGCAGATGCCTAGTTTTAGTATGGCAGCTCACTAGGTACAAATATTAATACAGATGTTCCAATCATCTGTTAGTTTAAGAAGAGCATTTGAGAATGCACAGCTAAAAAGGCAGTTCTGACCTAGACTGCAGAAACAAATTTTGTACAACACATTTTTAATATACAGAACTGGTTACCATAATTGTGTGTTATGCCCCACAAAACTGGAGACTCCCAGCTTTTTTTTTTGTTGTTCTTATCTTGATTTTGCCCTTCAATCAGTAGTAAACAGGAAATTGACAAGCTGAACCAAGCCTCCTAGACGATTTTCTCATTTTGTCATAATCTTTATCATCAGTCTAAAATTATTCAAACTCTGAGAGAAAATTATTCCTTACCCAAGACTTAACGTGTAGAAGGAGTTTGTCAGCAGATAGCAGTATCCATTATCAGACCTAAATAGTGTGTGTTATTGTAGTAAATGCCATTCTATGGGTTCTTTACAAATAAAGAGCTACACATATGCATTTTATTTCAACTGGAGCAAAGAAGATTAAGTAACTTCTTAACTGGAACACAATGAAAGGTAGAACAACCTTTTTTAGTCAAAAACCTTCACTATTAGGCCACACGTATGTGTAACAAAACACCCCAATAAGAGTAAGTCTGCAGATACTTACATCTAAAAATTATCTTAATGTAATCTGAATATAGAATGGGTGGTTGCCTTTTAATCTTGTTAGGAGCAAAAACAAATAATGATGACTGCGTAAGAGGGTTTCTTACTGAAACTTACGCCATTCTTCTAAATATTTCTTTAATTTTTTTTGCAGTTTTGCTCTATAGTTTTATTTCATCAAACCTTGTTAATAATACCTAAGGTAATATAAAGATCATTATTTCCTCCAGAACCCATAACAGAGAAATCAGTAATAAGACAGGAACCAACTCTTAATTTATACTGTATGTAGCTAATTGGGATGTAGGAAGAAACCCAAGAAAAACTCACACAAATACTAAGGCACTGTAGGACAGTTTCTCAGTTAATCCTGCGCCCATTATTTTTGCTTACTTCTATTGTCCTTCTGTTCACTTTGACTGTTTGTCACAGTCATTTCTGCTAAGATGATGTCACATTACGTGACTTCTAGTCATAGAGCAGACCACAGCTGCTGACTGTGTTGCTGGACTATGTCAGTAAAAATGAATGGAGATTCCTGGAAATGTCTACTTTATCAACCGAGTTCCAATCTCCCAGCACAGTTGTGCTCACCCCTTTTTTAAGACAGCCAATAGTATGCCACCTGATGGAGCCATGTATGAAGGATTAACAGGTATAGCAAGTTCAACCTCTGTCTCAGCCATTGTTATTTTATTTTTCCATTCTATTACAATAAAACATGAGACTTCAGATGGATGAGCTTCTCTTCTGTTTGTGAAGTCCAAAGCCCCGGTGTCTCTTATTCCTCATTGCTGCATTATATTCTTTGTACTTCCAGATGATGATTCATTGATTGTCAACTTTCATGCACATACAGCCCACCCTACAACTTAAGACAATATGAGAGCGTGTCACAGACTAGTTGGAAAGAATCTCTGGGTATGTCGCATTATGTGGAAGCATGCTGTCAACTGCCTCCAATTTGTTAAGACTATGAAAATGAAGAGTATGACTGAAATCACTGTAAAAGTTGCACAATGTGATGTTGCCTTTATGTTATGTTGACCTGTTCTATAATGGTGCTTCTGGCCTTTTTCTGTTTTCTGTCCCTGTTCAGAACTTAGCAGGTTAACAAATGATGGACTTTTAAAAAGGAGATGGAATATGGAGACCGTCAGCATCCCTGATTCTATTATTGACTTTAAAGGAGCTGATGTTGTGATATTTTTTCCTCTATGTTTATTAAGATTTCCTGTAACTGGAATAATGTACTGTATTCATTTTGTGTAACTGATTTTCCGTGGCATTGATTTTTCCTTTTTTTTCAGGCAGCATTGTTGTGTAGTGTTGTGTGTTTTGAGTTTGTTATAATTAGGTTCTGCTTTAGCTGTGTAGAGCTAGAGAGGTGAAAAGGGTCCCTGCAGACTTAAAAATGGGGCTTGTGACAGAGATATAATTCTCTACACAAAAATCAGGCTTTTTTTTTTATTATTTTGGCCAGTGCCTCCTGAGAAAAACCCCACATTTTATACAGTGTTTGACTTGCCTTGATGTCTTCAAGTTATGCAAAAATGTAAGCTTCTTGGGGTCTACCCATATTTGTGACCCTCTACGTAAGAAAAGCCCTTGTGTTTAGGTCATTTTTGACAAGGATTTTCTGTGGGAATTTTTATTTCCTTATTATAAAGAGTAAAACAATAGGTGTATTCAGAAAAAATGATCGGAAAGATTTGAAGTTGTGCGTGTCACTTAAACTGACCCTAGTTCACCCCCTAATGGGATACGATGGTTCAAAGTTACCCTTTTCACAAAACTTTGAAAAATGGGAAAAGGTAATATAGGTACGTGGAGTGTGGTTTTATCCTATTTCAAGGTTGCTCATCACTAGTATGATAATATTTTAGATATTTGATTATCTACTGGTGGTCCTAGCCCTCTAACAGCTATTCCCAGAAGATTAAAAATGACAAATTTCAAACTTAAGCCACGTGGAGTATCGTTATAGACTATATCAAGGTCAGTGATTTGGGATATATTATTTAAAGAGATCTAGTCGTCTATGAAGGAAGATAAATACAAATACCATTATTTTTTATTATATAGACTTGAAACATTTGAACTATGATGCAACTTTCGTTTATTATGTACTTCTTTTTCATGAAATAAATCATTACATTTTTTATGAATACACCAAATTAGGACGACTTACTCTAATTTAGACTTCTTTTTTTGGAAAATAGTTGTGAATTATAGCTATGTTTGTGTTTGCTCAGTCAATCTTTAGGTTAGAAAGAAAATTACTTTTGTAAAACCAACTAAATATAGGTTATATAAGTTTTCTTAACTAATTTTTTAAAATTCATTTTCCAATTCCTTAATTCCACAGGCTTGAGTAGGTCAAACATATCCCCATGGAATTCTGGGTTGATATAGTATCATGGGATATGCAGTTTAAAGATTTGCATGAGTATTTTACATTTTGTGTTGTTATTTTTGTTAAAATTAATTATACTTTGTACTGAATATGATATATAGATTGTTACATGTTGAGGTGTATGGCTGGGGCCCTTGCACGGGTGGGATGCCTCTATGCTGAAAAGACTGGCGGAAGGAGCGTACCCAGAGCATTACCTCCCCTGAAGCAGTGATGGTTTGGACTTCTGCAGGGCTCCAGGGAAGCTTTAGTTTGGTGCAGCCCTGTTGGGTTTCATGGGCACCACCAGGGGGTGCTGCAGCTGCTGTTGAGCCCTTTGGTTGCAGTACTTCCACCACACCCGGAAGTGCTGCCAGAAGAAGGTCAATGAGCACCTAGGTGCTTTATAAAAGGTGCCAGAAGCCACTACTCCGGGAGCCAGAGTCGGGTGGGAGAAAATGAAGTTTACCAGGAGGAGTGGAGTAAAAGAGAAAGAAAAAGAAAAGGATTTGGTGCTGGACTGTGTTTCGTGTCTTTGTGACTGTGCTATACCGATGGAAAATGGTGGAAGGCATTTCCCATGGGAAAACAAAGAAAAAAATCAAAGCTTGAACTTGCAATTGTGTCCTACATCTGTCAGTGTCTGGTTTGGGAGGCAGAATCTCCCTCTGCAGGCCACAATGTCTACATTTATACATCCACCCATCCATCCATTTTCCAACCCGCTGAATCCGAACACAGGGTCACGGGGGTCTGCTGGAGCCAATCCCAGCCAACACAGGGCACAAGGCAGGGAACCAATCCCGGGCAGGGTGCCAACCCACCGCAGGACACACACAAACACACCCACACACCAAGCACACACTAGGGCCAATTTAGAATCGCCAATCCACCTAACCTGCATGTCTTTGAACTGTGGGAGGAAACCGGAGCGCCTGGAGGAAACCCACGCAGACACGGGGAGAACATGCAAACTCCACGCAGGGTGGACCCGGGAAGTGAACCCGGGTCTCCTAACTGCGAGGCAGCAGCGCTACCACTGCGCCACCGTGCCGCCCTTACATTTATACATTTAAGTGGATTTAATTATCTGAAATTTAAGTGATGAAGGTTAAGAAAGGGAGATTATTTTTAACCCTGTGTGTCCTCTGTTTTGAAAATGGCTGTTGTGGAGAGCAGTGGACATACTGTATGTGTGTTTATGTTGTTTTTTCCCTTCCTTTTGCAAGCTGAAGCCACTGGGGGAAAAAAAAAAGAATACCCAAGGCTTCTAGAATGGCTTGGCAGTTAAATGTTTTTAAATTTAAGTTTTCTTAGCTTAAAATTTGAGTTAAAATTATATATATATATAGAATAAATTTTAAATATATTTGATATCACTTCCCTACATATACCCTCATGTATCCTTCTTTGTACGTGTTTCTTTAGTATCCATGTGCATCTGAACCTCTCTTGTCTGGCACTCCAACTCTTGAGCAATAATAGAGTCTGTGAAAGAAAATGTAACTGCTTGCAAGCTATTAAATGTTAAAAGCTGTTTTGCTATAACGGTAAGTTATTCATACAGGTGTCTGTAATAAGACAGGTTGCAGTAAGTTGACATAAGAAAACTTTCTTCTTTAGGAACATGTCTGTTAGACATAGGAAAGATGACCTTTCCTTCTTTGGGGCCCCTCTTGACACGTACAGAAAAAAGAAATTGTTGGCCGATTTAAGATGAAATATAATATATGATGAAATGCTTAGATGCTGTTTCATAAGTAAGGGGGAGGGAGGAAAATTAATATTAAAAGCCGATTGATACTGGGGAACTTTACTTTTCTGCTTTGCAAAGCATTAATCCATGTACCCATCTGTGACAGAATAAAAGCTGATTGATTGAACTATTCCGCAAGTCATAAAGAGACAAATAACAGGGGAACCTTTACTAAAAAAGTAAATATTTTTGTTTTCTTTCAAGTATATTTCTCAAAAGACTGAAACAAATGTATTGTTGAGACAATACCCCATCTGATGGACCATGGGTAGCAGTTGCATATCCCAACAAGCATAGGGTGCAAGACAGGAACAACTCCTGGACTGGGTGCTAGTTCATCACAGGGTGAACACGGAGAGACACAAACACACATGCATACTAGAGATAATTTAGTATCACCAATTCAGTTAACTTGCATGTCTTTGGATTGGTCGACAAACACACATACAGTACATGGGAAGAAAATACAAACTTCCCACAGGGAGCACTAGGGGCTTGATCCAAATACAGTAATTATAATTCAAAACTGGAATAGATTTCTGATGTATATCACTTTACTGCCAGTAGAAATGGCTTACTGTAACATTTAATAAAGCTGAGAGGGAGAAATTCTTGGGGTGAGGTGCAAGGATATGATGAATTTTAAAAGGACAGAATAAAAAGGTCACTTAACTTAATCACTTGAGTCATGGCCCCAGTGGTACAATAATTAATTTAAATAATTGATTCAGCTTATTTACCTTGTCTAAATTTAACATTTTTTAAAATAACATTTTTCAAGTGAGCCCAAAAACACAAAACAAACATTTTTGTAAAAGAGTTGCAAATAATTTGCTTAAACGAGTAAAAAAAAATTTAATTATTACCGAAAAATGGATCCGCTGATGTGTTTGTATTGTTTATGGGTGGTAGGATAATCCTTGCTAGATAATTCAGCAAGCAGTTCAGTTTGAAATGTTTAACTATACTGATTGATATTGTGCTGCCTGTCTTATGCCTGTCTCAGCCTTTTGTTTTTTCTGCTTTATTTACAGTTTTCAGTGGACTGCCTAACATAGCCTTCACACCCACCAGAGACACATTTATTGAACCATTTTTAAACGTGTTCCAAGAATTAATTCTTCCTCACCAAGGCATGTTAATCTTAATGCAAAATCTTTGAACCTCAGGGACAGATTTAGATTTAATGTATGCCTTATTGCAGCTAACACACGATGAGGCACCAACCAGTTTTCCATGACAGCATTAGCTTTCAATACTTCCACATTATACTATATAAATATATCCCCGCCCAATTCACTCACCCTTCATAACAACTTGAAAATCGTGACATTGTTGGTTCATCCATTATTTTCATTTTAACATTTCAAATTGGTAGCAAGATCCTTTCACCTCTCAAGCTTGTGCATCATTTCCTCCTCTCTCCCCCTTTTTTATACATGTCTCTATTGTCATTCTTCTTAGTTTGATTGTTTAATAGGTTGTGAGATGAGAGGTGGGGAACACTATGTTATTTTTGTGCTACAGAGGTGAATGAGCTCCATTATCCATCAATGTGCTGCTTCACATACTGCTGTGATAAAAAGTATGCTAAATAGTGGGTGACACATCACTTAATCCTGAATTCACATTTTGGATGAACTGAACTAATTTTACTGCACCATCTTATGCTGACTCATCACAAAACATGTCCCATAGTTTAAGAAACAATTTTCTAGGAGGTTGTATATGAAGGGAATTGATATGTAGAAGAGGCAAAGGCAAGGCCTATTGTGATGTGCAATAAAAGTGTTAGGAGCTCTCTTTAGTGCATAGGCTGATGGATGTGGGTTATTTACAAGTAGAGAGTACTACCTGTATTTGTGAATCTTTTCATAGAAAAGTTTGTGTTTATATAACAGTAGAAAGAGAATAAAGGTGCAAAGGCATTGGTGGTTCCAAGGGTGTGATATTCTTGGAAATTATTTTGACTTTTTGGCATTTTGCATAAGTTGTTCACCAAGTGGTGTATACCAGTGAAAAATGCCAATAAAGAATTTGCGTAATGACCAGAATTGTGAAGAATAATGTATAAGTGAAGACTTATACAAAGAAAAATGTAGAGGTGTGAAAAGAAAAAATACTATATTGCTATATGGGAAATAAACCTAATTATAAAGAGAAACATGGTGTGGTAGTTTCTGCATGATGAGGCTTCTTCTTCTTCTTTTTCCGTTGCTCCCATTAGGAGTCGCCACAGTGGATTATCTTCTTCCATATCTTTCTGCCCTCTGCATGTTGTTCTGTTACACACATCACCTGCATGTCCTCTCTCACCACATCCATAAACCTTCTCTTAGGCCTTCCTCTTTTTCTCTTCCCTGGCAGCTCTATCCTTAGCACCCTTCTCCCAATATACCCAGCATCTCTCCTCTGCACATGTCCAAACCAACGCAATCTCGCCTCTCTGACTTTGTCTACCATCCGTCCAACATGAGCTGACCCTGTAATGTACTCATTTCTAATCCTATCCATCCTCATCACACCCAGTGCAAATCTTAGCATCTATAACTCTGCTACCTCCAGCTCTGTCTCCTGCTTTTTGTTCAGTGCCACCGTTTCCAACCCATATAACAGAGCTGGTCTCACTACCATCCTGTAGACCTTCCCTTTCACTCTTGCTGATATCTGTCTGTCACAAATCATTCCTGACACTCTTCTCCACCTATTCCACCCTGCCTGCACTCTCTTTGTCACCTCTCTTCCACAATCCCCATTACTCTGTAATGTTTGTGCATGATGAGCAAAATGCAGAAATCGACTGTATGACTGAGGAAGTGAAGATAGGAAATGAAGGTATAGATAGAATTGGTGGCAGATGAAGAATATGAAGATGATGAAGAAGAATAGTTTCACCTGTTGGAGAAATGTCTATCAAAAGAATTCTGGGGCAGCTGGTAAATCTGGTTATCCCAAGTTCTCATATTCTGACTTCCTTGCTAGCTCTGTGACACTTTGAGCTTAAAAGAGTCCACCACATTTTTTCTTGGTGTTCTTTCGGTATAGAATATTTAAGTTACCATACCTTTGCACAGAAATTTTGATTGTGTTTTTTAGATATTTCTGGTGAAGAAATAGCTGTTTATGCACCTAATATTGATTTCTCCATTATAATTACATTTTTACTTGACAAAGTGTCTCTCTGCTAGATGCCAACGTCTTTAGTATTAGAAATCAATATTCCATCATACATGTGGAGGTAAGTCTAGAGAGTAATTTTAGTGCTGAAGAATGATTCTTACTGGCAGAAATACTTACACATAAAATGCAGTCACATGGCCCAGATTTAAAACATGATGCAGATACAGTGGTGTGAAAAACTATTTGCCCCCTTCCTGATTTCTTATTCTTTTGCATGTTTGTCACACAAAATGTTTCTGATCATCAAACACATTTAACCATTAGTCAAATATAACACAAGTAAACACAAAATGCAGTTTGTAAATGGTGGTTTTTATTATTTAGGGAGAAAAAAAAATCCAAACCTACATGGCCCTGTGTGAAAAAGTAATTGCCCCCTGAACCTAATAACTGGTTGGGCCACCCTTAGCAGCAATAACTGCAATCAAGCGTTTGCGATAACTTGCAATAAGTCTTTTACAGCGCTCTGGAGGAATTTTGGCCCACTCATCTTTGCAAAATTGTTGTAATTCAGCTTTATTTGAGGGTTTTCTAGCATGAACCGCCTTTTTAAGGTCATGCCATAGCATCTCAATTGGATTCAGGTCAGGACTTTGACTAGGCCACTCCAAAGTCTTCATTTTGTTTTTCTTCAGCCATTCAGAGGTGGATTTGCTGGTGTGTTTTGGGTCATTGTCCTGTTGCAGCACCCAAGATCGCTTCAGCTTGAGTTGACGAACAGATGGCCGGACATTCTCCTTCAGGATTTTTTGGTAGACAGTAGAATTCATGGTTCCATCTATCACAGCAAGCCTTCCAGGTCCTGAAGCAGCAAAACAACCCCAGACCATCACACTACCACCACCATATTTTACTGTTGGTATGATGTTCTTTTTCTGAAATGCTGTGTTCCTTTTACGCCAGATGTAACGGGACATTTGCCTTCCAAAAAGTTCAACTTTTGACTCATCAGTCCACAAGGTATTTTCCCAAAAGTCTTGGCAATCATTGAGATGTTTCTTAGCAAAATTGAGACGAGCCCTAATGTTCTTTTTGCTTAACAGTGGTTTGCGTCTTGGAAATCTGCCATGCAGGCCGTTTTTGCCCAGTCTCTTTCTTATGGTGGAGTCGTGAACACTGACCTTAATTGAGGCAAGTGAGGCCTGCAGTTCTTTAGACGTTGTCCTGGGGTCTTTTGTGACCTCTCGGATGAGTCGTCTCTGCGCTCTTGGGGTAATTTTGGTCGGCCGGCCACTCCTGGGAAGGTTCACCACTGTTCCATGTTTTTGCCATTTGTGGATAATGGCTCTCACTGTGGTTCGCTGGAGTCCCAAAGCTTTAGAAATGGCTTTATAACCTTTACCAGACTGATAGATCTCAATTACTTCTGTTCTCATTTGTTCCTGAATTTCTTTGGATCTTGGCATGATGTCTAGCTTTTGAGGTGCTTTTGGTCTACTTCTCTGTGTCAGGCAGCTCCTATTTAAGTGATTTCTTGATTGAAACAGGTGTGGCAGTAATCAGGCCTGGGGGTGGCTACGGAAATTGAACTCAGGTGTGATACACCACAGTTAGGTTATTTTTTAACAAGGGGGCAATTACTTTTTCACACAGGGCCATGTAGGTTTGGATTTTTTTTCTCCCTGAATAATAAACACCATCATTTAAAAACTGCATTTTGTGTTTACTTGTGTTATATTTGACTAATGGTTAAATGTGTTTGATGATCAGAAACATTTTGTGTGACAAACATGCAAAAGAATAAGAAATCAGGAAGGGGGCAAATAGTTTTTCACACCACTGTAATAACTCTTAAATGAGCTTATGTTGCTGATCTAGCTAAGGAAAAATATTAATAATACAAGTGATATTTAAAACAGTTGAAAGGATACATTTAAATAAATATTTTACTTGAGTAGGCTTTTGTTAATTGGTAAAGTGTCTTAATTTGAAGATGATGACAGATGAAACAGGTGGACAACCAAGGATAGAGATGAAAACTTTGACACAAAGACAAATGGAGCAGAAAGAATACATTTAAGACATGATTTTTAAATATGAAATGGTGGGGAAAACCATATGGTCTGTCTGGAGTATATGAACCTTTAAGAAAGGACACTTCATGGTGCTTGCCAATGTGATGCCACAAAGTTAAATTATCTCCCTTGATAACTTTATCAACAACTTCATGAGAAATGTACTGTTCATTACATCAAGATGTTGTATAAATTACAGTGGGACATTGCTGTAACATCAATCAATGTTTAGTTTGTGTAACATCTTTCATTGTGAACATTGCAACTAAATGCACTATACATGAATTAACAACGATTTCAATAGCATATACAGTAATAAAAGCAATTACTTCTATAAACATAATATTGAAATGGCACTAGACAAGTTACATCAGCCAAGGATGAGTCAGCAAAAGATTGAGCTGGCATTACATCAGCAATAGCAGGACCTTATAGCTTTGGTCAAACACAATTACACCTTCTGACCATGTCTCCATACTGTATATACTGAGTCACAGTCACAAGATGAATAGTTGAAGGATCAAGCTATTTGCATTAATGATCAGGTGAACCTAATAAAGTGTTTACTAAATGTATGTGTATGTATTTATGTTTATCTATATGGCACTGGTCAGAGGTCAGAGTCTCACTAATAACATTCAAGTAAAAGATAACAAGCGGCACGGTGGCGCAGTGGTAGCGCTGCTGCCTCACAGTAAGGATACCTGGGTTCACTTCCCGGGTCCTCCCTGCGTGGAGTTTGCATGTTCTCCCCGTGTCTGCGTGGGTTTTCTCCAGGTGCTCCGGTTTCCTTCCACAGTCCACAGATGCATTGGTGATCCTAAATTGTCCCTAGTGTGGGTGTGTGTGTGTGTGTGTGCCCTGCGGTGGGCTGACGCCCTGCCTGGGCCTTGCGCCCTTTGCTGGCTGGGATTAGCTCAAGCAGACCCCTGTGACACTGTGTTAGGATATAGCAGGTTGGACAATGACTGACTGACATAAGCCATATTGACAACAGAAGAGATCCTCAACATGGTAGTGTGGGAATGCAGAAGGCAATATAGGGTTGGCAAGTCATATGTGTGTATTGAGTGCCCCAGAAGGGTAACAGGTTAGGCCATCAGAATATATGGGAAACAGAAGTCATTCAGAACACTAGAAGACTGGTGACCAACAGTTACTAAGGTTGGGTGATCATCTTCTGAGAAAGGGTGAGTTCAGTGAGTGAAAAGCTGTTGCGGCAACACCTGCCTGGCAACTAGATGGCACTAGGGTGTGTTGTCAACTGAAGCTCGCTAAAATTAATTTTTTGTTGCATATTCCTGTTGAAAATAGAAAGTCACTCCAATTCAGAAAGTGATTATGTCTGAAGCAGTCTCCATTTTGGAGAATAGAGTTCAGAGTTGGGTGGAGAGTGGTCGAATGCTTAACTTATGAAGTGAAGAGAGATCAGAAGTAATAAAGGGGGTGTGATACTGTGGTGAATAAGTAGGCAAGCTGTAATAAATAAATACACATTGTGAGATAACCAGCTCGGATACAAACCAAACGGACACTGGCAGTTCTTAAAACACACACGTTTTAATAAACAAAGGTTCCAAAACCCCAGTCCCGCACACACACAGTGCTTCCAGCACCACAACACCCTTCTACGGGCCTTCAATGTCCGTGGGCCGCCTCTTTTCTCCCTGAAGTGTTGGAGACGAGGATTGAGGCATGTCTGCTGCAACAGCAAGCCTAAGCACGGAACCCTTCCCAGGTACTTGTCCCCTTAACGGACAGTGATGAGGTAGAAATATACTTTCTTATTTTTGAAAGAACAGCCACCCAGAACCACTGGCCCTGCATGGAGTGGGGGAACATTCTGGTGCCGTTCTTGAACAGCAAGGTGCAGTGGGCTTATTATGACTTCTCGGAGGAAGACGGTGCAGACTGTGACAAACTCAAGGCCAAAATCCTCAAAATGTTGTTTTGCTCTGAAGTGGTCAACTCGTGCACAAGCATTCAAGATCTGGGGGAAGACTGGGTGCTGGCTGAGGTCAGAAGTAAACAACGCCCGTCAGATCATTGAGCAATTAACCTGTGATGCTCTCATAAATGGCCCCCCTGATTTCCTCGCCCAGCTGGCCTGTAGGCAGCCATTCAAAGATATGGAGGCCCTGATTGAGGTCATCAATCTGCATAGGGAAGTGTCCCAATTTGTGGGGTCTGTAAGGCCTGTTCCACAAACCCGACAGGCACGAGGCACCCATACAGACCCTGATCACAGAGCATTAGACCTGGTGACAAGATCCAAGGAGAAGAGTTCAGGCGTAGCGGGCTGCTTCAAGTGTGGGGAGCCTGGACACATCGTGATGGCCTGTCCCCTCCTCACTCAACCCATGGATTGTGGCTGGGCCCAAGGAACAAGGTACTGTGCGATTTTTAATCTTCCACCCCTTCTATATACAGGAGTGGTAATAGTGAATGGGCATAAGGTCTCTGCTCTATTTGATTCGGGGAGTAGCATTTCCATTGTTGCTCGCCGGCTTCTGTTATCATGACAGTGGCTTGCTGAAAAGACCAGTATAACCTGTATTCATGAGGAAATACAGAAATATGGCAGAAATATGGCACCACCATCTGTGTAGTTAGCATCTGGAATATCCTCCGAAGTCTCCCGATGTTTGTCTTAACTGCCATACCCTGTACTAGGACAAGGGTCAAAAAGCAAAAAGTCGGTAACCAAACAGCCACTCTGGTTTTGCAGTTGGGCCTAATTATGAATGCCAAGAGCGCACCCCAGACTGTCTCAAAGATGCGTTTACTACTGGTATTTAAAACTGATGTGTCCGTCCAGTGTGACGTGACCCTTGATGCGGCGCTGACGTCTGCAGCATATGACAAGGAAAAGGCATTGCGAACCAAGGCCACGCTCTATAAGGGCAGCCCAGATCAGCTTACTGCCTTGCAGTTTCAATTCAGAGAAACGCCAAACGTCTTTAAACAGGAGCATATCCTGACTAGAGCTGCTCATTAACTGTACAGACTGCATCTCTGTTGTTAGTCATTAGCACTAAAACATAAGTAACATGATAGTTAGAATTGGATACTAACCCTCACCTATTCTGTTTCTTTTCTCGGTACTCAAATGTGGCACTTGGTGCCACGGCTCACCTGCCAAGTTGTTTTGGCTGCCTAAGGTAAAGTCATCCCTGATGGAGGATCGCAGGAATTGTGAGAAAGAGGGGTCCTTTCATCGGATTGGCTGGCCCAACACTGTTTCAGCCGTGGAATGGCCAAATGGGAGAGGCAACTTGATGGATGAGGTCTCCAGGAGTCTAAAATTATCTAAATCTTATTATGTAATATCATCTACTGCTCCGTACTTCTAAAAATGTTTTAATTTTTTATTGAGGATTTGTTCGGTTCTGTGTATTGTATTATATTGTATTAACACCCACTGCACGCCCAACCTACTTGGAAAGGGATCTCTCTTTGAACTACCTTTCCCAAGGTTTCTTCCATTTTTTCCCTACTAGGTTTTTTTTTGGGAGTTTTTACTTGTCTTCTTAGAGAGTCAAGGCTGGGGGGCTGTCAAGAGGCAGGGCCTGTTAAAGCCCATTGCGGCACTTCCTGTGTGATTTTGGGCTATACAAAAATAAACTGTATTGTATTGTATTGTATTGTAATAATCCTTAAGAAATGCTATTAATGCTGTGGTGTCCATAAACAGCCAACACATGCACCATCCCATGCCATAAGGGCCACGCTTTGTCATCCAAAATAATTTCTTGTATCGGGTTGCAGAGCATGAGGGGGAGGTGTGGTCTCTGCTCCTAGTCCCACGGGACCTTCCTGCGGAAGGTCTGTGAGCTGGCACATACTCACCTCCTAGGAGCCCACTTGAGGTCCACTGCTTGTGTAGCTGATGCCTTGAGTGTCATCTGCGACCAGTACCTAAGAGGGACCGCACTCCTCTTGTCCCCCTTCCACTAATTGATATTCTTGTCAAATCCGTCAGGGTATACCTTGTTGGGAGCCCTGGAACCCTCGGTGAGAGGTCACAAGTAAATCTTACTCCTCGTAGATTACACCACCCAATTCCCCAAGGCTGTTCCATTGTGCTCAGCTAACTCCAAAACCATTGCACCATTAGTAGGAGTCTTTGCACTCTTCAGCATCCCTTAGGAAGTCCTCACATACCAAGGGACACCTTTTACTTTGGAAATGTTCAAGGAGGTTGCCAAGTTACTGAGGATAAAGAGGCTGAAAACCTTGGTGTTTCACCCTCAGACCAACAGTTTGGTTGAGAGGTTCAATCAGACTCTCAAACAAATGCTGCGCAAGGTGGTCAGTGAGGCTGGAAGAAACTGGGACCAGTTACCTCCCCTCATTCTATTTGCCTACCGGGAAGTACTACAAGACTTCACAGGTTTCCCCCATTTTGAACTATTATACAGATGAAAGCCCTGCAGAATATTAGATATCCTAAAGGAAGGTTGGTAGGAGGAAACCCTCCCATCTACAAATATCTTGGAGTATATTGCAAAGTTATGCAACAGATTAGAAGAACTCTGGCCAGTTCTAAAAGAGCACATGGAGAAAGCTTAAGCAGCACAGGCCCTTTGTTATTACCGTGGCACAAGCCTCTGGGAATTCCGCCTGGGGGACTGAGTCATGGTCCTTGTTCCCACTTCCCATTCCAAATTAGCGGCCCATTGGTAAGGCCCCTACAAACTTAAGGAAAGAAATGGGCTCATCAGCTATTTCGTGTAACAACTAAGGCATCGGCCGAGTGAACAGATATACCACGTTAATCTGCTGAAACCGTAAAAAGACTGATCCCACCTCCGGTTAGCACTGTTCCCTCCTTGCTCAGAAAATCAGCTTTAACTTTGGACCCAATCTGACACCCACACAATGACTACAGCTTGAGAAAGTCATCCGGTCAATCCCAAAGTGGTGATTGAAACACATAGACGGACCTCTCTGGTTGAGCATGATATTGTGACTGAACCTGAGTCACCGTCAGGGAACACTCTTATCACCTTCCAGAGGCAAAGAAAGCAGAGGTGGAGCTAGAGATCAGACACATGCTAAACCTAGGAGTCATTGAAGAGAACCATAGTCCCTGGTCCAGTCCTATTATATTGGTCCCTGGGCCAGATGGATCGTGGAGTATTTACAATGACTTCCGACAGATTAATCAAGTCGATGACCTCCTCGAACAGCTAGAAAAGGCCCAATATTTGACCACCCTTGATATGACAAAAGGGTTCTGGCAAACTCCTTTAACGGAGTCCGCAAAAGTAAAGGCCACATTCAGCACCCCTAGTGGACACTGGCAGTATCGTATCCTCCCATTTGGCTTGCACTGGGACCTGCAACCATCCAGCGTCTGGTGGACATAGTGCTGATGCCTGACAACAACTATAGTGCTGCCTACTTCTATCTTCTATTCCAGCACATGGGAAGAACACCTACTGAATGTCAAAGCGGTGCTCCAAACACTAGCAGAAGCTGGTCTGCAGATTAACCTGAAGGAGTGTTTTTTTGTAATAGTTTTTGTTTTTCCTCGTAACCATTAATTAGACTTCTGGTAATGTATCACTTTTGTTAGTAAATATAGTGTATGTGTGTGGTTGGGTGGCACAGTGGGTAGTGCTGCTGCCTCGCAGTTAGGAGACCCGGGTTCACTTCCCGGGTCCACCCTGTGTGGAGTTTGCATGTTCTCCCCGTGTCTACGTGGGTTTCCTCTGGGTGCTCTGGTTTCCTCCCACAGTCCAAAGACATGCAAGTTAGGTGCATTGGAGATCCTACATTGTTCCTTGTGTGTGGGTGTGTGTGTGTGTGCCCTGTGGTGGGCTGGCGCCCTGCCCGGGGTTTGTCTCCTGCCTTGCACCCTGTGTTGGCTGGGATTGGCTCCAGCAGACCCCCCATGACCCTGTACTTAGGATATAGTGGGTTGGGTAATGGATGGATGGATGTGTGTGGTTAAGGGTTGTCCTGTTGGCAAGGCATTAGCAGGAGCAGAATAGGTGCCAACAAAAGAAGGCCTAAAAAGCATTAACTACTTTACAGGACATTTGAACAAGATGGCTTTATGATCACTCTTGATAATACTGCTGTGAAATTCTCTGCATATCATGTTCCCTCGCATAATGTTGTCCATTGTTCTTATTTTCATGACTATGCTATTATTATATTTTTATGTTGGTTGAAGATAAACTTTTAACTGACTACATCTCTTGTTGTCTTGGCTCCTTTTCTGAATTAATATTAAGCTATAACACAACCTGCTAAGTGCTAAAGTAACAGTACCAAGAATGATATTTAATGGATAGATACATCATATTTCTTGAAGTGGGCAGCATTTAATGATAACATTATATAACACATTTTTGTGAGACAACAGTAGATCTGTCTTTAGTGAACTCTGAAGGAACCTCCAAGCCTTAACCTCACTCTACAATATATATGCAAAGAAAACGGAAAAATTTCAAATTACTACCTCATTTAACTACCAGAAGTGCCTGCCTATATTCACTTTAAAATATTTGCTCACACCCTGCACGAGTAGGTGGTTTCTGATTGTAACCTCATGTGTAGTTTGGCCTTTTTTGTCTTCACCACCATTGGGTTTTGGTTTAAATTCTGTAATAAATCTTCATTTTTACTCTGTTTGGATGTTCATAAAGCATTTTTAGGTTATTTATCCATCCATCCATTATCCAACCTGCTATATCCTAACCACAGGGTCACGGGGAGGTTATTTATTTATTGTTATTATGGTGACATGATGGTGGAGGCATTTTGATGACATATCGAGTCATAATTCTCTACTTATTTATGATGGTGACATATAGATTACTGTACATCCAAAAGCTGATGTACAATTATCAGATCCAAATTATTTTATTTGTCCATCCATCCATCCATCCATCCATTTTCCAACCCGCTGAATCCGAACACAGGGTCACGGGGGTCTGCTGGAGCCAATCCCAGCCAACACAGGGCACAAGGCAGGAAACAATCCTGGGCAGGGTGCCAACCCACCGCAGGACACACACAAACACACACCAAGCACGCACTAGGGCCAATTTAGAATTGCCAATCCACCTAACCTGCATGTCTTTGGACTGTGGGAGGAAACCGGAGCGCCCGGAGGAAACCCACGCAGACACGGGGAGAACATGCAAACTCCACACAGGGAAGACCTGGGAAGCGAACCCAGGTCCCCAGGTCTCCCAACTGCGAGGCAGCAGCGCTACCCACTGCGCCACCATGCCGCCACATTATATATATTTGTGTACGTTATATATTTTATCATTATTACAATTGCATCATCACAGCACCATTTTTGATGGTTTTTTACAGCCATTTTATGGTGTTAATGGTGGCCGCAGCCATGTTCTTTATGACAACAATGCCCATTTCTGGTCATGGTCGGGTGGAGCAGAACGTTACATGCATTGTTGTGACATCATCATGTCACCCTGTATAAGATGATGACATTCTGCTTTACTTTATCCATACCCGGAATCAAAAGCAAAGCAAACAAAGAAGTTTAGCACTAGTGGAAAGTAAAATAAAATGAATTTAGGATCCTTATTTCATATTATTTTGGATATGGCTTCTGGTTTAGTGTTTTGATTTTGACATTTTTTGGGTAGTTCTGGAATAAAAACAACACACCTTTCCTCTCTTTTCTGGTTAAGATACGTCTTTTGCTATCAAAAATAGCTATTGTGATCCCCCTACTTTTTAAGGACGTTTTATATTTCACACTCAGAATTCAAATACACACAATCATGGCTGCCATGCGTTCCCAGCGTTCTTTTAATTCATTCTCTAGGCACTTCCTCAGAAATTAACATGACGTGTGTGAGTTGCAGTACCAGCAAAAGTATGGGTGGCGTGTGTGTGGAAGTTTTGTCATGTGACATCAGCATTGTTTTTTACTATCATCATATGATGGCAGGCTTGCTGGTTCAACAGGATCAGCCTGCTCAAAAAAATTAAAGGAACACTTTTTAATCAGAGTATAGCATCAAGTCAATGAAACTTCTGGGGTATTGATCTGGTCAATTAAGTAGCAGAGGGGGTTGTTAATCAGTTTCAGCTACTTTGGTGTTAGTGAAATTATAAACAGGTGCATTAGCGGGGCAATAATGAGATGACCCCCTGAACAGGAATGGTTTAATAGGTGGAGGCCACTTAAATTTTTACTTTTCATCTTTTCTGACTGTTTTTTCACTAGTTTTGCATTTGGCTACAGTCTGTGTCACTAATGATATCATGAGGCGATACCTGGACCCTACAGAGGTTGCACAGGTAGTCCAACTTCTCCAGGATGGCACATCAATACGTGCCATTGCCAGAAAGTTTGCTGTGTCTCCCAGCACAGTCTCAAGGATATGGAGGAGACATGGAGGAGATTCCAGGAGACAGGCAGTTACTCTAGGAGAGCAGGGCACTGGTGTGAATGTCTCCGACCAAACAATCATAAACAGACTTCATGAGGGTGGCCTGAGGGCCTGATGTTCTCTAGTGGGCCCTGTGTTCACTGCCAAGCACTGTGAAGCTCGATTGGCATTTGCCACAGAATAGCAGAATTGGGAGGTCCACCAAAGGCGCCCTGTGCTTTTCACAGATGAGAGCAGTTTCACCCTGAGGACATGTGACAGATGTAAAAGGATTTGGAGAACGTTATGCTGCCTGTAACATCATTCAGCATGACCAGTTTGGTGGTGGGTCACTGATGATTTGGGGAGGCATATCCATGGAGGAAAGCACAGACATCTACAATGGCACCTTGATTGCCATTAGGTATCGGGATGAAATCCTTAAACCCATTGTCAGACCCTATGCTAGTGCAGTGGGTCCTGGGTTCCTCCTGATGCATGACAATGCCCTGCCTCATGTGACGAGATAATGAAGGAATTGAAACCACTGACTGGCCCCCACGCTCGCCTGACCTAAATCCTATAAAACACCTCTGGGACATTATGTTTTGGTCAATCCGATGCCACTAGGTTGCACCTCAGACTGTCCAGGAGCTCAGTGATGTTTTTGTCAAAACAGACTAGCCTGCCGCATTATTTTTTCACTTTGATTTTTGGGGTGTCTTTGAACACAGCCCTCCGTAGGTTGATAATTTTCATTTCCAAATGATGTGGTATCCTTTCGTTCCTAACACATTACCCAGTCCATATCAGTATAGATATCCAGCATGATTTTTTTCCCATTGAGATCTGATGTGTTTTCAAAGTGTTCCTTTAATTTTTTTGAGCAGTTTATATCAATGACCTTGCAGTCACAGCACCAGTAACTGCAACAGATACACACAGGTTTGAGAATAGTTAAGTCAAGATAAAATAATCTTTTTTTTCTTGTTTATTTTGTAATTAAGAATACTAGTTGAGGGGATGGCAATGTTTATTTTTGACTATGTTTGATTAGATGATTTTGGTTTTGATAGTGTTTTTGGCTCAGCCCTTTGCATGTATTTGACTACAATTTATCTCAGCATTTTTATTACTTTTCTGTCTCAAGAAAATTTTTTCAACTGCAATAACTTATTTAAAGACTACTATAAATATCAGTAGATATAAGAGTCTTCATAACGCATGCCTTATTTCTAACAATGAAACAGCCTAATCCATGTATTTCTTTATTTTAATTATAGGCTACTAGCCTTTACTATTATTATCCATTATTTTGTTATGCATGATCGCCTGGGGACCAGCTTTCTGGCTCTGATGAGGTATGAAATACTGCCCCAGAATGAGAGAGGGTGCTGAATCCAACCTCCTCCAAAGCCAAAAAAAGTGCCAAAGAGGGATGACTGACCTCACTTCCACATGAGAAACCCTACCCCTTCCAGTCCCCAGATCATAAATTGGGCTCATTCTCGGCAGGTGGCGTCATATATTAAACTGACGATACCGGAGGATAGAGCTCTTACTGCTAACAGCTGGTAGTGTTTTTGACAGTCTATGACTGTTTGTTTGAGCTGCTTCAGCTGTCTTTTCAGTTTGTTATTAAACAGGTTTACCTGGGTGGTACCCCAACCTTTCTTGGATTCCCTGAATTGTGTACCTATCCGGTCACTTCCTACACTTTATACTACAGTTGTCAGCTTTATTATTATGAATCCATCCTTTAAAAATGTCCCCACTCACAAATCTCCTCTGCCCTTAACAACAGCTCTGCCTTCAAATGGGGATTAACTTTCAGTATTGAAGTGATGGTGAAAATGCATTTTGGGATGGGCTGAGCTTTTGGTGACATAACCCGGAGGATCTATAGTGCATAATGTTAAGCAAATAAAATTCAAGCAAGTGGTCAGGGGATACAGACAATCTTAAAACTATAATGTTTAAATACTGCAAACATGTGAATGATTGGTAAGCTATAGTACTTAAGCCACTAATACTGAGGACCACATGACCAGGAATGATACTTATGGCCATCCATAGTAGACTGAAAGCTATCCAAGTAATCCAAATTGAGCAGCAGGATTCTGTTTAACTGCATTGAAAAATGAGGCAGTAAAGCACCTAAGAACTGCATATTCCCAAGCAAACAAGAAGGATAAACGTTTTCAAAATATAGTAATAGATGTCAAGCCATTTTGGCAGCAGGATACCCAAAAAGCTTCTGGATAGGGAAGACAGAATGCAAAGACGGATTTGGAAATTATAACCTAAAGGAGTGTTAATCTACCAGGGTGTGTTTCGCCCACACACAAAAAAACAGCTTTCTTCCTTATGATGTAACAAGTTTTGCTTTTCTTAAATTAAGCATCAGTTACATTATCTGCTTAACTTATGTTAATCTTTCCAAGTTACAGTTTGAAATAATCTGCCATCCTCACATGCTTTGTCAACTGTAATTCAGAACAAAGACTGGCTAAATTTCACCTCACTATGACGAAAAAATAAGCTAGAAGATTCCATTTCCATGTTAGTTTGTACGGGTTAGGTTAGAACCTTTCATGATTCTGTATACTATGGTAATAATAAAGCCAAACATTTCAAAACAACCAGGCAAACAATTCTAATAATTTAACATAAAACTAATTTACTAAAAATTACTCTGCAGTGGACAATGATAGAACCAAAGTAATGGTGTGAGCCTGAGTGGTGATCAATGGGTATAACACATAGAGTGACAGGATGATTTCTGTCAGCATTCAAGGCTGTCTGTTTAATATCATGGCTATACAAATGCATTATATGCACAAACTGCAGATGCCTCAGATTTACAACAGTGATTAACCAACTCCTTAAAAAGATGCCATCTATATTATTTGTTATCAACATGCAATAAACAGGAGACAAAGCAGAAGCAAAGAATTATGGGAAATTTTAACTCGTGTTTTCATGAACCAGCAGAGAGATTAATTAAAGAAAATTCAACAATTTAACAATCAAAATAGAATACTTAGACTTGAAAGTCAGTAGATAACCAGTAACACACTGTTTATATTCTTTGTAGTCATGAGCATTGAAAGCAGGAGACAAAGCTGGAGGGAGCAGAGTTAAAGATGCTATGAGTTGCATTGGGTGTGACGAGGATGGATAGGATTAGAAATGAGTGCATTAGAGGGTCAGCTCAAGTTGGATGGTTGGGAGAGAGGCGAGATTGCGTTGGTATGGACATGTGCAGAGGAGAGATGCTGGATATATTGGGAGAATAAGGAATGCTAAGGATAGAGCTGCCAGGGAAGAGGTAAAGAGGAAGGCCTAAGCGAAGGTTTATGGATGTGGTGAGAGAGGACATGCAGGTGATGGGTGTAACAGAACAAGATACAGAGGACAGAAAGATATGGAAGAAGATGATCTGCTGTGGCAACGCCTAACGGGAGCAGCTGAAAGAAGAAGAAGAAGTCATGAGTGTTGAATTTACTTGGGGTAACTTTACTTGGGGTACTGATGCTAACCCTATCTTTTCCTTCCTCCTCTGCAGCCAAGAAAAAGTGCCCAAGAAACTCTGCCCCTTTGATTGTGCAAAGCATAAAGCCGACTTGTTCCCGGGAGGTGGTGTCAGAAGCCAAATTGACTATTCCAATTGACAGAGCTTCTTCTCCTAACCACTGCCAGTAATTTTCACATTTCCAGCTATCTTTTCAGTTTGCTATTAAACTGGGCGACCACGGTGGTATCCCAACCTTTTTTAGCTTTTCCGAGTCGTCTACCTGGCCAGACACATCTTGCACTTTATAATTCAGCTCTCAGCTTCCTTATTATAAAACTATTCTTTCAAAATGTCCCGCTCACAATTCCTCTGCCCTTATAATTTGCTCCCTTTTTGAGCAATAAATTGCTTATAAATTGCTCAGACCATAATAATATCATGACTCAATTTTTATTCTTTGCATAATTCAGATTTGGCTGAAAAAGAAGAAGAAGAAAAAAAAAAGGAAGAGCAGCCTAGGGATTAATGCTTATATTTCATAACTCCAGAGTCCTAAATTCACATATTGGACTGGTCTCTGTTTGCAGTTTGCACATTTATTTTTCCATTGGCTCACTCTCAGTTTCCAACCAAAATGAAAAGAAAAATAAAATAATATAATTGACAACTATAAATTGAACCAGCATTTGTGTTCGTGTGAATGTGCATTACAATAGGCTAGGTTATGCCTTGCACCTGATGATGGCGGGAAAGTCTCTAGCTCCAGATACTCTAAACTACCATAAAAAGATATGACAGTGGGTGAATGAAAAATAAAAGAAAAATATGTCAAATAATAATAATAATACTTATTATTATTTGATTTTCATTTTTGATTTGATATACTTTGTTACTCCACAAGAGAAAACAGTTTTTTGCATGAGCTTTGGGAATAAAAATACTAAAACATTTTATTTAAACAGCATTTATGTAGTACATAGTAAGGATGCAGTTACAAACACCTTAAATGGCCTTAAACTAATAACATATGAAACGTTTGGGAGAAGTTATCAATTCATTGAGGAAGAGGAAGAGATGTAGTATCCAATCCTGAGGAGATCTGTGCTTGTCATGGGTAATTTATTTAACTGTAAAGCGATTTTGATAAATATCTACACACCCTATGTGGATGATAGGGACTTCATCCAAAATGTATTTGCATCCATTCCCAACACTCATAAAATTAAAATGACTGGAGGATGTAATTGTGTTTTAAATCCAGATCCAGATAGGTCTCCTGCCAAAATGGGCGATGACATCTAACATTGCAAAGACAACTGCACAGTTTATAATTGAACACAACAATCAGACCCTTGGAGATTTCTAAACCCAAACTCAAGAGCATATTCCTTCTACTCACCAGTGCTTCACTGCTACTGTAGAATTGATTATTTCTTTGTAGATTACAATTTCTTGTCTACGATTTAATCTTGTAAGTATAACGCTATTTCTTATCTCCTTATCTTCTTATCTCCCTTTGATCATGGAGCTAAAATCACTATGCCCCACTTACTGATTCACAGCTGGCCTCTTAACTCACTTTTATTAGTAGACAAAAACTGTACAGAATTTATATCCAAGCAAAATGATTTATTTAGAGACAAATACATCCTTAGAGGTTTCTGCAGGAATACTCTGGGAAACCCTGAAGGCTTTCCTAAGAGGACAAATGATCTCATATCTTTCCCACAGAAGTAAATTGGAAACCAAGAAGGTATCAGAGCTAATCAATGAAATTACTAGAATAGAGCAAGAACATGCCAGTTGTCCAAATGAGACAATTCATAGGAAAAGACAGGCTGAACATTCAGAACTCAAACTCTTGACAACTAAAGAAACAGAACAAATGATTTTAAAATTTAAAATTAAAAAAAAAAATTAAGACATCATTACTATGAACTTGGAGTGAAAACTAATAAGATCTTAATTCAACAAATCCACAAGCAGGACGTTCACAATACAATCTCAGTAATCACCAACACAGACAGAGACAAAATCATTGATCATCAAAATTTAATGCACACATTTAGAGACTACTATAAATCCTTATAATCTACTGAGTTTAAAGAAGACAAGACACAATCTAATGCATTTCTGGATGCATTACAGAGACCACAAATAGATACTCTCAGTGCAGAAGAACTGAATAAATCTCTGGCACTATCAGAATTACTAGATGCTATAAACTCACTTCAGAGTGGGAGAGTAGCAGGCTCTGATGGCTACCCTGCCGAATTTTATAAAATATTTCTCAATTAAGCTAGCTCCCCTTTCATTAGCAACATTTACAGAATCTAGAGACAATAAAATTCTACCTTTCCTAAGCAAAATAAGGACTTATTACAATGTGCATCATACAGACCAATTTCACTTCTGAATAATGATGTTAAGATACTCTCCAAAGTCCTAGCTAGAAGAATTGAGAAAGTGCATCCTTCTGTAATATCACAAGACCAAACTGGATTTATTTAAGGCAGACACTTAACCTCCAATCTTCAACGCCTATTTAATGTAATATATACACCCACAAAGTCTAACATCCCAGAGGTATTATTAACATTTGATGCAGAAAAAGCATTTGATATGGTGAAATAGAACTACCTTTTCACTACATTAGAGACATTTGGGTTTGGCCTGAATATTTGTGCATGGATCAAACTACTGTAGACCAGTCCAGAAGCTTCAGTTTGTATTAATTCAGACTACTTCGAACTAGAATGTGGTACTAGACAAGGATACCTCTTGTCACCACTGCTTTTTGCAATCACCATTGAGCCACTGGCAATTCACTGTCGAAATGCTTATGAAATAAAGAGGATTATCAGAGAAAGACTTGAACAGAAAATTTCTATATATGCAGATGATATGGTACTGTATATATTAGATCCACAAAATACTGTGCCTGCAGTCATAACAGCACTAACATCCTTTCAAAAGATTTCTGGTGTCAGGCTTAGTTTGAATAATCATCGCAGATCAGTTTAAATACAATACAATACATTTTATTTTTGTATAGCCCAAAATCACATGAGGTGACGCAATGGGCTTTAACAGGCCCTGCCTCCTGACATCCCCCCAGCCTTGACTCTCTAAGAAGACAAGGAAAAACTCCCAAAAAAACCCTTGTAGGGAAAAAATGGAAGAAACCTTAGGAAAGGCAGTTCAAAAAGAGACCCCTTTCCAGGTAGGTTGAACATGCAGTGGGTGTCAAAAAGAAGGGGGTCAATACAATACAATACACAGAACAGAACTAATCTTCAATTCAGTATAAAAATAAAAATTTTACATGAACGGAGCAGAATTTAACAGTAGATGATATCCCATAATATGATTTGTTTAGAGTCCTGGAGACCTCAGCCATCAGGCTGCCTTCCCCATTTGGCCATTCCACAGCTGAAACAGCGCTGAGCCAGCCAATCTGATGAAAGAACACCCTCTACCCCACAATTCATGCGATCCTCCATCAGGGATGACTTTACCTTAGGCAGGCAAAACAACTTGGCAGGTGGACCGTGGCAACAAGTGCCACATTTGAGTACGGAGAAGAAAAACAGAATAGGTGAGGGTTAGTAACAAATTATAACTATCATGTTACTTATGTTTTATTGCTAATGACTAACAACAGAGATGCAGTCTGTACAGTTAATCAGCAGCTCTAGTCAGGATATGCTAAACTGAAGTAATGTGTCATCAGCCGGGATTTAAAAGCTGAGACCGAAGGGGCATCTCTTATAGTAGCAGGCAGACCATTCCACAGTTTAGGGGCCTTGTAACTAAAAGCTTGACCTCCCACTGTTATTGTATTAATCCTTGGAATCATAAGCAGACCGGCATCTTGAGATCTTGATGTGCGCTCTGGTTTGTAAGTCATGATAAGTTCAGACAAGTAAGCCGGACCTTGGCCATTTAATGCTTTATATGGAGGATTTTGAAATCTGCCCTAAACTTAACCGGGAGCCAGTGTAAGGATTTAAGAACTGGAGTTATGTGTTCGTACTTTCTTGTTCTTGTAATAATTCTTGCAAGAGCATTTTGGATTAACTGGAGGCTGTATAAAAAACAGTTTGAACATCCAGTGAACATTGCATTGCAGTAGTCAATCCTACTAGAAATAAATGCATAAATTAATTTCTTAGAATCCTGTTTATTTAGAAAGTGCTTTAATTTCCCAACATTTTTAAGATGGAAGAAACATGACTTGGACAACTTTGTAATATGCACTTTAAATGACATGCTAGAGTCAAAGATAACTCTTAGATTGCGGGCTGATCAGCGTCATTCCCTCCAACAATTAACATCTCTGTTTTATCGGTGTTTAAAGATAGGTAGTTCTCATCCATCCACTCCTTTAATTCATTAGCACAACTAATTAAAGACAACATCGGAGAAACTTCATTTGATCTAAATGAAAGGTATAACTGGGTGTCATCTGTATATGGGTGAAAATTAACATTATACTTCCTAATGATAGATCCCAGTGGAAGCATGTAAAGTGAAAACAGTAAAGATCCCAGTACTGAGCCCTGCGGGACACCATATATCACTTCTGTGTTATAATGATGGAGTACTATCAGCACATTTCTGTACATATTGGAATCGATTTGATAAATAAGAACTAAACCAAGCGAGCACAGTGCCTGTAAGCCCAAAATCATTTTCTAGCCTGTGCAGTAAAATTGATTGGTCAATGATGTCAAATGCTGCATTTAAGTCTAACAACATAATTACAGTGGAGTTTCCTTCATCAGAGGATATCAGAATGTCGTTTACAACCCGCGTTAGTGCCGTTTCTATGACCAGTGCGGAAACCAGACTGGAATTTCTTAAATAAATTGTAATGCGTAAGGTGTGACTGAAGCTGATTGGCTACTACTTTTTCTAGTATTTTAGAGAGAAAGGGTAAATTTGAAATAGGCCTATAATTATTTAGTATGTGTGGGTTTAGGTCTGACTTTTTAAGTAATGGTTTAATGACTGACACTTTTAGGGCATCAGGTACTGTGCCATGCAATAATGAACTATTGATAATGTTTAGAATAGGCTCTGCAAGAACATCCATTGCACTTTTTACTAGTTTTGGTGGCACTGGATCTAGGGAACAAGTAGTGGGTTTCATTTTAGAAATTAAAGTTAAGACTTCCTGCTCTGTTACAGGATTAAAATTACTAAAGTGCTGAATGCAATGTGAGGCAGGGTCTGCTAAGCTACTATGTGGTTTGTACTGTGATGCTGAGATCTGGGATCTTATATTTTTAATTTTCTCATTGAAGAAGTTCATAAAGTTTGTACTGCTACTATATGTTGGTATTTTGCACTGTAGATCTGAATTCCCATTTGTTAATTTAGCAACTGTTCTAAACAGTACCCAAGGATTTTTATTATTGCTATCGATTATTGTAGAATAATATTCTGGGTGCGCTTTAAAGAGAGCTTTTTTATATTTTTTAACACTCTCTGTCCATGCAATTTGAAAGACATGTAGCTTTGTTGTTCTCCATCTGCGCTCCAGTTTTCGACACTCTAATTTAAGAGCTCGAGTTTTTTCATTAAACCAGGGAGAGTTTCTATGTGCTTTGATCACTTTTGTTTTAAGGGGAGCCACTGCGCCCAGAGCATCTCTCAAGGTCACATTATAATGTGATGTTAGCTGATCTAAATTGTTTTCCACGTTTATATTTGATGTTAACTGATCTAATGTTTTTCCACAATTACACTCGACTTACTCGAAGTATCTACACATTTTGAAGCAGGATTACAATCTAGATGTCGCACTGTCTTTGTTTTAATCCATGAGTGCATTGGCAAGTGCAGGACTAAATCACATGTAATTAAGTAGTGATTGGAAATAAGTTCTTTTAATGGAGTAATATTTAAATTTTGAATTTCAACTTTGTAAGTTATAATTAAATCTAATGTGCGGTTATGATTATGAGTTGGACCTTTGACAATCTAACAAAATCCTACTGAATTTAATAAATAAGTAAAACATTTGCTAAAAGTGTCAGTTTCTACATCAATGTGTACATTACAATCCCCCATCAGTACTACGTGATCATAATTTATAGCCAAATCAGATAAAAGGTTGATGAATTCAGTCATGAACAATGAATATGACCCTGGTGGTCTGTAGACAAGCACTATAATTGTGTTGGAATCTGTTTCAATATTTAAAATGAATGCCTCAAAGGATGTAAAGTCGCCTAAATTTTTAGACGTGATTTGCATTTTGTTTCAATGAATTATTCCAAGGCCTCTTCCTCGACCAGAATCTCTAGACTTATGTCCATCTGGTGACGCCTCAGCTAGGGGGACAGTGTCACATTTACTAAGCCAGGTTTCAGTGAGAAGACACAGATCAGATTTTGTACTTAATATAATATCATTTACCAAAACAGCTTTACTGCCAAGAGAGCGAATGTTCAGTAAGCAGCATTTAAAGCTTCATGCTTCTTTCTGAACTGGTGATATATTTTTTGTTTTAATTTGAAGTTAATTTCTATTACAGATGCCCCTGGTGGAAGGTCTGGTTTTATCCCTTGGTCTAATTATACACCTTATTTTTTGGTTTTCAAGTAATTTAAGGTTTACATTATGACTAAATTTACTGGATGCCACACAACAGGGATTATGGGTAACAGCTTCAGAATAGTAACAGGTGGGATAAACAACAGCCTGTGATTTAAGATCACATGACTGCGGCCTGGATGGTGCTCTAATCAGTCAGCCAGGCAGTTTTGCTGCCATATTTTGGGATAATACGTAAGATCTCCTCCACTTAAGATGAAGACCATCTCTTTTGAAAAATCCAGGCCTTTCCCAAAAATCATCCCAATTGTTCACAAACACTATGCTTTTATTTGCACATCATTTTCTAGCCAGCAGTGAAGGGAATACAATCTGCTATAAATCACATCCCCTTTATATAATCTTGGTAAGGGGTCAGATACAACTAAATTCCAACATTTTCTTTTAGCTTTGGTGCATAGAGAGATGAAGTTCTTCTTTAATACCTCAGATTGCTGTAAATAATTATCATTAGTGCCAACATGCATCCTCTGCAACACGGTCCCATGCAGCCTCTATGTCAGAAATCTTGGCCCCTGCGAGGCATTTAACATTAACTGCTGGTTTAACATAGTTTGGAATTCTAACATTCCACACTATGGAATCGCCAATTATGAGCACTTTCTTATTCTCAGTTTCCATGGGCGCGCTGTGGAGTGCTGAGATTCTGTTCTGGGTCCAAATTGGTGACCTGGGTGCCGAGGGACTAAATTTTGGCTTCTTAGACCCCCGTCTTACTGTTACCCACTCGCTCTGTGGCTGAATTGGTGCTGCTGACTTCGGCCGCGCACTGACTACAGTGGGACCTGGAGAGACTGAAGCCGAATCAGAAGTAGCCAAATTGTCTAAACAAACCGAGTCGATCCAATTTTCGGTTTGCTTAATTGCTATCAGGTTCCTAACACAGTCCTCCAATTCGCATATTTTCCTGACCAACTCTAAATTAACTAAACATTTTTGGCAGGTGGAACTGTCTACACTGTCGGCCGGAAACCTGAACTGTACATGCTGCAGGACACACAACATTTAAAAGTGCCCTCAGCGGGCATAGAGCAGATAGAACTTACATTTAGCGTTGATATCATCTCCGTTTTTGTAGTAACTTCGGTGCTTCAGCGTTTTCCTCGTTCAGTGTTCAGCTGAATCACTAAGAGACCGTCGGCTTTAAGTTTCCACCACCCGCTGAGCGATCGACTTTGATTTCTCAACACCTAGGAGTAAACATTATAAGTAAACATAAAGCTCTTTACCAACAAAATTTTGCCATCTGTATGGAAAAAATTAAGCAAGACTTGCATTGATGGTCTACCATAGTGAGATGAAACTTTAGCTAGAAGAATTAACATTGTCAAGATGAATATCCTTCCTAAGCTTTTTCTTCTATTTCAAAATATTCCAATATACATCAATAAATCATTTTTAAGAAATTAGATTCAACCATAACCTCATTTATTTGGAAATCAAAACATCCACATATCCAAAGGGCGACCCTGCAAAGACTTAAGACGGAAGGTGGCATGTCTCTGCCTAACTTTCAGTTTTATTACTGGGTGGCAAAAATACAAGCTATAAAAATCTGGACATTGACACAAATAGATGAACATACACAGGCTTGGTCCACAATAGAAATAAAATCCTGCAGTACTTCTTTATATTCCTTGCTTTGTACTCTAATAAGTACAAGTCATTGCCAATATAGTAACAACCCAACTAAACTTCACTCACTCAGAATATGGAACCAATGTAGGAAGTATTTTAAAATAGAGAAGCTTTTATCTGTGGCATCTCTATACGAATACCACCTTTTTCCACCCTCTGAAACATACACAGTTTTTAATGTCTGGAAAACATTCGGGATTAGATCACTTAGAGATCTGTACATAGACAATGTCTTTGCATCCTATGAACAATTACACACCAAATTTAACTTTCCAGCAATACATTTCTTTCACTACCTTTAAATTAAAAACTTTGTTAAACTAAACCTTCCCAATTTTCCTCACCTTCCACCTACCTCTATGCCAGAAAAATATTAATCAGTCTTGAGGACTCAGACAGCATCTCCATAATATATAAAAAACATTTTACAGTCCCTCTCTTTCAAAGATCCAAGAGTACAGGGGGAAAAGGAACTCTCACTCAACATCTCAGAAAGCAATGCACAGAATTCATTCAATTTCCATATGCCCAAAACATACAATTATTCAACTTAAAATGATATACCAAGCACATCTGTTTTGTTTAAAAATGTCCAAAATGTTTCCACAGGCAAGATCCAACCTGCTAATGTTGCAATCAAGTTCCAGCCTCACTGGGCCACATGTTTTTGGATGTGCACCAAAGTAACACCATTCTGGACCAAAATCTGTAAATGCCTTTCAAACAGCCTTGGTGTCACAATCCCTCCTAATCCATTAACAGCTGTGTTTGGTGTACTTCCAGATGGGCTTAAAGTTGAGAAGGACATACAAACTATTATAAGTCAGTGGGTAACTGATGTTATGTACTATTTGAAATTGGAAAAAATCAAATTCTCACTTAGAGGATCTGTACAAAACATTTTCAGAACCTGGCAGGATCTAGTCAATAACATTTTAGAATAAACATTTAAATTGATGAAGCAGACTCTATCCCCTTTTTCTTATTCTATTTATTTTTATTCTTTTATCTATTTACTTATTTTTACTATTTTAAAGTTTTACTCTGCTTGCCTTGCTCTCTTTCTCATGGGTGAGGGTTGATTTGTTATTGTTAAACTTGACTTGCTTATATGGATTGTTATTTCTTTTTAATAAAATCAATAAAATCCAAAAAAGAAGAAGAAGCAGAGAAAAGTACTTTATCTGAAAAGTAGGACACCCATTTGCAATTGTTTTTAAGAGAAGTTTGAATTGCTCAATTGAAGTGAGCTATTTAATCCTCCCTCCTCCTTTTGTAATCCTCAACTGGCTCTATACCAGCCTGTTCCTTGGGTGGGATTCTTGATAACCTGATCCCACAGGCAAGCATTTTTCTAAAGGGAGGATTCTGTGATCAATAATCTACTCAAATTATGCGTATTAGCCCCTGTTCACAAATCACAGAGAATGAATGAAAAGGGAGCAAAATAAAACCCTCCTGGAGAAACATCAGATGAGGGCAACTTTAATCGAATATCGTGCAGTTAGAGAAATTTGACATTCTTTCAATGTTTAAAAAAAAGTTGCCAGCTGTAATTCAGAACAAAAAAAAAAGATTATTTAGTGTCATATTTGTAAGTAGATGTGATGTGATGGGTGCATTTTTCAGATTGATAGTATGCACAGCTTTTTTTTTTTTAATTAACCGGAGTGTATGACACACATATTCTCTGTAAATATAGAAGATATCTTTATAAATATTTGAAGAGATGAAAATCCCTGTGGTATTTTTTATTTGGTATTTGGATACATAATGGAATACAGTACTTAAAAACCAAGATGTTTCAATTTTAAAGTTCATCCAATGATTAATAACATAAAGTTTTAATTGTATGAGTCTCACATGATTTATTTATTAGATTGTTTTTATCAAAAGTGTACAAAACATGAAGATTGATAATTTTTATAGATGTGGAAATATAATCCATTAATGCTAATGTTATTGTATTACTTTTTTAAAATACAATAGTTTTCTAGTCAATATTAATACTGTTAAATGTATGCTTACTACTAGCTTTAACCACTGATTGCACAACAGCTTCCAGTAATGTTAAGTATCTAAAGTGTGTGAAGTATATAACAATCTTCAGTTTAAAGACAGATGACCTTTGAAAACTCTTATCTGTAGTGGTGGACAGACATCTGAACATAATCTCTTCATTAAATAACTAAGAATTTGGTCAGCTTGGGAGTTTTTCTAATAAGCATAAGTATTTCTAGATTATACATTAAAACGATTAGACTTATTACAAACCAAAAGTATAAGACAGTGAATTTGTTAGTGTTATGAATGTTCCCCATGTCAACGGAAGGCAACATAGTTTAGACTTGAAAGGTCCTCGGAAGGACAGCCAGTTTGTCACTTCCCGGCACATCCTACGGCATGGAGCGTTTGCCAGGAATACTTGTGTCACTAGGGGAAATTCCTCAGGTGCTAAACTAGGAAAAGTAACAAAAACATGAAACACGTGTCAAAAACTAGCTGGGTCTTGAAACAAAAGTGAATAGTGTCCTTCATTATGCCCAAAAACAATTACCAAAAATTGTAGTCAGTTACAAATACAATACAGAAACAATACAGTTTAAAAAAATTATTTTGAAATAAACACATCAAAGAAATTCTGAAGTTTCTATCTGTAGTCTTGGATAGCCAGGAAGTGCCAGCACCAACTTTTGTACAGTTGTATCCATGACATCACAGGCCTCGTCATCCCTGGGTAGCAACACCATGGTGACCAAACACAAAAGTTCACAAAATTGTGGTGCACATACCAAACAATAGTGGTGCTGCGATAAGACTTGAAATATTTTTAACCTTAAGAAAAACACTTTGGAAGTGAAATTAATTATTAGATTTGGGTTCTCCAATGTACACAAGCAGAACCTACACTCACCAAAAAGGATACAGAAGAATGTCAGAAAAAAATTAAAAAAGAAACCAAATGATTACAAACTCCGACTTTGCTTGTTTCAAACTCAAACTCATTTTCCAGAAATATATTTTATTTTTTCCCTCTCTGTTATTGTCCAGTTTGATTGCATTTTTAACCAAAGTTTTTCTGACCTCCATATTATTGGGCAAAGTGGTAGCACTGAGGCTAAGGATCTGCGCTGGTATCTGGAAGGTTGTCGGTTCAAATCCCCATTACTGCTAAAAAGAGATCCTATTCTGCTGGGCCCTTGAGCAAGGTCCTTAACCTGCAATTGCTCCAGGGTCACTGTACAATGGCTGCCCTTGTGCTCTGACCCCCAAGAAATTGTATAAGGCAAAATAAAAAACAAAAAAAAAACATTTAATTAACTAAATATGTATATTTTTAAGTACAGTATGTACTGTAAATATTATGCCTTTATGTAATCTGTTGCTGCAGTATCTGTAGATCTGTGTAAGAGCTCTGGACAGCTGTCCATCCTATGTCACTCACAGTCGCTTCCATATAAGTAAATGGAAGCATTTTTCTCAGGGAACAGTAGTGTTTCCCTTAGGCAGAAGGGAAAAGGCCAGCGGCTAAGAGTGTGGTAAAAATGCGGTGTCATCCTACTTTTGGGGACAGTAAAACTGCAACAGTATACATATGTGGTTCCTGGCTTCTTTGTGTTTGCCTGTAGAATTTTTCATTTTCATATACATTTTTCTTTTAATATCTCAAATGAATTTGAGTACATTAGGCAGTAATGTGTTTGCCTAGGAAATGGTAGCAAGTGAACCACATAGGCAGCACTTAAACACTGCTGCACACAATTTTCATTTAGATAAAAACTGAAACAACTTCAGTCACAGAAATCATAATACTTTTGCATATCTATTATTCTAACTCATTATTTAGGTCATCATGACACATGTAGAAGTGTAACAAGCCAAAAGCAGGTTTTACCGATCAAAGGTATGTAAGGTGGTAATTGTACTTATTGCTTTTCATTTGCTCTTTCAATATGTATTGCAAGTTCAGTTACTATTTTATTGCCAGTATAGATCGAGTTTATCACTGGCACAACCAGTAATGAATAACTAATATCTGTTTTCAGATAGACACGTTTCAGCCAGTTCTCTGGCACTGTTAGTATTAGCTTTGAATTTTACTTGCGCTGAGTCCCATTTAAATGTGTGTCTGGTCGAACTTGTATGTGTGTAAATCAGAGACCGTGGGTGCTTTCTTCTGACTGCATTGTGATGGTTCTGCATACGTGTGGTGAGTATTTTTGATGTTTGTCCCAAGTATACAGCTGGGCATGAATCACATGGTATGCCGTAAACCACGTTCCATGTCTCTGCTGCTGATTACTGGCTTATAGCATTAAAAAGGACTGTGCACAGAAGTTTTGTAAATTGTGCTCTATTTTGATCCCTGATCTGGACAGGATACGTGCAGTACCTTCTGATACCCTGTGATGATAATGAAGTGTGTGCCAGGTGGGATAGGGGGATCAGGTTGGAGTCGATTGCTTGTTGGGGTCCCTGGCATCTCCTATGTATGCATTGTCTGATGAATGTCCTTGGGTAGCCATTTGGTGTGAACAGCAGGAAAGGAAAGTAACAAAGTTCATGAGTCCAGGAAAACCACAGGTGAGATCTAGGTCCCATCCACACTATTTCATTTTTGTTTAAACATGCAGACATTTGTCTCCATTTTTATCTTTTGTTCACACTACCCCTGTATTTTAATCTGATGAAAATGAATACTTCTAAGAATGCTCTCCAGATCTGGAGACCTATAAAAACTTTAGCACAGTGTTTCAATGTGTACAGATGAAAGTGATTATTTCTGAAAACAGGGACTCCATTGCGCTCTGGTTGGTTTGTGCATATTATGTGGCTCTTCTTTGATTGAGTCCTCCCTATTACAATGTCCCATTCCTGATTGGTCACTCTTCATGGAAAAAAAAACATTTTAACATAGCAAGCTTGTTGGTGCTTGTTGTGTTGGTTACCTGCAGTATGCAAATAAGTTGCATTTGGTGTGCTTTCTTAGAAGTAATGGTCATGCAACTACTCATAAGGTAGAACAGATTTGCCAGTTGTATTTGTGCTCAAACTGCACAAGCTTATTCAGATCAATCTGACAATATATACAGTATCTACTGCGGTGGGCTGGCGCCCTGCCTGGGGTTTGTTTCCTGCCTTGCGCCCTGTGTTGGCTGGGATTGGCTCCAGCAGACCCCCATGACCCTGTAGTTAGGATATAGCGGGTTGGATAATGGATGGATGGATACAGTATCTATGTGGCACACTCACTGCAGTCTCTGCACAATAAATATTGGGTAGTTTGATGGCAACATCAGAAAATCAGCTCATGAGATTACTTACAATACAAGGCAGATGACTGAAATTTCTGACATGGCAGAAAATCTTCTGATTATGCAATAGCCCAGTCCTAAGAGACAATTGGGCATCACAACCACTCTCATAATGCATGTGAAATGACAGCTGATTAAGCTGAAACTTGAACTCAGAAAATCAGTTGAAGACTGTGAGTCTGGCCTCAGATCATTCCAACATCACACAGTGTATCCCTAGTTTAAGATGTTTATACTGAGTGCACGCACAGTGTAGGCAGAAGATTCACTTGTATACATTTTGGGTCAATATAGCATGGATGAAAATACTTTTATAAACAATGTTAAAATGCTAGAGTGGATGACTGGTTTTGTTTGAAAATGCCATTATTAAATGAAAACATAGTAGTGTGCATGTAGCCCTAGTTTGGCGTCTAGTTTTGTGCCTTAACTTCTAGTCCTTGTGGATGAACAATGAGTTTAGGGGACATTAGGGCTTGCTCAAAGGCGTGGTATTAAGAGGAGGAGGACACCTCACTAAACAACAGGGAAAAATTCATCTGTATAGGAAGGTCCAGTTTTTTCTCGGTTTATAACATTTTATTTTTTAATTTGTGTTTGAATCATATGTCCCTTGTGTGTTTTGCTTCAATTATCCCACAACATTTCATATCTAGAATATGTATCTTGGCAATTTTACATGTTGTAGAGATCTTTGATGCAGAAAAAGCATTTGATATGATTGAATGGAACTACCTTTTCACTGCATTGGAGAAATTTGGGTGTGGCCCGAATATTTGTGCATGGATCAAACTACTGCATACCAATCCAGAAGCTTCAGTTTGTATTAACATTTGTTCAGACTACTTTAAGCTACAACGTGGCACCAGACAAGGACGTCCCTTGTCACCACTGCTGTTTGCAATCGCCATTGAACCACTGGTGGTTCACTGTCGAAATTCTTATCAGATAAAGGGGATTATCAGAGAAAAACTGGAACAGAATATTTCTCTATATGCAGATGATATGGTTTTATATATATCAGACCCAGAAAACACTGTGCAGTTTTAACAGCACTTACAGAATTTCAAAAGATATCTGGTCTCAGAATTAATCTGAATAAAAGTATACTCTTTCCAGTGAATTCACAAGCATATAATATTAGATTGGACACTCTACCTTTTACCATAGCAGATCAGTTTAAATACCTAGGGGTAAATATCACAAGTAAACATAAAGCTCATGGTCAACCCTTCATCTCACTCTAGCCGGAAGAATTAACGTTGTTAAGATGAATATCCTTCCTAAACTTCTTTTTTTATTTCAAAACATTCCAATATATATCAATAAATCATTTTTTAAACAGTTAGATTCAACTATAACCTCATTTATTTGGAACTCAAAACACCCACGTATCCGAAGAGCGACCCTTACAAGACCTCAGGCAGAAGGTGGCATGGCTCTACCTAATTTTCAGTTTTATTACTGGGCAGCAAACATACAAGCCATAAAAACCTGGACACAAATAGATGAACATACACAGGCTTGGTCTGCAATAGAAGTAAAATCCTGCAGTACTTCTTTATATTCCCTGCTCTGCACTCCAATAAATGCAAGTTATCGCAAATATACTAATAACCCAATTGTGCTTTACTCACTCAGAATATGGAACCAATTTAGAAAGCAATTTAAGATGGAAAATCTTTTATCTGTTGCACCCCTGCAGGAGAACCACCTCTTTCAACCCTCGTAAACATATCCAGTTTTTAATACTTGGAAAAGATTTGGGATTAAATTGCTCAGAGATCTTTATATAGACGATATCTTTGCATCCTTTGAACAATTACGTTCCAAATTCAACCTCCCAGCTGCACATTTCTTTCACTATCTTCAAATTAGAAACTTTGTTAAACAGAACCTGCCCGATTTTCCTCATCTTGTACCCTCCACCATCCTGGAAAAAATACTGCTCAATTTCGAGGAATTAGACACCATTTCTGCATTATATAAAATCTTATTAGAGTCTCTTCCTTTCAAAGATGCAAGAGGACAATGGGAAAAAGATCTCTTAGTTAATATATCAGAAAAGGAGTGGAAGGTAGCATTGCCAAGAATTCACTGGAGCTCCATATGTGCAAAGCATAGAATTATTCAACTAAAAATTATATATCGAGCTCATCTGTCTCGCTTAAAACTGTCCAAAATGTTTCCAGGGCAAGATCCAACCTGCGAATGCTGCAACCAAGCTCCTGCCTCACTGGGTCACGTTTTGGGCCTGCACCAAATTAACATCATTTTGGACCAAAATTTTTAAGTGCCTTTCAGACAGCCTTGGTGTCACAATCCCTCCTAACCCACTAACAGCTGTATTCGGTGTTCTTCCAGACGGACTTGAAGTGGAGAAGGACAAGCAAACTGTGATTGCATTCACTACACTTTTGGCACGCAGACTTATTTTGTTAAATTGGAAGAATCCTAACTCTCCTCCGATAAGTCAGTGGGAAACCAATGTTTTATATTATTTGAAATTGGAAAAAATCAAATTCTCAGTTAGAGGATCTGTACAGAATTTTTTCAAAACCTGGCAGGATCTAATCAATAATATTTTAGAATTAGAAGAAATAATTATTTCCGCATTGCTTTCATTTCTCCATTTTTTATTTATTTATATATATATATATATATATATATATATATATATATATATATATATATATATATATATATATATATATATATATATATGTTTTCCTTTCGTTTGTTTATTTTTGCCCTATTAAAAAGCCCTAAACAATTCTCCTTTGGACATGCTCTCCTTCTCAAGGGTGGGGTTTGATTTGTCTTCAATTCTTTTTTGTATGTAGAGAAAAGCCAAGCAAAATGACACCTTTTATTGGTTAACTAAAAAGATTACAATATGCAATCTTTCGAGGCAACTCAGGCCCCTTTCTTCAGGCAAGATGACATTTTTTTGTATAAATTGATCTATTTGTATGGAATGATAACAATAAAATGAATAAATAAAATTTAAAAAAAAAGAGTGGTTGCAGTGTATAGACAGTGTATATATTTTTACAAAAAACCTTTGCTGAGGTGCTAAGAGAAACAGGTTCACTTCAAAAGATGCATAGTGAAAAAGTAAAACAATTCCTTATTAGCAAGTCTGTTATAAAAAGAAAGAACCAGCAAATAGTCATACACAAAAAGGCAAAAACAAGCACAATTTTCAAAAAGTACAAAGAAGAAGCAAAATCCAACAACAGAGAAAATCAGATCAAAGTTCAAGTAAACACAAAGAACACTTTAAGTGCATTTTAAGTGTTGCAGAACAGCACACAATGACAGGTGAGACCAGAGCAAACTGCAAACAGTGGAAGGGCTTGGAAGAATTCCTTGCCAATTCTTGACACGATAGGCATAAGGAAGAAGCAGACACCTGATGGGATTTAATAGCAATATAAGCTTGTAAAATGGATGAAAGGATATTGATTCAAACGATTTCCAAACAATTTGGTACCAGAACAAGTTGGTCAAGTGATGAACACTCAGAACTTGTTATGCATTCTTTCCTCTATGTGATATTTTTCTAAATTTCTACATACAGATGTGACATTACTCTCTGAGAATTGGGCTCAGTCCACTGACAAATGATTCTCTATCTGTTTGTTCGATGAACTTTAAACAGACTCTCAGTTATTGAATACACTTTGAAATATTTTACTCAGAACCATTAAACTGGATAGGTGTGTCCTTGAATCTGAACCCTTTTCATTTTGGAGTAACTGTGTTTTCTTTGGGCAGAGCGTTGAACTTAACCTGAAGATCCCTGGGTGGCCCTGGAATTAAGTTGGAGGGACAGACAACATGATGAAGAAAGACCAAAAGGGAGAGATATATTACAGTTGAACCTGGACAGGGTCAAGATTTACTATTCCAGGCATAGGGTGTTGTACCGTGTTAGCCATTATGAATGTAGAGAAAAGCCAAGCAAAATGACACCTTTTATTGGCTAACTAGAAAGATTACAATATGCAAGCTTTCGAGGCAACTCAGGCCCCTTCTTCAGGCAAGATGTAATCATTGATTACATCTTGCCTGAAGAAGGGGCCTGAGTTGCCTCGAAAGCTTGCATATTGTAATCTTTCTAGTTAGCCAATAAAAGGTGTCATTTTGCTTGGCTTTTCTCCTTTTATTTGGATCTTTAAATCTCACTGAAGCTGTGGCTATGCCACCTTGGAGTCTGTCCTAGACATACAGCTGCTGCTCCCATGAGCCTGCTTCTGTCACTTCAGCGCATCTAATTTTGCCTTCAGCCTTGCTCCCTTGATGTCATAAGTCCACACGGTAGCCTGCAGCCACACCAGATTGCAGTCTATTCTTGTCATGGCTCATTAGCCTGCAGCCACACTCTTTTGGAATCTAGTCTTGTCAGCTATCAGAGGCCTGCAGTCGCTCACACTCTTCTCCCTACTGTATATTTCATTCCCTGTGCCTGCCGAATCTCCTGCCCCCGCACACCCCACCCTCCCCCTTATCTGTCTGTCAACCATTGCTCATGGTCCCAGCCCTTCCCTTTTCTCCTCCCCTCTCTTCACTACTCCGTCTCTCTCCCAGCCTCTCCTTCTCTGTCTTCAGAATGCTAATTTTTGCATCATGGCATCAGAGGTCATTTTCATTGCAGTGGAAGCCCCCTTTTAAGACAGAGCTGTAAATTCCTCTGCCCTGCCCTCTGTCAATTTCTTTGTCTTCTACTTAAAAAAGTCACAAGAAAAGACAAACAGAAAAGTGAAGGGTAAAAAGAAAGAAAGAAAGAAAGAAAGAAAGAAAGAAAGAAAGAAAGAAAGAAAGAAAGAAAGAAAGAAAGAAAGAAAGAAAGAAAGAAAAACTGCTCGAGTAGATGCTGCAGTGCAAGGAGAAAACTGTGCAGCTAATACCGTGTCTCACGCAATGAGAATGAATGGTGATGGAGGGAATGATACACAGAGAGAGGCAGGTGCAACATTACAGCATCCTCTGGACATCTGAGAGTAAAGAGAGAGCAAGCGAGAGAGAGGGAGAGAGCGTGTATTGACAGGGGGGTTGCGGGACACATGCGTCGTAAACAGAATAGTGTGTCATTTTTGTGCCCTGAAGGGGAGAGAAGGAGCATGTCGACAAGGAAGCACTGCTGGGGCACTGCGTCTGACCCTCTGAGGGAGACAGACAAGCCAGGAGAGGGACCTAAAGGGAAAGCCTAATTGATTCTCTGTATTGTCATTAGGGAAAAATATGTGTGCGTGCTGGGCCTGATCATTTCTTGGCTTTCATCTTTATGCCTCCATCAGCAAGCGTGGGCCATCCTTACTTCATTCCTAAGAGAGAGAGCTAGAGAGAGAGAAAGAGAGAGAGAGAGAGAGAGGGAGGGAGGGCAGGAGGGAGGGAGGGAGGTAGACACAAGCAAGCTGCTGCCGCTTTTTCCTGTATTCTAAAGAACTGCAGATGGAAAGAGAATGAGAGAGAGAGAGAGAGAGAGAGATGCAGAGAGAGAGATGCAGAGAGAGAGAGAGAGAGACTGTAGAAGCTGGTTGCTTTCACTGATGTGAAGAATTGCAGAGGCAAAGGAGAGTAGATTGAGCAAGAGAGTGTGAAAGACAAAGACAGGAAAAGAAAGAACACTCACTGTTGTGTACCCATCTGTTTAAAGAAAATACAGAGCAGGAGAGAAACACGGGGGGAGAGAGAGAGCGAGAGAGAGAGAGTGAGAAAATTGACTGTTGGTACATGCCGAAGATTTGTAGAGGGAGGGAGGGAAAGAGGGGGATGAGTGGGTGAGAGAGAGAGAGAGAATGCACCTTTTAGATAGATAGATAGATAGATAGATAGATAGATAGATAGATAGATAGATAGATAGATAGATAGATAGATAGATAGATAGATAGATAGATAGATAGATAGATAGATAGATAGATAGATGTCTTCAAAAAAAAGGAGGAGGAGTGCAGAAGAAGGAAATAAGGAGTAGGAGGCATGCATGCATGCGTGTGCGTGTGTGGACGGAATTATACTTCTCTTCACTGTGCTTCCCTTATCCCACTTGGAATACAATGCCTGTCCCAGGATTAGAAATATCTGACCATCGGACATCACCTCCCTGTTGAGAGCACACAGAGCTTGTTCCAGCAATGGGCTGTATAGGGTCCCGGACGATCAGTAAGTATCTATCTATCTATCTATCTATCTATCTATCTATCTATCTATCTATCTATCTATCTATCTATCTATCTATCTATCTATCTATCTATCTAGTGTGTCAGTTTGTCTATCTGTCTTTGTTTTGTGTTAGTTTCATTAGAGTCGGTCACAGGATGGATGCCCGTAAATATTTTGATTTACTGGTTATGCAGACACAGAGTGAGCGCAAGCAAGGCAGGAGGAGGAGGAGGAGGAGGAGGAGAAAGAGGATGTGGAAAATACAGCAGAAGGCAAGAAAAAGGGCAGAGTAAAGAGCAACAGAGTGGGGAAAAGCATGGTAGTAAGGGAATTGAGGGTTTGAAGGATATAATAGGAGAATAAGAAAGAAAAGGATAAGTGGGCGGAGAGAAGGAGACAGAGGCAATGGGGGGGGGAGATATCATAGCAGAAAAAAGAGGAGGGGTGAAGTAATGTGAGTGGATGGCATGCAGAGAATATCAAATAGATAGATAGATAGATAGATAGATAGATAGATAGATAGATAGATAGATAGATAGATAGATAGATAGATAGATAGATAGATAGATAGATAGATAGACCTGTACACTTGTGTCCATCTGATCAAAGTGTGGGTCTGCTGATCTGAATCTGATGGTCAATGTGGAGATATTAACTAGTTTTAGAATGTCCCTCAGACACCAGAAGAGGCAGGTTCAGTGGAGTGTTTGAAAAATGTATAAGATTTAGTGAGGTGGCAGTAGTGTAATACCATCAGGCTTGGTGTCAAGAGGTGACATGACCAGATTGACTGGTATTAGAAGGGTAACTTTGAACTGCAATGGGGATTTGAGTGTCTTGCTGGGTAAAGCAAAGTCTAAAATAATCACATATTACGAGTTCTTTTTAACTACTGATACACAATTTAATTATCAAACACATAATTAATTTTTGTCTCTCCCAAAAGCTACCTTTAACTTCCCTAATGTATTATAATAGTTGAAACTTGCATGTTAATTCTTGTAATTTCTCTTAAGCTGAAGAGGCTTTTGCTTGGGAGGCTCCTCAGGGATTAGTTAGCAAGGCCAGGACTAAAAAGAACTTGATTTTCTCAAAATCTAAAAAAAGAGTGTGCATATTTCAGATCCTACAAGTGTCACTGCAGACTCCTGTTAAGGTTTTTGGATATAGAGAATATATATAAGTAAGGGAGATCTCTCTAATTGTCTCTAAGGTATTATTTTTTAAATAATAAGGCTAGTCTGTAACCTTTTATTTGTGGATTTAGCTAACTGGTTATGTTTTATCCATATTTATTTTTGACTGGCCTACACAATTTACTTTTCTACTAGCAATGTTTGTTTCTGTTATAATGTATGAATGTACTGCTTTATTATTATTTGCTTATTATATTACATGCTGTTTTGTGAGGCTGCTTGAGTTGCAATTACATTTACAGTGATAGGAGAAAAATAAAATGCAAGTGCTTTTTTGCTGCTGTATTAGGCTCTGGCCCATGCTAATAATAACAAAGTGAATACAATGAAGGAAGTTGATTCAGCATACATTTCATTATAATATTTAAGATTTTTTTTTCTCTAATTATTTAAAGGCTTAACTTGTTTCTGCAGTTTTTACTATCTATCTATCTATCTATCTATCTATCTATCTATCTATCTATCTATCTATCTATCTATCTATCTATCTATCTATCTATCTATCTATCTATCTATCTATCTATCTATCTATCTATCTATCTCAAGTTTTAGGGTGCTGCCTTTGCAACTTTGTCTCTGTTTTTCTTTTCTTTTCTTTTTACTGCAGCAGCAGAGGCGGTCCCTGTTGGAAGGCGGGATGGCGAACAGGTGGACAGCACCATTTATTACATGGCAGTAGCATACAGTACATAGAGCAAGCAGCGAGGTAGAAACTGAGTAACCGTGAGAAAGGAGTTTCAGGGAATCCCTTGACCTGCCCTGCATCATCTCCAAGCACTCTTTATATTGTGTGTGAAAACAGCCTGGCTTATGAGGCTCTAGCATGGTGTATAAGAATCCAAAGTGCAGTATCCTAGTGTAAGGCCCTAGCATGGTATGTGAGAAGCCTACTCTATCATCTAAGGAAATGTAAAAGCCTTAAGGAAAGTTGATTTATTAAGTTTTAACACACATGTGCTTTGGACTCTTCCAAGAGTGTGGCAGTCAGATTATGGCATGTAGTCACCATCAGCCTAATTATATTATTGTGCATTGCTTATTGCAGTATTTTAGGATATATGTGGGGGGTGAGATACTGTCATAGTCACCTCTGCAAGGGACAAAGTGAGATATTTGAATGAAACAGTGCTAAGAGAGAACTCAAAGAATCATAGTGCTTGTCATTCTGATATGCATTCAATTCTTTGTGTTGGTTCTACACAATGCCAGAATGTTAATTTGTCAGCAAATCAATGATTATGATTTAATGAGAATGTTCATTACACAGATTTTAGGATAATACATAAAAGAAAGGCAGTGTGTCTGAAGTAAAGGCTTGGTACTTAAACATACATTTATATATCTTCTAAAATTCATAATATTGCCTGTCTGTCCTACTAGGTTAAAAATAACACCTTGAAGCTATTTAAAGTGCAGTATGAGTTAACCCAACTTTCACTTTTTCCTTTCTCAGCATGGACGGACAGAGCTCTCTTGGGATGGCATTAATGTAAGTGAAAGAAAGAAAGACTGTCTTTTGGTTGTTTCTATTATGTTATCCCAACATAGTTTAAAAACATATAGCAAGTGTATCTCTACTACCATCTAGTGGTCATGTAGTGAAAGCGATTATTATGTATACCTGTTAATACAGCTGTTTCTAATTTGTATGAATTGTAAAAAATGGCTACTTGGGCAGTTTTGTGAATGTTTATAGTCTAATTCATAAATGAAAACTGAGAAATTTGCCTTTCATGCATTGAATATCTGGTAGATCATTGGTAATTGTTTAGACTGCAAAAAGAATGGATGGGCATAGAATTAGCATACTTAAAGAAAGAGCTTGAGCTCTAAACCTCTTATTCATTAAAGAAACCAGTGAAACAGTTGAATTTAAAATATGTAAATACAAATTGGTTCCTGAGCAAAAATAATTGCTTTATCATCTTCTAAACTAGTTGCACATTGCATCACACTTTCCAAACCATTTCCAATTTAAATAACTACACCGTGGGTTCAAAAGTTTCAGGCAGAACTATATACTCCTTTAATTATTTGAACTTAAGTTTCAAGCTTGTAATTTGAGCATGACCTAAATAATCCAAATCACCATCAGTCAACATTGGTCAAACTGATTGTGTGTTTGCCATTTTACAGTCTCCCAACAATGTCATAATTATTTGTCAATTTCCCTTTAAATAAAGCTAATGTCAATCCACCTGCTTTCCAGCAGAACCTTTCCCCACACAGGCCCTCATCTGATTTCATTCATAGTCAACACGTTACTTATATTCAGCTTTGATGAACTTGTTTTACTTGTACCTGAATATATGTACAGAGATGTAAGTGTTTTTTCCATGCCCTGCAGATCTCCATGGAGGACACGACATCCATCCTGCCCAGGCTGAAGAGAAACTCTAATGCTTACGGGATTGGTGCACTGGCTAAGTCTTCATTATCAGGTGAGAGGTGACCTGTGACAGAAAGAAAGAAAGAAAGAAAGAAAGAAAGAAAGAAAGAAAGAAAGAAAGAAAGAAAGAAAGAAAGAAAGAAAGAAAGAAAGAAAGATGGTTTAATTGCTTTTGTGCTTCTTTTCCTTCTCTTTCCTGTTCTCTGTTCTTTCTTTCATTATTACGTCTTCTGCCTTTTAATTTGATCTTCCTTTCCCTTATGCTTTCCCTGTATCATACTTTGTCAAACTTATCATATTCCTTTTGTTATCACTTCCTAATTTGCTTATTCTTTCCTGTCCTCCACCCACTCACTTCCTTTAATTTTCCTCTCTTCCTCCCACTCCTTCTTCAACCTATGCATGCCTCTCACTCCCCTATAATTTTATTGTTTGCTGCTTTCCTGTTTTTCCTTGTCACTGTCATGTCTCCCGCTCTCACTTGCCTCTTCATCAACTCATTGCTTCATTTTCTATTCTCCCTCTTTAAGTAGGTGTCTCTCGCAGCGTAAAAGACCATATCACAAAGCCCACTGCCATGGCTCAAGGTCGGGTAGCCCATATGATTGAATGGCAGAGCTGGGGCAAGCCATCAGCAGGACCTGCCGGGCGTTCAACAAATCGGGAGCGTGACCGGAGACTTGAGAATGACGCTTATTCAGATTTGAGCGATGGTGAAAAGGAAGCACGCTTTGCAGCAGGTGAATAAAAAGAGGGATTAACAAGTATGAACTGAGTGTTCATCTCACAAATGAGGAGATTGCAAGTGAAGCAGAGAATAATGTGCTGTAATAACATGAAAAGTGGAGGCAAGAATGAGGAGCAGTGAGCAGGCCAATTTCTATCCTTCCTTCCCATCCTTTCTCCTTAATAACAACTGCAGATGCAAAGAAGAGACAAGCCGTCATAGCTCCTTAAGCATGTCTCATGCCATTACATCTACTCTGAAAACAGCAACTATAGATTGTCCATAAAACATTTATTCTCAAAAACACTATGCCTTATATATCTGACTAAGTGTGGCAGTAAGTAGCAGGCAGACTATACACAACAAAAACCCTCAATATGTTCAGCTTACTTACTTTTCTTTCAATGATGTCACGTTCTTCTTATCCCCATTTTTGTCTTCTCTTCCATTACGATTGTTCTTTTCTTTGAAACAGGTGTAATGCAGCAGTTTGCCATTTCAGAGGCGACACTCTTAGCATGGACTTCAATGGATGGCGAGAGCATGAGTGCAGGTTCAAACCAGGGAAGTGTGGCACACTTGAGTGAAGTCAACCAAGAATCAGTTACAAGTCGAGGTGCATTTATTTCTTCTTTATGTGTCTCTGGAGCCTTCTTGCAATTGGTTACCTCTCTAGTACTCCTTCTATTACATCCAATTAGTAATGACAGTTCTACAGAATTATATGGTAGGTGATGTGTGAAGCTCACTATGCAGCTAGGAACTTGTATTGAATTTTCTTTAGCTTCCAAGTTAAGTAGTTTTTAGCAAAAAATGTAAAAAATATTAATTAAAAGGTTGGTGTTCAGGCATTAAAATAATATTTCTATTGTTCCTGGGCTGGTGAATGTACTGTGTTACTATTTATAGTTTTTATTTTTATGCCATCACTTTATTTGTATTTCTATTTCAGGAATAATTCTCAATGCCTTCACAATTATAATTTAATTATTTAAATCTGTTCAATAATTACATACACAGCTACAGTATTCATGTGTTCAGTAGTTAATGTAGTACAATTGATTGGCTTGCTAAAAATCACCACTCCTCAAGCTATAATATCATCCTTTTAATAATATTTAGCATTTGATTTAGCACAGCCACAAGAAATATAGATGTATAAGGTACCCATGCAATTAATTACGCAATTAAGTAATCTCAATTAATTGTTCAGACTGTTCATTGTTATTGTTATATCACTTTCTTACAGATCAAATCTTGCATCATTCTGTAGATGGCTGGCCTCATACTTATGTTTCGCAGGGAATGTACTGTCTCAGCTCTTCAGATGCCTGGGAACCCATGAGTAATGAACCATCTGGCGTGGCTTCTCCAGCAACGGGCTCCTATGTGGTCGGGGGTGTGCCTTCACAAGGTTATGATGATGGTGCTGTTTACCTTGCACAGCAGCAGGTAACCGCTAGTCTTGGCTATCATTCATTACAGTGATAGAATATTTATATCATTTTAATAATATTTTTAAATGCACCTGTAAACTAGTAAGAAAGAAATCGCCGGTAACTCTGTTCAAGAAGAGCAGTATCTCTGTCTTTGTCACTCTGTTTCTCATTTCCTATTGTTGTTTTTTTAATTAATTTTGTATGCCTGGCTGAGTATCTCAACTCTAAAATCCATAAAAATCTCTTTTGCAACCAGAGACACCTTTCAGCAATTTCTTAGTCTTCAATACATCTGATTTTCCAAACATTGCATTCAGCAATTCTTTAGGAAAAGATAACCTTGAGCATGTTTACTTGTGTTTTCTGGCTTGGCCACTTTTAAAATGTTCTGTAACCAGTCTCTGTACACTATTCTGTCTTTTTTTTAATATATTACTGATAATTTATGAATTTTCAGTTGCCCTTGTCAGAGGCAATTCAGCCCCCTAGAACTCACATACCCCATGATGCAGAACAGAGAAACTAAACTTTGGTAGCAATTAATTCTGAACCCAACTCAGGTGTATTAGCCATTAATAGTGTAAATGTCTATAAGCTCGGTAAATGTTAATATAAATCTTTGCTTTAAAAGTTTTAAACAATAGCTTCTTTGTAGTAAATTTGACATTCTTAAAAACTGTTATTTCAAACATTTAGAGCACTTGTATACATTTTCTGAAACATATTGCCTAAAGGATCTTAAGGTACTGTCTGGTTTAAGGTGGTGTCAACAGAAGGGCCAGCTTGTTGTTGTACCTCTACTGCCCTTTTGCAAAAAAATCTGGTGTCCTATTACTATTTAATTAAGTTTCTTTTTGCTCTACTGTATTTGAATAAGGGAAAAATATTAACTTTAACAAATTGTGTTCCATAACAAGATCTTAACCTTATTTGGCCTAGGAAACTTTTAAAAGTACTAGTAGACAAAATCAGAAATCAAAATGAGACCCTGCTCATAATTTAGTATGTGTTTGAGGTTTAAGTAAATCCCATATTCATTGTAAATGTGTAAAATATAAATACTTTCTGCAAAAACATCACCAAGTTATTATTCTACTGGCACCACATTAAAAGTAACTTGCAGCTTTATTTTTAATAGTAATGCCCTGTTCAGCTGCAAAATACTTTATTAGGAATAAGTCAAAGCTATTTTAGGACAAGTTTAGGGACATGCCTACTAGCTGTTTTATCAGAATGACTGATTTGTTTATTATATACAGTATATGCAATAAAACTACAATTATGGAATACATCAAAGTACTTTTATTTTTGAAGAAACCTTTTAATCAAAACACAAAAGCACTAGAAGTTCACATGGTGTGAGAGACGTTTCCTCGTTATAGGCATCCATTCTGCAAAGACGTGACATAATCTGAAGGACTGCTGTCTTGATTGACAGATAACTTTAAAAAAGGCTGCATGACAGTTCAGAAACCAAGAGTTTTTGTTTGTCTGTTTTTAGCAATGAGCTGGAAAAGAAACATAAATGTGATGCGACTACATTATTTATTAAGTGGTTATAATATCAGAAATTTGCAAGAAATAATATATTGAAATGAGAATATTCCAGGGAAGTATTAAAAATTAAAAATGTCAGGGAAACTGTTGCCTTTCAGTAAAAATAACACACCAGATGGATTTGAAGGGCAACTGCCTGGTGAACTGAGAAAATTACCATTAAATGGGCTAACAGCAGGGCAATGCTTGGGTGATATGCTGGCAGTTGAGCCTAAACATACTATGATAAATATAATGAAGCTTTTATCAAACATTTACCTAACAAAAGTATTGTTATTATTTGCCTTAAATAAAATTTGCAACTCACTGTAATAATAATACACTCATTCTGTGCTAAATGTTCATAAACATATTTTCACCTGTATGTAGTCAAGAAAACCAAAGATAACAGCTCAGTTCAGTTACCTCTTATACCCCCCCAGACTAGTCCCAGTCATAGCTGTTTGCAGGCAGCACATCACCAGTTTAATATATTGTTATTATAAATCACGTCTTATTATTTTTATGTTTCTGTTTTCATATATACTAGTGCACCATCCAGAGATGGTTGTCTCCTTGTGTCAATAGCTGACAGGATAGGCACCAGCTCCCTGTAGTCCCAAATTGGATAAATGAGATACAAATGGATAGGCAATTTGATTTTCACAGATGTATTGTTCTTTGAAATTATTACACATAATGTTGGCACACAGCAAAACACGTGCATGCACATGACATGACAGAAAATGTCCTTTTTGGAATGACAGCTAAATAAGATCAATGTGTCCCAACAGAAAGCACAATAATTTAGCCAAATGCCAAACAGATACAAATCAGATTTTCATTCTGTGATTTTTGACTTCTTATTGTGCACTCCTAACTTTCCATTTTGTTTTCTTCTTTTGGTTTTTGGTATTGCCAATTATATAAATATCAGACTGTATCCACTTTCTCAACCACTTAAAAATAAAACACTGGATACTTTAAACTGTTGTTTATTTTGAAGTTCTTAACAGACAAACCCTTTGAAATATGACAACACTAATAATAATACAAATGAAAATAAATGAAATTCTTGTGCCATTTGTTTTACCCTGCTTATTCCATTAGTTTTGATTTAAGACCATCATGCAGATTTATTTTCAACTACAAAAGAAAACAATGTTTATTTTCTGTTTCATCAATCTTCTATTTTAGCACATGTTGTAAGAAGCATTGTCGCATAGGTCAATTGGCTTTTCTTCTGCATAGCTCTTTTCTTTTAAACCCGAACACACTTCATTAAAGATCTTTATGATACTCTGATTAAACTGTCATTAACTGTGTGTTTATATACACAAAATATGATGCTACAGTACATAAGGATAAGGATGGCATGGTGGGACAATAATAGCACTGCTGCCTCACATTAAGGAGACCAGGGTTCACATCCTGGGTCCTTTCTTTGTTGAGTTTGAAAGTTCTCTCCGTGTCTGTGTGTATTTCCTCCCACTGTCCAACATGCAGGTTAGGTGAATTGGCGATGCTAAATTGGCTCTAGTGTGTGGTTGGTTTGTGTTTACCCTGCGATAAATTGGTGCTCTGTCTAGGATATATTCCTGCCTTGCAGCCCTCCAAACAATCCTGGTCTGGAATAAACCGATTACATTTACTATTTGGCTGACACCTTTATCCAGAGCGACTTCCAACATTTGAGATACCATTGGTTCTGTTTCTTTTCTTTTGCCAATTGGAACACAGGTGGGTGAAGTGACTTGCTCAGGGTCACACAGTGTCAGTGGCAGGACCTGAACCCACAACCTTAGGGATTGAAGTCCAAAGCCTTAACCACTGCGCTACACTGCCTAGGTTAGAAAATGACATGACTGTCATTAACTTTGTGTTTATATACACAAAATATGATGATGCCAATAGGTCAATGCATTAGAGGAGGATAAGATAGAACTAAAAAATTGACTGTCATAGATGAAGGCTACGTCTAAAAATCAATAGTGTAGAGGTGAGTACTCTGTTACTGTTTGTGTTGTTAGTAGATACCTAAACATTGTAACATAATCAGCAATCAATGATAAATAAATAAATCTTAAGGAATAAACAGATCGTGCTAATATAAAAACAGAATTGTTGAAAGTACAAACAACTCTTCTTTCAACAATAGGATCAACTGCATTAAAAATGTGTATATATATATATATATGTGTGCGTGTGTGTGCCTGTGTGTGTACAATTTTTTCTTCTTAATAAAATGTCAAATTTGTGATCAATAAAAATGGGCTTGTATAGCGAATTAAGTAACCTCTTTGTTTTTGTTTTTTTTTTTTTCTAAAAGAAGTTTCAGGAGTTATTAATTCTGATCAAAGTTTAATTTTTTAATTATGCGCATCTTAATAATTCATTTTTTAACCAAACTGTGTGTGTAGCTTACTGCCTCATAGCTCACAGTCTGGAGTGGTATCTTGTTGGCTCTCATTCCCTTTGTTCATATTGTCTTTATGAAAATGGATGAACAGTTTTAATGTTTTGAAATTTATGAAGTCATATGCTATTCTGCTCTATAGGCATTTGAAACCCGGGTGAGCCTAAGTCATTCTGCACAGCAGACACCCAACAGCACCATCCACAGTCAACAGACTCCGCTTACTCACACGCAGCTGGTTGACCTGTGGGGAGCAGCACCGGGAGGTGTTTACTATGCAGAAGTTGGTGGTTATGTGGGAGTATCAGCAGAAGAAGGAAATGCATCAGTAGGAGAAGGACTCGCAGTGGACAGTGCCCCTCTACTAGAGAAGCAGGAGCTGCAGGTGATGAGTTATAAGATATTCTTATCGCACTTAAGAATGCACTACTCGAAGACGTCTGTTTTTAGCAAAAACATCTCAAGGACTATGAAGCAGAACTATTTTATTTTATTTCATTTTTTAAACTGAAATAGTGCTTTCCAAAATATTTGCAGCATTTACTGAAATATAATATAGCTCCATGGTTAGTGTTGTTGCCCCTCTTCTTGATGTGATCACCATCTACTAGTTATTTTTAAAGTGTGATATGTTCCCATGCAAGCCATCACAGTATTAATGCAATACGATTCATGAATTTTTGAAGTCCTGCATCTGTGCTCTAGATGCTGATAATTATTCTAGTGGTAGCTGAGCTTCATAAGACCTACCAAGTATTTTTGAGGCCAGTCATGCTTGTGAGACCACTTGTGCATGTTAACAAATGTGTTTGATACGAATCATACATAATGGGAAAAAAAAGTTTTCCATTATGCCTTGTATTGAACAAATTTATTTGTGTGAAACACTGAAGAAAGAATGAGAGGGAGAGAGAAGCTGACAAGGCAAACAATGTTGGAAGGTTGTCAGTATATTCCAAATTTTCCAGGGCTTCTGAATCAATATATTTTACTTTTTATAGCAATAATGTTGCTTAGTTTATTTCATATGTGATTTTTGAGCAAAGCAATCAAATACCATAATGAACTGAAAGCAATATTTCAAGGACCTTCAGATCATAAATTAATATAATGTATTTAAGATTTTTGCATAGCATATATAGGTGTGTGTGTGCATGTGTGTGTGTATTTGTTGCTATAACATTATTTTCATTATTCTGGGGAGACATGAAAGTAAGACTTTCAATGTACTGTGTACACTAATGTACTAGCTACACTTGAACTTGAATATGAAAAAAAAATGCTCAATCAGCGATTTGGGCTGAACTTTCTATTTTTTGGCAGGAATATTCTTTGATTTTATTGAACTGTCAAATGACAAGGGAGGCAACTCATAGATATGTGTTAAACAAGAAAATGGAATCATAATAATTCTTCCAAGCCTCATTTATCATTCTCCTTTTTGGATAATGAAACTGTGGTGACCAAGTAGTAGGAATTTGAGATGTTCATGTCATCTTCCTTAGGAATAGAGATAAGTAAACTGTGAGTGACATGTGGCTCTGTCTTTTACTGGCATCATCCCCAGCTGCATCTAATTAAGAGCTAATCAGTCCAGCACAATAATTACACGATTAAATACATATACATAAACAAAGCAATAGGCTCAAAAGCAAATGCTCATGCAAGGAATTGAAAACATAAACTATGCTTTGGAATCTTCCATAAAATAAATCTAAATATTAACAGAATCTTCACAGATCTCCATTATACTGGCAGAATGAGATTACACAAAATGATTACCATATTGTTATGGACAGCTTTCAATACTTGTTGACTTAAACAGGAAAAAGCTATTTTAAGGACTGAGAATTTTAAGCACAGGCCATTTAGTAACATTCCACACATAATTTAACACCTTAAGATAGCTCTGACAAAATGTTCAGGCAGACCTTTATCAGATTTTATTCATTCATCCATTTTCTGTGCCCTCAGTCCACCAATACACGCAACCATCCTTGCTCACATTGGGCAAATATGCAGATCTTCGGGAAGAGCAACTGGAGGAAAACATGGGGAGAATGTGCAGACTTCACATAAACTGCTTGAGATTTGATTTTAAATCAATTTAACTTTTTAAAACCATTTTTAAACCAAGTTTGTAGAATTTGTGAGGCACATACACAAGGTGCTGCAATCAAAAGTCTTCAGATTTTATTGTATGCACCTCTAATTTTTTGTATAAAGGTGTAGCTAGGCTTGTGGTTTATTGATCATATATTTTTACTTTGTTTGCATTATTAATGATGGAATTTATTTTATTCATAAAGGCAGAACAGCAGTGAAATAACTGCATCTGCCTCACAATTTCGGATAACTGACTTAAGATCACATTTTAGTCAATATGTGTATGAAGTCTGCATTTTTTCCCTGTGTATGAATGGGGTTTTCTCATTCTATTCTGTTTTTTTTTTCTCGCATCCCACAGATGTGGATGTTAACCTGTTTGATGGCTCTAAGTGAATGTGGACCTGGTGCCTTGTCCAGGGTTGGTTCCTGCTGTTTGTTAAAACTGTTGTGATAGCCTGCAGCATTACAACTATTAAAATGGATTTAGGAGATTAGCTACATTGACGGATAGAAATTTTTAATTGGAAAAACAATGCAGTCAAGCTAATCATTTGCTGAACTGAAATGTTAAATCAAAAAAGCTATTCTTTGCATTTTCAAATTAAATGTACTACAGGCCCAATGTTTCAGATTTTCACTCTGCAAATACGCCCAATATAACATTTTTTCCTGTTATTAGGATGAAGAAGATGATGCTGTGTGCAGAGATATGGAATCTCTTTCTCCACCAAAAGAAGAAGTAGCTGTCAGTAATAATAATGGTATTGCCAATGGTGGCAACAATGAGACAATCCTGCCTCGCAAGATCTCTGACGTTACCTCTTCTGGAGTACAGTCCTTTGACGAGGAAGAAGCTGAAGCTGCTAACAATTGAGAGGTAAATAATTTTTTTTTTGCATAAAATAAGTGTTTATGAAACTGCAAGTTGCCTTTTCTCCTGTATCAGTTTGCTTTCTCTTTGAATGGCTTCAATATTCATTTGATCTCTGCTCTTATTTCCTCCCACAACTAAAACGCGTATTGTTCGACTGATTTAGATCAATGAATTAACCATTTCTATACCCTGTAATGGACTGCATTAAATCCAAAGTTGATTTATCACCACATACAGAAACAAATCAGGTTGAAAATGGATGGATGGAGGATTGTTTCAAAGGTTATTTTTCTAATTACTTGTGCTGATATATTGATTTATATTTTTTCTATCTTGGATTAAGTTCACATTAACAATTATTTAGAAAAGAAGAAACAGCAACATTTTTCTAGCATAAATATTCTTAGAAAAAGGTAAAAATGAGTTTCATGTTTCAGGATTACTTGTTGCATACTAATAAAACCCCAGCAATTAATTCAGGTAGAGAAAGCACTTGATGGCTGAAAATGTGCAAATATGATTCCAGTTTATAAGAAGGGACACTGTTAATTTCAGACCCAATAGCCTTGCCACTTTCTATTAAATTATGGTCTTTATAGCCAGAAATAAGTTACAGGACTACTTGAAAGAACACAATATTATAAATGAGAAACAGGAGGAGGATTTGTTAGACAACCTTGAACAAACACCAGGAGCAATTGATGTGAGTCCATAAGATGTTCATTGGGATTTGCATATCTGTCACTACACTGCTAAAATGGATATAAACTAGTAGCTTACTCTCTCTATCGAGCTAAAGGCTTTGCCAGAAAACACGTTTCAGAAGAGCTGAGAGACAAATCTTTATGTAGGGAAAAGCAAATCATGATGATATGATGATATAGTCGACTTACAAATTGAAAACGTGTTTGTGTAGCTAATGTACCAGAGCTCATGAAGATCAAGCCCACTGTGAAGAACAGATATCTTACCTTCAGAATTGCTCAATTAGGCAATTTAAGAAACAGAGTTCTAATTTGGCTGAATTGGCTAAGACAGCTGCTTTCTGCACTCTGGGTGCGCTGTGGAGCTGAGTTCATGATCTACTTGCCCAAACAAGATGTGCTGTGAAGTGAGTGCAGGGCAGAGCTCAGATGGGCTCAATTCAATACACTGTGAAGAACAGACACACTCACAATCTTAAGAGTGATAGGTTACTTAAGCTGATGTAGTTTCCCTTCAGATCGATTTCATAGGAGTGACATAGTATCTTACATTTTAAGGTATCCCATAGTAATCTACCTCTATTGGAAAGTGTAAAAAGAACATTCTCTGAGTACCACACTATGGAACTGAGATTCAGATAAGAAAATCATCTGAGTGTTAAGAACATGATTACATAACAAAAGGTGACATAACACTATCAAATGTGCTGCACCCTGTGCTGCAACATAGGCTTGCACTGTGGCGTCCAAATGGCGACACAGATGATGAATGTCAGTCCATGCCTTTTTGACCTGTAGGCGTAACTGGATAAGATTCATTGCTGGTGGCTGGCCCTATGTGACATATATACTCAATTGAGGGGGGGCCCAGTGAGCGTGCAAACATGGGGAGTTGACAAACAGATTGTAGAGGATGTTGTGTTGTACAAGCAGAATGTAGGTAGGAGCTGTCTTGCTAGAAGAACACCTTTCCTATTTCACATAAGAATAGGACAAGGACCAATTGGATGATGTTCCTGATGTAGGTAATGCTGGTGTAAGTGAGAGCAACCTATACCATGATGCTCAGCATGAGCCCTGTGTTTCTCAGGCATAGATGAGTATGATGGAAGTAGTCACTCACCAGGGGCCTCATGTATAAACGGTGCGTACGCACAGAAATGTTGCGTACGAACGTTTCCACGCTCAAATCGCGATGTATAAAACCTAAACTTGGAGTAAAGCCACGCACTTTTCCACGGTACCTCATGCCTTGGCGTATGCAATTTCTCCGCTCGGTTTTGCAGACTGGCGGCACCCAGCGTCAAAGCAGTGCTACTGTTCCTGTGTGGTCAACCTTTCTTTCTTAGATCCACATTCCTGACGCGGCTTTATAAATACAGTACACTGAAACTAACTGCATATTGTTTATTAGTGTAATGCATCTGATTGTAATTAACCTGCAGCAATATAATGGTCCAGGGAATAGCCATAGTATTCCAAATACCATAACTGCTTTAGCTTTGTTACTCTCAATGCATCTTCTTCCCCTTTCAGCTGCTCCCGTTAAGGGTTGCCACAGCAGATCATCTTTTTCCATATTACTCTCACTGCACCACTCGGAGTATTTATATCACTGTATCTGAGTGGGGAATCACAGCAGCAGCTGATCGTAAAGAGAATTATGGGTATACAGCATGAAGCAGACGCTGCCTGAGCCACGGCAAAACATTTCAGAGACTTTCCCGTACGGACTTCGCGGTTTAGAAAAAGTTTCATCCCAAGAACTAGAAACGCACTAAATCAACAACAACAACAACAACATCTATTTATATAGCACATTTTCATACAAAAAGTAGCTCAAAGTGCTTTACATAAAGAAAAGAAGAATAAAAGACAAATAAGAAATTAAAATAAGACAACCTTAGTTAACATAAAAAGGAGTAAGGTCCGATGGCCAGGGTGGACAGAAAAAACAAAAAAAAAAACTCCAGAAGGCTGGAGAAAAAAATAAAATCTGTAGGGGTTCCAGGCCACGAGACCGCCCAGTCCCCTTTGGGCATTCTACCTAACATAAATGAAATAGTCCTCTTTGTAGTTCGGGTTCTCACGGAGTCACTTGATGCTGATGGTTATACAGACTTCTGGCTTTTAATCCATCCATCATTGTTGGAACATCATGGTGCTTTGGGTAGATGGTGGTGGCACAAGCCACCACCAATAGGACACCGGAAAAGGAAACAGAAAAGAGAGTAGGGGTTAGTACAAATTTTGAATGAATAGTTATTATAATGAATTGGATATACAGAGTGTCAGGATTAAATTACAGTGAAGTTATGAGAAGGCCATGTTACAGTAATGTGTTTTCAGTAGTTTTTTAAAGTGCTCCACTGTATTAGCCTGGCGAATTCCTACTGGCTATTCCAGATTTTAGGTGCATAACAGCAGAAGGCCGCCTCACCACTTCTTTTAAGTTTTGCTCTTGGAATTCTAAGGAGACACTCAGTTGAGTCTATCAAGTGCTCATTGTAGAACTGTTTGTACTTATAAGTACAATCACCTCACTGTAATCTTGGGATACAGTTATAATATTGCACAACCTGCGCCACTTTATAAAGCGCGTATTTACATATGATGACAATATCATTTTTAAGATGAAATGCAGCAAAATATGTTGATTATATTATACAGATAAAACTTTAGCTTCATTTAAATAATCTGTATTGTTAATAATTAAACATGTGAGGACACGGTGCCGCAGCGCTAGCTAGTTCATGGATTGTTCCTGCATTGCGTTGTATTCTTGCTCGTGCTGACGCGACACTGGAAGGATAGATGGATAGAATAATTAAACATGTACTACAAAGATATTTCAATGCTCCTTAAAAGTTTTGAAGAATCGGTGTTCTAAGCTTACAGATGGCTTCAAGTCTATTACAGAGCTGATTGTGTGGCAATTGGGTATTTGGAGAAAGAAAAGTAAGGACAGGAATTGGAGGTTAGTACGTTTGAAAGAGACAGTACTGCTGCAATAAATTATTTCATCGAAGGTCGCACATGGCGCAGCAAGCCTCTTGCGTGAGACTTGAACAAGCACTGTGCCACCGTGTTCCCATGTTTAATAACATGCTTTAACTCTTATCATCATGAAAAAGATATCACGTATACATCTCAGTATTTTAATTATTCAGAGAGCTGTAATATCACGAATGTAATGGATTCTGTGTCCTGTCGGAGAAAAAGAAAGCCCGTTTAAGAAGCAGGTAGTGATTCACACACAGAGCACAAAGAAGATCAAATACAGAACAAAGCATTTAATGTGCTACTTTAGTTACAATGGGATTTGAGAAACTAGTAAATTAAACGATTTTAAGATGAAGTTTATGATGTTCTACTTTAATGGCAAAATAAATTACGTGATTAAAGTGGAAATTTCGAGATTAAAGTTGACATTTCGTGCTTTTTTCCCACTGTATGCCTATTTTTTTTGTCTATACCCTAATAAGCTTTCATATGACACTCAGACGGTGGGCTACGACTTGCCTTTTCACAGCAACTTTGATATGTGATTTCTTTTTTATTTCGGGCACTGTGCGACTTTGTGAACTTGAGCTTTTGAGTTTCTCCGACACTCTGTCACTTGATCAACTTCATTTTGTTGATTATACCACTGTTTAAACCAACAAATAGTACGTTTTTCCTTTGCCTCCATTTGGTAGTCGCTGAAATTCTTATATTTTCCCCCGTGCTTTTCCCATTGCCTTTTCACAGAAGGCTGAGCTTAAGGGCTATTTATATTGATTTGCATATTCAAAGAGGCGTAATTCTGGGAGGAGTTGGGGCGGGACAGAAGGCACGTGCACGTGCGTTACTTTTCATGCTGATCGGAATTTATGTAGCGGAAGAACGTGGAAGTTTGCGTACGTACAGATTCCTGCATTTTTCAGTGCGTACGCACATTCCCGCTTTTGTGCTTATGCCATGTTATAGTGTGAGTTCTACGCACGCCTTTATGCATGAGGCCCCAGGTCTTCAATGGACATGTACATGATAATTGCTATATCCATCCATCCTCCAACCCGCTATATCCTAACTACAGGGTCACGGGGGCCTGCTGGAGTCAATCCCGGCCAACACAGGGCTCAAGGCAGGAAACAAACCCCGGGCAGGGCGCCAGCCCACCGCAGGACACACACACACACGCACCCACACACCAAGCACACACTAGGGACAATTTAGGATCGCCAATGCACCTAACCTGCATGTCTTTGGACTGTGGGAGGAAACCGGAGTACCCGGAGGAAACCCACGCAGACACGGGGAGAACATGCAAACTCCATGCAGGGAGGACCCGGGAAGCGAACCCTGGTCTCCTAACTGCGAGGCAGCAGCACTACCCACTGCACCACCGTGCCGCCCAATTGCTATATCCAGTCAGTTAATTCAGTTTCCCACTGCAGATATGTGTGGTGGTAATAATTTGTGAGTGTCAAGGGACAGCGTAACCACAGTTGTGCTTAAAGAAGAGAACTGTATATGTGACTCTAATGTCCACTGTGGTGGGAATTCAGTCCACTGTATCTTCCTTCCAGATGCTGCAGTCTTGACATACATCTGTAAGTCTGGGATGTCCAGAAACACATCTCTAGCTCAGGGTATCCTCCGTTTCTCATCATTGTCAATTTATTCGACAATTTGGCACTAGAACCATCCTGATCATGAGGGAAACTATATGACTCCACTCAAACTTTGTTAATTGAATGAATGGTATAGCGTATGGTTACAGAAGCAACTATTTCTGTAACACTCTGTGCACCACATAATTGTCAGCAGTGGAGTGACCTTTGCCATATGCTCTATGAAAACGTGGTGTTTCAGTGACCAGGGGACTTTGATTACAGCATCTTCTGATCTCTATGTTTATCATATTGCTCTTCAGTATTTCAGAATTTATTTCTTCTGTATGTTCTTTTTTCACTTTCCTTTAGTGCATAATCATTTTATAGCAATCACTAAATATAATCACCTGAAATATTGTTTAAATTCTTTTTCACTTCATATAACTCCTGTGGCAAGAAAAATGAAATGTGCCTGTTTTCTTCATGTAAGGTTGATGATTATTTTCTGGAAGCTGTAAATGTTATTTGACAAGATATCATTAGAATATATGAAAAGGAGGTATCTACAAAACTTATTAGTGCACCATCAGCACCCCGATTCTTTCCACTGTAGTGCCACACTGCTGATTGCCAAGGTATTATTAGTTGTTTAAGATTTCACAGCATAAAAGTTCAGGGGCCAAAAACCTTTTCATCACTTTTCTGCAAATATTCTGCATCAGCAAGTAGTGAAGTGCCCTCAGAACTCTCTGACTACGTTTAATGTTGTCATTTAATGCAAATTTGCTACCTCAGCAAGTGTCTATGAATTTTCTAATTTGATTGTAAGGTTGGGATCTCTTTTCCATGTAAAAGTCGTAAGCCTTAATTATCTCTCAGGCAAAAAAGTGATGCTGTTACATATATTGGGATACCCACCAGAGGACTTAATGGTCATTTACGGTAGTGGCAATATTGTCACTGTGGACTGTGATGTTGAGTGCGTAGGGTGAAGCATTTAAGGGTGAGCTCTCTCCATTATGTGAAAAGTCCTAAGCATTAATGGTTATTTACTCAAATAGGAATTGCTCTAGCTCAGTTGGTTAACTGTCCAGAGGAAACTTAGTACAAAAACTAGGTCAAAACTTGTCAGAGAGTTTTATGGTGTTCTGCTTTATCTGGCCTTGCATTGTAAAGTGTGATTTAAGCTACTGTCAATTATTGTAACGTAAGACTCTCATTTGTGCTATACAATAGTTTTAATTTTGAGTAAATCAACGCATATTGGACCTTGCGGTGATGGTGCTGATACTATAGTCTTAAATGATGAAGGCAGATTAGGTTAAAATAATGTTTCCTTAGTTCAAAAAGATCAATGCTTTCTTTTTCTTTGTGGTTTGCCTGAAGTAGCACAAACTTTAGAGGATTAATTACTCTAAATGTAGAAATGCCTAGGGCAAGGTGACATGTGTTGTGTAGCCCTTCTTAGTAGTGGTTTAAGTAGTGAAGACTGTGGAAGGGATCTAGGCTTTTACATGAACTATAGCATAGCGATAACACCAATTACAAAGTCAGAAGGACTAGGAAGCGTTCAACTTAAAGGATAGCACTTTTACGTCAATGAAATCTGTCTTTATTGGAATAGCAAAAGGCTCACACTTTGGAATCCTGGAGAATTCAATTTCAATTCTGTATGCAATGACATGATCAGGTATTTGTGCCATGTTCTATAAAGAGTGCTTGATGTAATAATACGAAAAGCTTACATACAGTGTCATTTAGACATTTGTAGTTACAGCCATCCATTAGCCAACCTGCTATATCCTAACTACAGGGTCACAGGGGTCTGCTGGAGCCAATCCCAGCTAACACAGGGCGAAAGGCAGGAAACAAACCCTGGGCAGGCCGCCAGCCCACCACAGGACACACCCACACACCCACACACTAGGGACAATTTAGGATCGCCAATGCACCTAACCTGCATGTCTTTGGACTGTGGGAGGAAACCGGAGCACCCCCACGCAGACACGGGGAGAACATGCAAACTGCATGCGGGGAGGAAGCTAACCCAGGTCTCCTAACTGCGAGGCAGCAGCGCTACCACTGCACCACCGTGCCACCCTTTGTAGTTACATTTTTAAAAAATCTCCTTCTGAGTTTCTTGATTTAGCAAAATATTTCATGACAAACAACAAGTAAACGTGGCTGCATTTTCTATCTGCATTCCCAAAAGAAGTGCACAAGCAAAACACTGGCACGTTTAATAGAATATTTTAAAAAATTCATTAGGCAAGTCTAGATTTTCTGTATTATATTTTAAGTTCAATTTCATTATATATTAATGGACATTTAATGGGCCAGGGTTGCAACAAGATTTGGCTTTTTGTTTTGTCTTTATTTCTTCAGATTAAATATATTTTCAAGTGCATTTTAACCATTGCTTTATCATTTGTTGATTTGATAAAACAATATATACATAAATATCTGTTCTTTATAAATAAGGCTCTACCTCTGTTATTGAATCTTTTTTCTTGTCTGGCACAGGGTCTTCATAAGAAGCATATCTATTAAAATTAATATGTTCAATGACATATTGACCTCTGATGATCTAGTGGGTTACTATATATAGAAAAGGTGGTTTTACACATTTGGCCATAATGTGTTCCGTGGTTTTCTGCAACACTTCCTCTGACGGTGTCTTCTATGGGGCAGAAGGAGGGTACATATCTCCTAAATCAGGAACATGTGAAATATATAGCTTTTATTTTTTTAGTCAGCTATTGTTAGATGAATGCTCAGCAATACATCAAAAGCAGAATGTTCTGATGATGACCTGGTTAATGACCTGCTGGGAATACAGGAGAGACAATTCTTTCATAGCATGGCTGACCTGTGAATGACTTTTTGCACAAGTGCTTTACTCGATGATTGCCTGTCTACAAAAAATACTTCTGCAGAACTGATTAATTTTTTTTTTTACCAACACAGAAGGCAGCATGTCGTGTAGTGACAGAGGATTTATTCATAGCAGCACATGACAAAAATAATACTATTATGAATAAAAAATGATGACTAAATTATATTATGGTAGCAGTGAATTTTACAGTGAAGAAACAGTGTACATGAAGAGAGATTTGGGAATCTTTCCTAGAATTCTTCCAAAATTTGCCAAGCTTAGAAGTTTAAAATCACTGCAAGAACCCTTTCACCTTTTTTTAAATTATGAGATTTCATAAATACTGTCTAGGGAAGATAGAAGATATATGTGCTGTGACCTTGATGCCTTCTGTGTAGTGTTTGCATATTGTTTCTGTGTTCATACTGATTTACTTTAGATTCAATGGTAACCTAGCAATCCAAGGACATGTTTGGTTGGTTGGTACCATCACATTTCTAAAGAATGAATGGTTGTGTGGGAGTATTTGTTGTGCCCTGCACCAGCAGCATGGTAAAGGTGGGCTTCTGTCCTGAGCTCATTGCTGATGTGTCTCTGAAATACTCACAATTCTGACTGAGTTGAAGCAAAAATAGAAAATTATATGACTAATGAACTGATGCTTGGTTAAAAATGCTAATTAACAGTGACATATCTGTGAGTAATAAATGAGAACTCTGATTTACTGTATTATTGCTAGAATATAACAGAATGTTTTCTTCTGTTTATTTATGAAATTATTTGGCTATATTCAGTGACTGTTACATGCACTAAAAGGCATAGAGACAGAAGAACCCTTAGATGCTTCTTCCTCATAGCTCCACTGTTCTGGGTTCAAATCCCAGAACTGTCTGTGTGGGAGTGATGAGTGGAACTGCTGGGATGGACATTTACACTCAACTTGGATGGATGGATGCATGAATGAATGAATGATAATCTCATTGGATATCAAAAGCCTATAAACCTTTACTGAAATACCAGCTTTTGTCGAAATAAAGACCAATATAAAGACACATTGTGTCAGACCTCTTGCATTTTAAACAAGATAGTGTAACCAAAAATATTTAAGTATTTTGTATCTTTTTCCATAAATATGCACAGTCCTTATAATAGGGATTGTAACTGTGTACAGATTCAACCAATCACATTCCAAAGCTGTTTAAAGGTAATTGGCTTCCATTTGACATTAATTGAAGTTCCTATTGGTCATTAAAGTTCTCGTTAGTGCTAAGTAAAATTAGCCGTTCAGTAGGATTTCCCTGAAGACTCCTTGGTTGCAGAGATAACCTTGGCTCACTAAGAATCCATAAAAGATTTTCCAGATCTTATTATTGAAAGGTACTGATCTGGAGAAGTATATAAAAGAATTCCAACACTGTGAAGACTACTATTAGAAAGAGAACAAAATATGGCACCACCAGAACACAACAAAGTTCAAGACATCTCTTTAAAAGTGACAGTCAGGCAAAGAAAAAAGCCGCAGCGAGGAGGTTACAAAACCCTAAAGGAGCTACATGAATTTAAAGCAGTAACTGGCCACTCCCTACATAACACAATCACTTCACATATTCTTTACTAGACTAAGCCTTTTAATAGGGTGGGAAGAAAAAAAACATTACCAATAAAGCAGATTTTTCCAAGCCAATGCTCATTTTGCAAGAAAACACATTATAGCTATCAAACAATGTGGGAAAATGTTCTATACTCTGATGAGATAAACAAATATTTTTCTGGATCTAAATCTAAAAGATATATTTAATGCGAAGCGAACACGGCTCATAACCCCACCGAGCACATTACGAGTGGTAAGAGGGGTCCTAGATATCATAGTATTTTGGTTCAAAACCTGATACCTTCTCCAAGGAATCTGAACATAAAGAAGAAGTCCTTTATCACAATACTAATGTGAATGACACAGCCAATACCACCAAGGAATGGATGTAAGGAAAAAAACAAGTCTATGATTTAGAATGGCCCTGTCTGATATTGGACCTTCATCCGAAAAAATTTTCTTTAGACTCACCAAAACAGGACTGTGTACAGGAGGTCCAGTCCAAGTGTGACTGAGTTTAAATATCTAAACAGACTAGCTTTTGCATTTAAATAAAAAAAAATGCTTCCACAAAATATTAGTAAACAGATGGAGTTACACACTTGACACTAACTGACATTGAATGTTTTTAATTTTAATTACTTTTTCTAAGGGTGTGGTATGGTGGCACACTGGCTGTAACTGATTCCTCGTGGACCCATCATTATATGTTTAATTCCATTCTCTACCTTTATGAAATTTGCACATCTGCATGGAGTGTTTTGTTCTAGGTACGCTAGGTTTTACTCCTACATCCAAAACACATGTACATTACATTAGTTGGCAGTTCTAAAGTAGTCAATTGTACCTATTGTGTAAGTCAGCCCTGACACAGACAGACACAGTGACACACATCCCAAAAGCACACGCTTTTACTTTTCTTTTTCTGCCCGTTACAGCACAGTGACAAATCAGCAACAACACCACTATTGCTCAGCCCCTTCTCTTTCATCTTCTCTCTTTCTTTCTCTCTCTTCTCTACCACTTCCACTCCACTCCCAGCAAGCGTTGTCCTCCACCTTCTGACTCCATAGTAGTGTCTGCTGGCTCCTTTTATATTGGCCATCCCGGAAGTACTTCTGGGCTTTTGCTGACGCCGCCTGTCAGCACTTCCGGGTTGGGTTAAAAACTTGTCTCCTGTATATTCACAGCACCCCCCGGCAGTAACCATGGCACCCAACAAGGCTGAGATACAGAACTCCAAGTCCCAGGATGCCCTGTGGGAATCTGAGGCACCGCTGTAAACCAGGGGAGCTGCCCTCTTGTGTCTTGGGGGAGTCAGTGCCCTAAAAAAGCTGCCTTCCCCCATCCTTCCATATCTGGGGCATCCTGGCTGGGTTGAGCTGCCGGCCGTCTCTTACACTACATAATTTATTGAATGGAACCAACAATGAACTGGCATCTTATCTGAGGTTGGTTTCTTCTGCTGGGATAGGTTCTGGTTCCTGAGACATTTAATGTTAATATTGTTAATTATGTTAATAATAATGTTAATATTACATTATTTTTTCCTAAACACACTTTATTTGTTTTGTTTTTCTCCTAAATTTACTTGTTTTCAAAACCTTAAGGTCAAACATAATCTTTCTTAATTTCAGCCCTTAGACTAACAAAAACTACCATTTCAGCATATGTTATCCACTGTACATTTAGTGGCAGTTCAAAAAAATCATTTAAATTTTACAATAGATTACAGATTACAGTTGATTATTAAGAAATAATTTTAAACATGCCAATATACTGGTTGTCACACTAAAAAAGAGGCAATAATAATGTGCAAAAAAGAAAAAAAGACAAAAGCAAAGGAAAGTTTTGCAGAGTTGTTGTTGTTCTTCTTCTTCTTCTTATTATTATTATTATTATTATTATTGTCATTATTATTATTATTATTATTATTATTAGCCAGCATAGTAATGCAGTTGCCTCCAGTGTCTGGTCATTGTAAGAAAAAAGTCTGCACGCTGTTTTTGCATCTGTGTCAGGTTTCCTCCAGGTGCTTTTCGTTTTCTTTCCACATCACCAAACACAATTTTATCAGTTGTAAAGTTAGCCTGGTGTTTGGCAGTGGTCCCAGAAATGTTCTGGTACTTTCTCCAGAGCGGTTTCCTGTCTTGCACTCATTGCTTTCTGTATATGAAGGAGTTATTGTTGTAAACTGGCTGTACATCCATTGCTTTTATTGTATAAGTATTATTATTATTATGTGGAAATATTTTTGAACAAACTAAAATACTTTTTCAAAAACTACATTTCTTTCTTCTTTTATTTCATAATATTAAATAGTATATGCATTATTTTTAATCACATTTAATAGCTGTACTTCAAGTTATTTATTGTTTTTGTGAAACATTAACCCTATCCATGCACTTACATTATCATTTCGTTAGCAATATTCAGTAAATACATCTTAATGAATTGATGGCACAGTGGTAAATGCGTTTGTTGTAATGCTCTGGGCACCCGAGTTCAAATTCTGGATAACAGAGTATGTAAGTGTGTTAAGAGTGTATTTTGCAGTTAAATGACACCCCATCCAGAGTTGCTTTCTGCCTTCTGCTTAATGCTGCTAGCACAGACTATGGTTCAAGTGAACCTTATACTGCAAAAAGTGGTTTCTGAGAATGGATTTTTTTAAATACTGAAATAAAATGTGCATTGTATGTGTGTCTGTGTGTGTGTTTGGGGGATAGATTTTTTTTAATTACACATACTATCCATTAAAGGCAGAATAACAACATAGCTTCAGGTCTGTGCTGTTTTGTGCAATCCATATATTACTGGTGCGCAATATGATAAGCAGGTAAATTGTACTAGATTATCAGAAATGCCGCTTTATTGATAAGGTTTTACAAAATTCAGTTGTAAGCAAATTAATATATTAAGGACAGTATAAAAACGTTTTTGGGAAAATTTAAGTGAGAATTAAAAAAAAAAAAACATAAGTATAAGTTAGGAGGATCCAGGTATTGTTAACCATTCAGGCTGAGAATAAATTTAGACTCTAAATAAACTCCCAGATTTTTAGACAAAGGAATCTGCAATTATACTGTTCCTTCTGCACCTTAATAGTAATCACTTGGTAACAGTAATGTAAATATTGGCAATAGAGTGCTTGCACTGTATCAAAAATGTAAGATCCAATAAAATGTATAGATAGATAGATAGATAGATAGATAGATAGATAGATAGATAGATAGATAGATAGATAGATAGATAGATAGATAGATAGATAGATAGATAGATAGAGTGCATCCGGAAAGTATTGACAGCACATCACTTTTTCCACATTTTATGTTACAGCCTTATTCCAAAATGGATTAAATTCATTTTTTTCCTCAGAATTCTACACACAACACCCCATAATGACAAAGTGAAAAACGTTTACATGAGATTTTTGCAAATTTATTAAAAATAAAAAAATTGAGAAAGCACATGTACATAAGTATTCACAGCCTATGCCATGAAGCTCAAAATTGAGCTCAGGTGCATCCTGTTTCCCCTGATCATCCTTGAGATGTTTCTGCAGCTTAATTGGAGTCCACCTGTGGTAAATTCAGTTGATTGGACATGATTTGGAAAGCACCCACCTGTCTATATAAGGTCCCACAGTTGACAGTTCATGTCAGAGCACAAACCAAGCATGAAGTCAAAGGAATTGTCTGTAGACCTCCGAGACAGGATTGTCTCGAGGAACAAATCTAGGGAAGGTTACAGAAAAATTTCTGCTGCTTTGAAGGTCCCAATGAGCACAGTGGCCTCCATCATCCGTAAGTGGAAGAAGTTGGAAACCACCAGGACTCTTCCTAGAGCTGGCCGGCCATCTAAACTGAGTGATCAGGGGAAAAGGGCCTTAGTCAGGGAGGTGACCAAGAACCCGATGGTCACTCTGTTAGAGCTCCAGAGATCCTCTGTGGAGAGAGGAGAAACTTCCAGAAGGACAACCACCTCTGCAGCAATCCACCAATCAGGCCTGTATGGTAGAGTGGCCAGACGGAAGCCACTCCTTAGTAAAAGGCTTATGGCAGCCCGCCTGGAGTTTGTCAAAAGGCACCTGAAGGACTCTCAGACCATGAGAAAGAAAATTCTCTGGTCTGATGAGACAAAGATTGAACTCTTTGGTGTGAATACCAGGCATCACATTTGGAGGAAACCAGGCACCGCTCATCACCAGGCCAATACCATCCCTACAGTGAAGCATGGTGGTGGCAGCATCATGCTGTGGAGATGTTTTTCAGCGGCAGGGACTGGGAGACTAGTCAGGATAAAGGGAAAGATGACTGCAGCAATGTACAGAGACATCCTGGATGAAAACCTGCTCGAGAGCACTCTTGACCTCAGACTGGGGCGATGGTTCATCTTTTAGCAGGACAATGACCCTAAGCACACAGCCAAGATATCAAAGGAGTGGCTTCAGTTCAACTCTGTGAATGTCCTTGAGTGGCCCAGCCAGAGCCCAGAATTGAATCCGATTGAACATCTCTGGAGAGATCTTAAAATGGCTGTGCACCGACGCTTCCCATCCAACCTGATGGAGCTTGAGAGGTGTCCCTCTTCTTTATGCTGCCTCCCCAGCACACCACCGCGTAGAAGAGGGCGCTCGCCACAACCATCTGATAGAACATCTGCAGCATCTTATTGCAGATGTTGAAGGACACCAGCCTTCTAAGGAAATATAGTCGGCTCTGTCCTTTCTTACACAGAGCATCAGTATTGGCAGTCCAGTCTAATTTATCATCTAGCTGCACTCCCAGGTATTTATAGGTCTGCACCCTCTACACACGGTCACCTCTGATAGACACAATTATGAATTTCTTTCACCATTTCTATAAAAAATATCTTATTTAATGACTTATAATTAAGTTATGAATGTCTTTATATCTGGCATATCAATATAGTAACCTTATATTATTTTTAAAGTTTAGTTCTAAGATATATAAAGTTCTTATTGTTGTAAACTTTCTATTATTATGTTTCCATTTGAAAGTAACACTACATTACTGCTAACTGTTAAATTACACTTAAATAGTAGTATCAGAGGCTGAATGAATGATGACTGCAAGCAAAAATGTACTTATATGCATACTTTTCCAAATCCACTTGATCCAGTTTAGGTTTGCAGTGACCTGGCACATGTGCAACAGTGTAAAAGTTGGTGCCATGTACTGTATTTCATCCTAGATTTTGGAAAACCAAAATGGTAAAAGCTCTTATTATTGATTTCTCTATTATCTGACATTTTGCTTACCGTTTGACCTTGTCTCCAGTTTAGCATTTTTGTCTTGGCGCCAATTCATGTGACTTTCTGGTTCTGAATGTTGCATTCCTTTTTGACCACATTATTCTTCCTATTCTTACCTTTTCTCTGAGCCCATGTCACCCTGTTAGTGTAGTTCACCAATAAACCAATTTATTAAGCACTTAGTTCAAGAAGAGTACAAGCACTAAAAGTGGTCCCTTCTATCATGGAGCACTCTTATGCACAGACCTATATTTGCACATACCAGAGCTGGATCCCTACAAGAACTATATACCTGTTTTGTTTTTTTAAGACTGTTTTCCATTAAATTTCTTTTGCGGGTCACTTCTAGATGAACAAGTGACCAATAGGTTAATAAGCAATGGTTTCTCCTGCAATAAACAGAATCTCAATGTGAAGATGGATTTAAAATATATAGTGTCATTCTCAATGCTATTTGATTACAATCCATGTAGTTATCACATGATCACATGTATCATTTAATACAACATTGTAGCATCTCCACGTTTAATCACTTCTTACTTAGCTGCAGAATATTTTTAAATTAAAATGAAATTGAATTAGAGTAACTATTAAGGCAGGTTCTATAGCACATATATCTACAGAATGAAGAAATGAGGCCAGAATATTGTATAATCAAGTTAGAAACATACATTAAGCTTTTCTACATTGTCAGACTGTTTTCTTTAGCAAACTGTTCAAGACAGTTCTCCAAGATATGCACCATCATCTCAAGACCCTTAATTGACTAAGGGGGTTTAAAGGATTTTTTCACCTCTTGCAAATAATAATTTCAATTCTTTGGTTTAATTAGTCATGTTCAAAGTTTTCATTTGTTTCCTGAAACAAATCCATTTATCTGAGTCTGCAACACAGTGCCAAGCATGCATCATCACGGGATTTTGTCATACATTCTTTTTTCTACGTGAGAAATTTAAAGGAAAAAAACATTTAAGTTATTAAGATGGATTGAAGGTGCAAATGATACTTAAAGAATGCATCCACTGCACTCATTATTATTATTAACCTTTTTGTTATCTATCTAGTACTGTATATATCACAGAGCTGAGCAAAATGATTACAGGAAATGAACACTGAGACAAAAATGAAAAACTCAGCATCAAACTTCAGAAAAAAATTTATTCTAGTCCTGGGGAGTAGAAGACCAAATAAAACAACAAAAATCCTCAGAAGACAGCAGCACGAACAAGACTACCAACCAGAGAACTAATAATAGTTTGCATCAAGTTAACATCTCTCCATAGTCTTATTTCTTGACAAGATTTACAAAAACTATGTTTTCACACTGAATGATATGTGAATTTGAAAACTTAATTTGTGATGGAAGCCTGAAAGGAAGAAATAAAAGTTGATGTAAATGTTACATTATTTCAAGGAGCAGAACATACAGTATACCGTTTGATCACGACAAGAAGACGTCAGTACAGGAATACCTATTGGCTAAACTGTTTAATCAAACAAAAGCATTTCTGCAGAAAGTCAACATTTAAGAAAATTGATGTTGACAGGAGAATGTACACACAGTGAGCTTTGCGTAGGAATGAGAAGAAAACAATTTAAATGCATTTATGTCAAAAATTTTCATGTTTATTTTTCTGTCACTCTAGAGTGGAATAAAGACCAACAACCTCAAATGATAACAGCTTGGTTTCTTTACATACAGAATAAAGAAAATGTATTTCAGTGTGCATGAAAGAAGGAGACACTGACAACAACACAATTAATGTATTCCCAGATCTCCATGTAAATTTGCCAAGCAAAGATGGCATTAAAAAGCCAACTGATTATCTTGGATATCCAGAATTCATTACTGCATGCTAGCCGACTTTCAGGGGTGAAATGCATTCATCAGAATCCCTGAAGAGGCCGAGACCTTTCAGAAAGTAACAGCTCACCAATCCACAACAGTTCAAGATAATGCTTAAACAACTGAAATATTAGAAGTAGTCCACAACCTATTGTCCAAGCATGAACATTTGTTTGGGTGTGCAAGTGTATCCATTTTTTAATTTTATTAATTCACTTATCTAAATATTGTATCTTACTCAAATTCATAGAACTTAGATATTACCAATATTGCGTATACCCTGTGACACTGCAGTCTTGCATTCTACAGCAAAATCTACAAATTAAGAAGACTACTTGAGCTGCATTAGCATGAAGTTGATTTTTGCTAATATTTGTTAAATAGAAAACTACAAACCTATTATTATAATTATTTTGATTAGTAGATCAAATGCATATTTTTTCATGTGCTTTGTTAATCCTTATTGTTAAACAGTGTTTAATATTAATTATTTAAATTATTCATTTCAATGCAAATTATTTCAATCGTTACCTAGCAAGTACAGTCCCAATTTCAAAAAAGTTGGGATGCTGTGAAAATGTAAATAAAAACAGAATACAATGATTTGAAAATCTCCTATACCCATATTTTATTCACAATAGAAAATAGAAAACATATAAAATGATGAAAGTGAGACATTTTACCATTTCATGAAAAATATTAGCTCATTCTTAATTTAAAGGCAGCAACACGTCTCAAAAGATGGGGTACAAACAAAGGCTGAGAAATTAAGTGATACTAAAAAGAAACAGCTGGAGGAACATTTTGAAACTAATTAGGTTAATTGGCAACAGTTCAGTAACATGATTGGGTATAAAAAGAGCATCTTAGAGAGGTGGAGTCTCTCAGAAGTAAAGATGTGCAGAGATTCACCAACCTGCAAAAATCTGTGCCTACAAAATGTAGAAGAATTTCAGAATAATGTTCCTCAACATAAAATTGCGAAGACTTTGAATATCTTATCATCTGCAGTACATATTATCGTCAAAAGATTCCGAGAATCTCTATGCGCAAGGGACAAGGCCTTGGCCCTCTGGTGGCACTGCATTAAAAACAGGCATGATTCTGTCATGGAAATCACTGCATGGGCTCAGGAACACTTTCGGAAATCATTGTCTGTTAACCCAGTTCACTGTGCCATCTACAAATGCAGGTTAAAGTTCTATTATGCAAAGGTGAAACCATATGTGAACATATTTGATCCAGAAATGCCACTGTCTTCTCTGGGCGAAAGCTCATTTAAATTGAACAAAGTGGAAAATTGTTCTGTGGTCAGACAAATTGAAATTTGATATTCTTTTAGGAAAATATGGACCCTCTGGGCTAAAGAGGAGAGGAACCAACCATATTGGTATCGATTCTCATTTCAAAAACCTACTTCTCTGATGGTATGGGGGTGCATTAGTGCCTGTGGAATTAGCAACATATACTCCCATCTAGACATCTTTTTCAGGGAAGGCATATTTTAGCAAGACAATGCTGAACTGCATACTGCATCTACTATATTACAACAGCATGGCTTCATAGTGGAAGAGTCTGGCCTGCCTGCAGTTTGGATCTTTCATCAATTGAAAATATTTGGCACATCATGAAATGAAAAATACGATAAAGAAGACCTAGCTAGAATTTTATATCAGACAAGAATGGGATAACATTCCTTTCCCAAAGGTCCAGCAACTGTTGTTAAAAGAAGAGGGGATTCTAGACAGTGGAAAACATGGCTCTGTCCCAACATTTTTAAGACATGTTGCTACCATTAAATTCAAAATGGCCGTATTCTTTTCTTAAAATTGTACATTTTCTCAGTGTAAACATTTTCTTTGTTTTCTGTGCTCTATTTTGAATAAAATATGAGTATCATCCTATTGTTATTTACATTTTACACAGTATCCCAACTTTTTTGGAATTGGGGTTGTATATTAGGACATCACTATAGCTGTTATAAACAATTTCTGTATAATTTAAGGGTGTTTCTTTCAAAAGCTCTATAGCAAGTTTGAAATTATGGACATATTTTGTTTTTTTTACCTCATTTGTGTAAGCTGGTAGGAGGGAAAGGCTGGCCAGTATGATGAGGTGTTTCTGATATTTATTATTAACTTTTTTCTTCCTTTTCTATTTTGCACCCTTTACTCTGGTGATAATCTCCTTACTTTTGTTCTTAATCAGAATACTATCTATCCTTGATACTGAAAACAAAGAACAACAATACATTTGAATGTTTAGTGAACTTTATTAACTGCAGTGTCACAGGTTTGAAATTCTCAGTACAACTGTATAAATTCTAATTCATTTTATTAATGTTAAAAGATTATGTTGTCTTTTTTTATTTAAATGCACTTGAACTCTAAGGACCACCTCAGAATTAGGAATGGATGGGCAGGACAAATGAACCATGCTGGTTTTCAGTCTTCTTAGGAAACTGGCACATAAGTCAGTTCACTTCTTAGTATCTAAGATGATTTCTAATCTTTAAAGATCTGAAATACTGCAAAGGGACTACTGCAGTGCAGTGCAGTGCAGTGACTACTACTGCAATGAGTATATGAATGTTTCCAATTGCACATTTAACTATAGCCTCAATACATTAAATGATAATTCATCCTCAACACCAATTTCCATCTCCAAAGCTGCGCTAGTAATTCAGTCGTATTCTTAAAGTGTCACAAAAGCTTTAGCACACGGTGATTTTTTGTCCAGCGTCAAGAGAACACACTTTATTTCTTAGCAGTGCAAAACAGTTATTTCACAAAATGATTAGTTCTGTGTGGACAGCATTACTGTCTACTATTACTATAATCATTTGTTCAAAATCACCCTCTAATTATTTTGGCAGACTAACATCTTAATATGGCTCTTGCCTGTTTAATACACCTTTAGCCACAGCTGAAATCTTTCTTAAATCATTGCCTCCATATGCAACCGTTTTTTATTGAAAGACACTTGACTCTGGGTGTCTCTTGCAATATCTCCGAAAATTTCTGAAATCATAACAGAGAGGCCAACCATATCCTTTTTCTCATATAAATGGAAGGAACAGTTAAGGAGACTTACAGTATATCTCTCTCATTGACTTTACAAGAAAAATATCAAACTGAACACTGAATCTGATCTTTGTGTAATGAATAAGCATTAGTTAAATCATAACATTTATATTACAAATATGGAGAAAAGATATGCAACATGTCAACACACTAAACACATGAAAGAAAATTTCTTCCTTATTACTGAAATTATGAATCTAATGAAATGAAAGTAAGTAAAGCATGTAGGAATCACTTTGCAATTTTACACTTATGAGAATTAATGAATGGGTTAGACCACTAGTTTTATTTGAAAACAACTTTAAAACAGTAAAATGTATGCAAAGCGAAAAATCACCAAGTGCAGTATGACATCTGGCTGAACTGTATGATAAATCTGCATTAAAACTATCATCACTAATGCTATTGATGATTCATCAAGCTCTGAAGAATGAGATAATACTAAAAGCATTACAGCAGGCTTCTTTATCTGTTATTTCTCAGGTTAATTAAGGGCAGGCACTCATTTTCTAATGTTTGCAGTGTTTTTGATGAAATACACACTTCATCAACATTAGAGCACCAAATGGTATTATTATCTCTGCATGCAAAAAGGGTTTTTATTGAAGTAAATGTGAATTTTTATTCACCAAGCAATTTGAATATGGGTTTGGCCCTAAGATCATTGCCTAGATAGATTTGCTGTGGTGAAATCCCCCCTTTCATACAAACTATACAAACACAAATTAATTTGCTCTGATGCATCATACTCAACACAGATGACCTGTTGCACCTTGTCTTTTTGGCATTATCTTTGAACTGCTCGCTATCAGTAGTGTAGATGTTAAGAGTCCCTGTACACAAACATGCTCCAGATAGCAGGTGAATATCATAAGAATTCTGGGTTTACAGTAAATATCTGTAGAAGTATATTAATGCTAGTGTTCATCTGTTAAATCAGAGGATTTGTTTTATGTTATACTAATTCACATATTTGGCTAATACTGTTGCACTGAACATTAAAGACTTATTCAAGCAAATTCTTACTCCCATCGAGGAATGCACCAAACAACATTTTCATTTAGTCCAATATATTTCTTCATTCTAATTTTGAACCATACTATTAAACATGAAACTACTGTTTTCTCCTTGTTTTGGGCTCAATGGCTTATGTCAATAGCTTTATCAATAACTGGAAGTAACACCCAGTGCTGCTTTGGTAGGTCATTTTAAGCTCTGGTTCATTTGCTTGCTAGTCTGGTTTCAGCCTGTTATGACATTTCACTTGCTCTGAGCCACTGGGCAACACTGTCAGTGAAACTGTAATAAAAAAAAAACAAAGATTCCCAAAGGGTTAAATGTATAGGTCGGGACATAGCCTACAGTCTTCCCTGATCAAATAAGGGAGGTATGCAGATTTTGGCAGGGACTGCTCCAATGGTGTGGATTTGTATATAAATTATATACATATATATATATATATACAGTATATGTATTGTGAAATGAAATGCCTTGACACCACAAAAATATTTGGGGCAGCCTCCCTGTATACTTGAAGTATGGCTGAAAAATGGCAAAGCAGCAATTGAAGGTCTTTACAGACACAGAACTGAGAAACAGGAGGATTATGGCAGTTTTTAAGGTCGGCCAGGGGAAGTGACGTCATCAGGTAAGGAACCGGAAGTGGTATCTTCAGTTCCAGGAAGAGTTTCCCAGTTTTTGGTCTGCAGGGATAAAAGAAAAAGGATTAGTGTACTGTGCCACCTCATGGCCTGGTGTAGAATTACCTTCTTTTGTGCCCTTTAGCTGCCTCCCATGCAGACGTGTGCGTTCATGAATGTGAGAAAGGGCATCGGCATTGGCCTGCAGAGAACCTCAGCTGTAAATGACCAAAAACTTATAAGGCTGTAGGTCTTAAAACCACCTTGTGACCCGTGGATTCAACACCTTGTGTAAGGTCATTCACTGTAAAGGTGCATGGCCTGTAACGTGGGTGAACTCACAGCCCAAGAGGTATTACCTGAGCTGAGTAATCACCCATTTAATCACCAAGGCCTCCCGTTCCACTGCTGCATACTGGTCTCCTGTTCCATCAGTTTCCGGCTCAGAAACATAACAGGGTGTTTGTATTATCGTGGTATTTCCCTCTACTTACCCTTTACCTAGGGGTAAGTGTACTCATCAGATTTGTCACCGGGTTGGTCTACTGTTGCACTTCATGAGACTTACATACACACAGATCCTAACCACAACAGTGCCCCATGAATGACACACACACAGCTGTAACCTCTACCACTTTAAACTACACATGTGCCTTAGGAATAACACAAACTCTCACTCTCTCAGCACTTCAAGAGACTTACTTAATTATCAGCACGAACAACATACAATGTTTTAAAGATATCTCAGACCTAAATATTACTTTTGGTCTCCAAGAATACATTTTAAACATACAAAGGCTCAGCAGCCTTGATTATAAGCCAAGAATGCCTTAGTTTACGTACTGTTCCCTACTTTTGGGTGGAGCTCTCACCCTCAGCCCTTAATAAACCTCGCAGCACATAGATAATGGCAAATCTTCAGCTGCACCAGGTGCTCAAAGAAATCTACTTTATTACTTCAATCACTCTAGACATTACGACAAAGCATAGAAAGTTAAAAGCAGCATGGTATTTATTACAGGAATAATAATAATACCAGTGGAACAAAGAATAATAGAAAATAGGACTGATATTAAAGTGTGGATATATATGTAGTCTTTAGAAAAAGTTTACGAAAAAGTAAAAATGACAAGGATGAATGTCGCAGGCAGCTTGTGATCCAGCACTCGTAGTTGTTCATGACGATCAGATGGAAAAGGCCACACATTGTCGGCGCCCTCTTCTGACATCGCTCTGTTCCCTTCTCCTGACATTTTCATCCCTTCTTCTTCCTCCCTCCTATGTCACTCTTCACACAAGGCATATTTATTATAAAATTCTACTGGGGGGTTTTACAAGATGTGATTGTTAGATATTCTGATTGGCTGGCTGTCAATATGATGATTGAATTCACTGTCGATTTTCCCAAACAATAAAACTTTTTTTTGATATTGCTTAGTACCTACGGGCATGTCATCCTTCCAGGCTGTAAACCAGTTTAGCTACTTGTTGTCCCAGATGCCCAGGTTATAAACAAATCAATAGCCTTAGGCACCAGCATGTCTTCTTTTCTTTGCTGGAGCAGCTGTCACTAGGAAGAGGATATGCTTTAATGTGTCCTGAATTTACAGTAGTTCATCTGTTGTTGTCTTGAGCAAAATATAGTAAAAATATAGAACAATATTTACAGATTTTGTACCTTACAACAGTGTTCAATACCATCGATGCTCTGACTCCGCATGGCACCAAGACCTGTGTCCGAAGTGTCCATCTGGAGGATGAAAGGTAAAGAAAAGCTAGGAGCTTTCAAGATTAGTACTGACGTAAGGGCCTGTTTTAAGTCAGCAAACACAGTTTCTGCGTTAGCATCCCATACTATGTTATTCAGGGCAGTCTTCTTTGTTAGGTTAGTCTCTCAGAAAATCGGGGTACAAACTGGAGGTAGTAACCTGCTAATCCAAGAAAGGCTTGGATTTGCCTCTTGGTCTTCGGACCATTTTAACTCCTTCGAGGTGGATGTTGATGTATAACGACATGTAGGAGCTGCCGGCTGCTACATGAACACATTCAGCACAATGATCAGCTGGAGACCAATCAGCTGATGCTGGTACATCACTTTCGTTTTTGATCTCCAGATCACTTGCATCAAATCGGAGTCCGATAAGTCAGAGTCCGATTCAGCAATAATACGAAAAACGTTGTCCATGGAGTATTTTATTTTGCCTTGCGCATTCGCTTCACACTCCGCCTTTAGCTCTGGCTGTCGGCAGCTGAAAAAAATGTTTAGCCCTCAAAGAGTTAATATGGCATCTATTTTGGAACACTCTGGTGGTACTGTCCACTAGGTAGCCAAAATATTTGGCCTCGATTAACCAAAAGGAGCATTTCTTAGGGTTAATTCAAAGGCTGGCTTCTCCTAATGCCTGCAATACAGCTTGTACCTGCTGTAGGTGTTCATTCCAGGTGCTGGAATAGATGACTATGTCATCCAAGTAGGCAGCACTATATGAGTTACGAGGGTGGAGCACTTTATCCACCAGATGCTGGTAGGTCATGGGTGCCCCAAGTAACCCAAATGGAAGGACATGATACTGCCAGTGACTGCTTGGGGTGCCTTATGCAGTTTTACCCTTTGTAGTGTCTGTTAAAGGAACCTGCCAATACCCCTTTGTCATGTCAAGATTGGTCAAGAATTTAGCCTGTCCTAGCCGAATGTTGTCCACTCACAGCATTGGATAGGCATTGAACTGGGAGACATGGTTAAGCCGGCGGAAGTCATTGCAAAACCTCCAACTTACGTCAGGCTTTGCGACCAAGAGCTGACTCTCCTCTATCACACCTAATTCAAGGATAGTCTTGATCTCCAGCTCCACTTCCACTCCTACTTCCACTTTTGACTTGCCATGGGAAGTCAAAGAAACATGTAGAGGCTTGTGGAACTTCCTGATATGCAAAAAGGACAAGGGGTAGGAGCTAATACCAGTTCCTCCCATCCTCATTGACCACCTTACATAGCATTTGTTTGACGGTCTGATTAAATCGCTCTACTAGACAATCGGTTTGAATATGATAACAGAGGTCTTTAAATACTTTACCTTAAGTGACTTATCTGTTTCCCTCAATCTCTCTGTGGTAAAAGGCGTCCCCTGATCCGTAAGGACTTCTTTAGGGATGCCAGATCACAAAAAGACCCCTACCAATTCATGTGTAATAGCTTTGGATGTTGACTCGTGAAAAGACCCGTACCAATTCCCGTGTGATAGCTTTGGATGTAACTGAGCGCAGCGGAACAGCTTCAGGGTATCGGGTAGCATAATCTACCAGGACCAATATATATTTACGTCCTCTAGCCAAGGGTTCTAGGGGTCCCATTAGGGTGACCCCGATATGCTCAAAAGGGATATCAATCAGGGGAATGGGATCTATAGGAACGCAGTACCTCCTGAGAATCTGCCATAGTTGACACTCCAGGCAGGACATGCAAAAACAGCAGACCTCCTCGTTGATTCCCGGCCAATAGAAACGGAGCTTAATACGCACAATCGTTTTTTTGTTGCCTAGATGGGCTCCCAGGATGTGAGTGTGTGCCAGTTCACAGACCTTCGGCTGGTAGGTCCGTGGGACTAACATCAGCAACCACACCTCCCCTTGTGCTTTGCTGCTCAATAAACAAGGTCATTGTTTAACACAAACTGAGGGCCCTGTAACATAGGATGCTGCGTGTGATGGCCATTAACCAGAATGACTGCATTCTTTGCAAATCTAAGGGATTCATCATTCCATTTCCAATTTGAAAGTGCAGCTATGTGAGAGGGTCGGAATTGACCTCAAGGGGCATGGTTTCATCCTGGGTTGCCACAGCACCTGAGGATGACGTTCCATCGAGCAACATTACAGGAATCACCACGTCACTGTGGGAGACCGAACTTCCTCTTTCCTTCAGGTGTGTACATGGCGTAGAGGCGTCCATTACTAGGCCCAAGGATTGTTCAGGATTGGTTACTGTTAAACCATTTTTATAATTAGACCAATCTCAGCCCAGTATAACCAGGAACGGAAAGCTTATTAGGACCACTACTGTCAGTTTTCTTAGTGTCCCCTCGTAGCTAATGCAGCAGGAGGCAGACTTGTATTGGCGGACATCCCCATGTACACAGGTTAGACTGGTCTTAATTTTGACCCGTTGTTGCGGTAACACAAAGCAGCACGCCACAATGGAAATGTTACTGCTGGAATCCATAAGGGCTTATACCTTATGCCTATTCTCTATTACCACTCCTGTGTGCGGAAAGGCCAGAGGATTAACTAGAGCACAACATTCTTCCTGCTGGATCTCCCCGCAACACCCCTTGTCACTGGGAAGAAAATGGCATCCTATCAGGGTCCTCGAAGCTTGCTCTACACGGTGACAGTGAGGCTCAGGGATATGGATGCAGGCAATTCGGGTTTCAGACAGAGGCCAGTTTGTCCGCCCACAACCCTTCAATTATCTCTATTAAAGTGATCATGTTATTAAATGGTTGTCCCCAGGCTGGCTGGGTAAGGTCGACAGGCAGCACATTAAGCAACATTGCTCTACCATCTGTCAGGCATTATATCTTTATGGTCATAGCCAGCACCTGATTTTGCCACACAGATGAAATATCTGGGGGAAAGTTGGTACTTTTGGGTTAAACTCCCATTGAAAACTTTCCTTGACTGCTGGCCCAGGGCACCCACACCTTTAGCAAAGGGCTCTGCCTTTGTGAGGTTTAGGTGGGCGGTCCTCTTCCCTGGGCCCTTCCCATAATAATTTCCTGTTATGTCCCCCTCTGAGCCTGGCCCTATTCTGTCTGCCCCCTTTGCACACTCCCAGTGGTCTAGTGTTGACCACTGTGTTGGAACTTGCCCCACAGCAACCACCTCCAGCCCTGCAACTCGGGAATGGTATTCTCCCACCTGGACCCATAAGAGCTGGAGTTCAAAGTTGTTGGGTGTCAAGGCTTCTCTCCGGTTCTGATTCTGGTTTCTTGAGGAGACAATCATCCTGCCAACTACGCCACTGTGAAATGAAATGACTTGACACCAGAACTGACAAACAGGAGGATTATGGTGGTTTTTAAGGTCGGTCAGGGGAAGTGACATCATTGGGGCGAGGAACCAGAAGTGAAGTAATTGGGCCCAGAACCGGAAGTTACTAAACTAACTTCATTTTCTATTATAGAATGACTTATTACAACTGTTGTAATCTTTAAGCTACAAAACAGCTGTTCCTTACACTAACACATACATAGAGAGGAAGTTCACAATTATAGACAGTTATATATATATATGTTGTAGCAGTAGAGGCCCCTATCGACCTCTTGAACCCTCAGGTACCACTCCAAACACCGGGTAAAAGTACAATTATTATTTATGTTATAATAATAATGTGCACAAAGCACCTTCCACTCTACTCTACTCATATAACACAGTAATCAATAAACAATCACCAATCCTCCTCTCCCAGACGCGTTGCCACCCTTCCACCCAGCTCAGCTCACTTGTCTGGGGTTTCCCAGAGTCCTTTATAGTCCCTGACCCGGAAGTGGTTCCAGCCCTGCAATCCATTAGTCCTCATCACTTCCGGGTCAGATTAAAAGTCCTTTTCTTCAACCCGGAAGCATGTCGTTCCTTCCGGTCATGTGATCAGGACAAACTTCCGGGTTATAGGGTACTTAGCACTCTGCAAGCCTCCCTACAGCGGCTCCTTGTGGTCCCCATGGTATCCAGCAGGGTTGTTCATAAAAACTACAATGCCCATAAGGCCCTGCTGGAATTCGGGGAACTTCCATGCTGCTGGGGGGGGGGTTCCCATCTGACGGCCTGGAGGTGTGGGCCGGAATATTTGGCCGACCATCCCTCACAATGTATATATGTGTGTAGTTTCCAGTAGTAAATTTCAGTCAAAAATATTGAGCACTATTAGATTCTGTAGTATGATATGAATGGCAAAACAGAGATTTACTGAACCAGGAGGTTCATCATCAAGAATTTAATGAAACCATCTCCATTAAGTGTGAATAGGTGTTTATGGAGTATTTCCTATGTTCATTTTGGTCAGTGCTCTTACAGTGTGATAAATAAGTCAACTGAAAAACATCATGGATTAACTCACAGCCCTGGTTTTTAAAAATATCTGAAAATATTAATGAGAAGACAAACAACTCCTGATATTATTTTGCTGAATTTTCTTAATTTTTTTTATACATTTAATGAATACATTTTGAGAATGTAAACACCACAGTAATTATTATTCTTTTTGTAACTGTACATGAGTATTTGTGTCATGCAGTTGATCATTAGTGCCTTCCACAGACATAATACAGCAATTTCCAGGGTAATAATAATAAATAATAATTCATTACATTTATATAGCACTTTTCTCAGTACTCAAAGCACTATCCACACACGGAGGAACCAGGAAGCAAACCCACAGTCTTCCACAGTCTCCTTACTGCAAAGCAGCAGCACTACCACTGCGCCACCTATGAATTTCCAGGGTAGATGAATATACAGTTCTAGACTTTGCTTGTTCATGTAAAGCAGAAGAAATAAGCAAATTCTTGGCTCCATAACATTTATTAAAGTTGATAGTGACGCTGAAAGATGTGTAAAGATCTGTGAATAATGATGCTACTATTTTTGTCTAAAAACCATATCAGCAATGTTTGAGCATTACACTCATGCTATTTATGTATTTATTGCATAATGTACATGAATCAAATAGACACATTCAAGATGTAAAAGGCATTGTGCATGGGAAACTATAGCAAGATCCATTATGATGAAATAAGGATCCATACATGTTCGCAAACTACTCCTTTTGACTTTATCACTGTCACACAAATAAACCTTTGTGATGAGTTTGAGTTTTACATAATTGCATTTAGTGGAAGTAGAGCTCATTAGTTTTCTTGGCCTGAATGGAGAATAGCTCCCTTCTTTCAGACTTAATCCAATTTCCGGACACTTTTCAACTTAAGAAAAACAAAATTCTAAGATAATATAAACCTAGCTACCCAACTCTCTTATGGTTGGTTCATCTGATTTATCATTTTTGTTTTACATGTGTTCAGGAACTTTCTTAAGTATTCCCAGTTTGCAACCACTCCTTTTATCTCTATGACCATTCAGCGGACGTCATTGTTAACCAGGCTAGTCATCTATTGGACTTATAATAGGCCCATAGTGGCATATAGAGAACACGTTTAATTTATTAGATTTATTTGCTCATTTGTCAGTTCACTCAGGCTTTGAATATACTGAACTAAGAACCACCCTTATACCCTCTTGGTATATTGTGTCATCTGCCTAAATGTAAACTCATTCTACATTTTCCTGTCTTGACTTTTTCGCAATATTCTGATTTTGTTCACACATATATAGACTCTGGAAATTAAGAAAGTCTTCACCTGAGAATATGCCAGATCACGATTCTTGGCTCTAGCTTTGTTCAGACATGACAGCAGTCCAACAGTTTACTTGCACATTTCTGGGAAAGTCTCTATGTATTGTATGAAGGATAAATTTTATACCTATTGTAAGCCTTCCAGTTGACTGAGGTTGATGCTGTTGACACTGACAACACCTATTAGGAATCATTTCTGTAGCCTGAAATACAGTTCATTTGATTAATATATAATTTTACGGAGATATCAAGCCACTCAGTCTGTTGTTGCACTTTGCAAGTTTTAACATTTTCTTATATCTTTAAACTTTCTGTATTTTTTGTCTTTCTTTTTAAATGCCTCTGCATTTATTTGTTTTCCTTTAGTCATTTGAAAGCGTATACTTGTAAATTATCCATTCATCCATTTTCTTGAGTGCATTTTTAATTTAAACATCTTGGTTAGGTGACCAGCCCGTCACAGGACAGACTAACACATACCCACACACACTCTCATTAGGCTATTTTCCAGTTTCCAAGTGTACAGCCCATGTTTGTGAAGTGGGAGAGAACCAAAAGTGCCCAAAGAAAACCAATGTGATCACTGGGAGAATGTGCTAACTCCAAAAAGACAAATATTATCATCTTCGAATGAAACTCACATCCTTAAAGCTGCAAGTCAGCAGTGATAACTCCTGTGCAAAGTCTAAAATATTATTATTATATATATAAATAAATATTATTTTACTTTAATATACAGTTGTGAAAAGAAAACACATCTACATTTCTGTTTTTTAAAAGCACATATCTTTTTTTCTTCCATTTAGGATGAGCGCATTTCTGCACTGGCTAAAGAAGAATAAAAAGTTTTTCGTTTTTTTTTTCCTTTTGCTAAAAAGGAAGAGCAAATAAGAGTGTACAAAGTGTAAAAAATTGTAACAAAGTGAAAAAAGAACAACTTCCACTTTTTACTGTGGGTGCCAAAAGCACCAACGCATGCTTCACGCTGCTTATGGGAAACAATGGAACAGCAGAATAAAATGCAATGACTGACAAGTGCAGTTTTCTTCTATTGCCACAGGATATCTATTTCCAGAAAAATATGAAAATTCAGAAAATGGGAAGTTTGGACAAGAAATGCCTTTTCTTTGTCTTTTGTTACAGGAGCACTTTAATTTTTAGCCATTGAGCATAGCAAAAGAGATGACTTTAAGGATCAGTGAAGGCATTCTTGAAGGAAGCAGCTGACAACAGGATCATCAGCTCTTTGTTAAAAGGGAGGAAAAGAAGCTAGGAAAAGGGAGAAATAGGGAAGGTAGAATTTTTTAACCTTAGTAAACTGATTTCACCACAAACTGTCACAGATAACACTTTCTTGACAATTTAATTCTTTTAACTCTAATTTGATTTAATTCACATAGTTGATTTTTTTTTTTTACCTATGAAGGGCAAGAATGATGTCTGGAGTTTTGCTTTCACAAGGGCTTTATTTGAGCTGGATAAGAAGTCTGGCATAGTCTATGAAATAGCAGGGATTCAAATTTAAGCTATGCTCGCGTTTTCCGTATAGACTTGGTGAGAATAGGATAGAATCCCAGAAACGCAGAATGGAGGTTGTCTTGCTCTTGCAATAGTAATTGTTGTAAAGAAATAGAGTGAGAGAAGGAGGGAGAGGGCTCTTTTGTGTAACAAATAATTAGCTGCTGGTTATTTATTGGTGAATTTCCAATGTCACTGTTAGATGATTCATCAAATTTTCAGGCAAGAAATGAAAAAGAACTGAGACTTTGCCCATGTGCACCCTAGAAAATGAAACAGAATGCCTACTCAAAAGCCTTCATTTAATACAAAACTATATTTTCCAAACACAGGGAACAATAGCGAAGAAGAAGAATGGAAACACGTCTCTTCATGGACAGTAGAAAATTCAAAGCCATCTTATTTTCCTTGGTTGATTATGAGAACTTTCAAAATCTGCTCACATGACAAATTGCTATTCGAGCAACATCTGTGTTGATATTTGTCCTCCTCAAATTTGGCTGTCATTGTTCAGCATCGATGAAAGTAATATGACCCATCATCTGTTCAACTACAATGGGAATATCATAGAGCATTTATCTCCCACTTTCCTTTCTTTCTCTCTGTTCCCCTGGTATCAGCCACTGAATGGCACAAAGGATGCTCTTGCCTTCCTTAATGTTGCTCACCTAAAACTTCTACATTTCCAAAAAAGAAATACTTCCCAGCAGCGATTGGACATGGGGACTTATAATGGTTTATAATTTTGGGAATAATGGCATGCTTCCATATGTTCCTTTTAAATCTACTGCATGTCCCAAAGCTCTTATGATACTTTGTTCATTGTGTGATTGCTTGGACTTTGTGGGCAGCTAAAAAGTAAAAGTTTTAATCCAGGATTTAGTTGCCAATTCACTCTTAGCTGTACAGTATTAATTTTTAGACTAATTATTGCCGATTTTTGGAAAGCTTAATATTCATTTTGGTCCTTTAACTGCTAAATATACTAAATGAAGACCACCGAAAGGATAATCACACTCTTCCAATAAGTACAGAGCTATGCCAAAATGCTGAAATCAAACAAAGCAATGGACAGGGCGTTTTTTTTGTCTTATCTTTCCTTGCATCTTACCTATGCCTTAAGAGAGTCCAGTAACGTTCCAACAGTTGTGAATGTATGCTGTTTAAAAGTCAGTGACTACAAATATTTACTCTCTCATTTTTTTCTGGATTTAAACCAAATACTTATTTTGGGTAGAGGCAAGGGAAATGTAAAACTGAAAGAGAAATGTCCTTTATGAATGTAATCATTTATTAGTTTTATTTAAATGTTAATCTTTACTTTTGCATGAATGAGGTACTCAAGTAATAGGAGCTAAAATAATGGCCTCAGACATTGGCATTTTCTTCCTTTTATTTACGTAAAAAGAAACTGAAGCTTGAATCCTGCTTATATTAAACCTGTTTCAGTTGGTTTTACTTTTAAAGTAACTTCTCAAAACTTGGAACAGAATCTAAAATCTAAAAACAGAGTGCTGTCTGAATGTGCTCTCTATTTTTCAAAGAAGAGAATTGTGTTACTTTTCAAACTAAAAGAAACATGCTATATAATGAAAGATTTTTTTTCTCTCTCCCTGTCACTTCCTGACATATAGACTATTATACTGATATTAATATTATGCAATGGATATTTGAATCCAGTGTTTCATTCAGGCACAGTTTCGAAACTTTGTGAAAAATTTCATATAATAATAATTAGAAAAGTTAACTAAATCTTTATTGAAGATTACTAAATCTATCTATCTATCTATCTATCTATCTATCTATCTATCTATCTATCTATCTATCTTTCTATCTATCTATCTATCTGCACCACTAATGCTATTGTCAGACAAATTAAATGTTTCTGTATCATTTGATGCACCCTTGAAGACAAATCTCTTGTTTCTGTTTTTGTTACTGGGCATGTGGAAGGGGACAAAATTAAAGTGCAATGATAATCTATCTCAAATGTTGTTATTATGACTTAGTATTTTCCTTTGTATTTTGTCATTCAAGGAAAGATTGTTAATGTTTAATTAATTGGCTTACATGAGCAGGACCTCCATAATTACGTATGTTACTAGGCAGTAACATATTCATTACAGTATATCTGTATATGGTACAATTTATAAATATTTCAAATGACTGAAGACAATTAACATATATATATATATATACAGTATATATATATATATATTTTTTTTTTTCATTATACATCATGATTTACAACAATATTCATGTTCATATTAAAATAAACTACAAAAAGTATTGCAATTTAATGGTTATATTAGGATTAGAGTAAGTGCCATGGAAAAAACATCTTTTTAATTTCCATTTTTGCAATCCCACACCAAGCAGGTAGTCGGAATGAATAGAAAATGTTTAGATCTATTTCAGTGTGATTTACTCTATTTTAATATTTGACTCTTCTCAATGGAGCCACTAAGAGAATTACAAATATATTGCAAATATAAATTATTCATTCCTCCACCCATTTATTCAAACTGATAAACTGAAGAGCATGATTTTGGGGAGATGGAGCCTATCCCAACATTACTGTACTGAAGGCAAGAATGAACTCTGGACGTAATGGCAAATCCTCACAGGGAATAGTAACATATCCACAATTTCATGCAGATCCAGTTTGGAGTTGCCAGATAACCTAAGCAGCATGTGTTTTAGATGGAGTGCGCCCTAAATACCCACAGACAAATCCACTCAGACACGTGGTCAGGATTTAAACTCATCTTCTTAGGAGCTGTGAGACAGCAGGACAAGATAAGTTGCCACTGTGCTTCATACAAATGAAAATGTAAAATAGAAAACAAAACTAAAATAAAAAACCCTGTACAGTACATTTTCATCTATATGCACACAAATATATTGTAAGTGTATATATTAGCAATTTGTAACATTCTGTTTATAGATTGGTAATTAGTTAATAGATGATGTACAATGAAGTCAGTAAACAAGATAAGACTAAATTGCCTTAACATCTGCCTAATATATGAATAAGAATCAAACTTATAGTACCTACTTCAATAAGAGACACTCAGCTCAGATAGAGTATATGAGCTGTTTAATTTAATTTAATTTGTAATGCCACTGTTAAATTTACATTTTAGTTTGAATGTATCAAGGGGCACATGGGATGTACTTACCTTTAGTAGACATCCATCTTTTTGAATCTCAATATAATTTCACACATTAAGATATTTATAGAAAATTTGTACTACATTACAGTGAAGCGTTTAAGAAAGAAATGTTTAAATCAAATGTTCAAATTTATTCTATGCATTACATTTCATCTGAAAGGTAATTTTTAGAAAATCACATGCAGCGAATAACAGTCTGAATTCAATTATAAAGCTCCACTTAATTAGTTATTTCTTTGTTAATGTTCCCTGCATATTCATCTACCTCACCCTTTGTTTGGGGCATGATTCATCAGGACTGATCATTAAACTTCTGCATTAAAATAGTGTTTTTTAATTTAAAAAAAAAGCAGATTAGATAAAAGACTGCCCACAAAATGCAGGCTTTTTAAATTGTATATTGCCAAGGTTCTCAGCCGGGAACAGATTTGAACTGCTGTTGTACTGGTGACATTTAATTGCAGTGTAGTATTTTACTATTCCCATGTATTCTATTATACACTGGCTAAGTGATGCAGCACTTAACATCATGTTTATACATTTGCTGAATTGTTTGTTACATTATTTAACATCAGTGCTTGTCTTTTCCTTCTTAATTTACTTTTTAAGTAAAAGGAAATCCAAAGGCTTCTCTTTCAATCCAATTGCTCAGATAAATTTGCAGCTGTGGTGGGTCATTTTATATGCTATGTTTGTTTAGAAATTATTTAACCCTTGCAAAAAGAATGTGTTATCTTTTTTCTAACAACAATTAATACTATTTTGATCCAAATATACCATGATAATTGTTGTTGTTAAACAAAGTTGATGATGACACCAAAACTGTTGTTCATGCACTTTCTGTATGGTATTTTAACTTTATTGTTTTAACTAGTTTAAACCACCAATTTTTATTGGCTTCCATCTTGATTGATGTTACTTTACACTTCAAAAAATACTTTATAAGTAAAAAAATGAAAATACAGCCATGAAGTAAACAAAAAATGGTTAGAAACTGATTTAAAAATCTGAAATATTTTAAAACTATTGGATTGTAAAAAGAACTTTAGCAGACAGTCTTCAGGCAATGATGCGATCATTTGAATGATACTAGATGTACAGAACCGACGAGATTTCACTTTCCTTGCATTTTTGTTTGATAAAGCTATTATTTTATAGTGGGAGCATTAAGAAGGAGCCTGCAACCATTTTTCCATCTATCTTTCTACTCTAGCTATCTAGTCTAGCATTTTTTCATATTTTCTTTATTTGTTTGTTTGTTTTTTTTATCTTTAAATGCAAATATATTATGTTCTGTATTATGTTATGGTTTTACCTCCAAATTCTTGTTAACAGCAAAAGCAAACAAACTGAGAGAGTATTTGAATATATGTTTATGAAAGTTTTGATGTTACATTTAATTTTCTTAAAAAGATTGTTGTCATTTAGTTCTAAATGATATTTTTTGTGTGTTTGTAATATTTTATTATAAACCTAGTGGAACTGTTGATGGTTAACACGGACACTTGGTCATAGCTCTGTTTTGGCTTTCTGTTTTTAACAATGAGGTTTAAGGTTAAACTATGCTTGCTTTAACTGAAGTTATTAATTGATGCAGCGCCCATACACCTTTTAAACTAATAGCCTTCATAATCCAATCTGAAGCATTTGCTTGATTGAGGCATACTAAGTTTGTTGAAAGTTTGTGGAAGAATTGTAGTTGAATTGAAGTATTCATTGTAAAAGAATACTGAGTGGACAGTACAATGGTTTAGAGCTTACCTGATCTTCTAGGTAATTTGATTGTACTGACAACTTCTCAGGGAATTTTATGCACAGCCCTGTGAGTTTGAAGTAAACCAGTGAGAAGCTGTAGTGAAAATGAGCTTTCCACTGTCTGCTTGTGGTTAAAGTTGCTTAAATAAAAAGTCGCTTTACTAAAGCTTAAATCTTTGGCTAGAGTTGTGCAGCATTTGAATGTCTTAGATTCCTTCTTGCTCCTAAAGGGCCTATACTGTACATTGGAGTAAAATATGGAGTGTCCATATTGTCTCTTTGGCCTCTTTTACACCAGTCATTAGCAAATGTTTTCAATGATCTGTTCATGATCATATTTGCACTCTAAAAACAGACGTCAATGTACTTGTGAACAGATCCTGATGAAATCACTCAAACCATATAGTAATGTGATCAGAAAGACATAATGACTCCATTCAGTACAAGTGCAAAAAAAAGTTAATTTTTGATCCAAACCCAACCACCATGTAAGTGGCAGATTATCTGAATTGTGTGCAGTGGGAGATGCCATCAGACCACTAGATAGACATGATGTTGAGACTAGGGACACATTTTAGTGCTAGGGTTTAATGTAGTCCAGCAAAATAAAAGTTGGATACAACAGAGAAACAAAATGCATGTTAATGCCAGAGGTTAAAGAAGCCATAGAGTCTTGCAAATATTGAATCAATACCCATAATAAAATCTAACTTAAAGCTGTTAACCTCTAACTTTTATTCAGAATATACCTTTCATGGTTTCAAATGGGAGAAAATCAACTTCACAGTAACAATTTCCTAATCTAATTGGGTCCATGGCTAAAAAAAGTAAATCATGGCTGGATTACCTTAAAAAACTCTTTTTTGTGCATGTGTGTGGCCAAAGCATGCTGGTTTTTGCTTTTCAAATTAATTGGAAAAGACCAGGACTGAAGTGTTATCTTTCTCAGTATCCCTTCATTCCCTCTCTCTGCCCTCTCTTTCAGTTTCTCTCCTTCTCTCTCTCCAGAGTCTGATGTCATAATATATGTACAGGTGGTACCATGTCCAAAGAAAAGTAGACAACCTGAAAGACAGCATTGAGTCAAAACTTAAATGGGCACTTGAGTTAACTGTGGAGGATCTACGAAAGTTCTTCTATAGAAGGGTTTCATTGAACGATGAACATTATGAAACATTATGAAAGAGTCTGGCATCAATGAATCGCTCCTCATGGGTTTTAAACTTGTTTCTACTAAAGGTCTTCAAATGTCTCTGTTGAAATCGAGATGGTATTGTCACAGGTGAAGACTCGGGACTGAAATGTAAAAAAAAAATGTGAAGCAGTGAAGGCCAAAAGGAATACAAATCAGCTGTTTAAAGACTTTGAGAAAAACTCAGTGTCTTAAAGTGTCTTAAACGTTCTGTATTCTCATCTTTTTGCCAAAACAATACCTGTTGTCTGCATTTATTGGAATGTGCTTTTAACTCACAGACTTGAGTCTTATAATAATAATATTATTTTTATATATTTATTTTTTAAAATGATTATTGTCTGCATGTTCAGAGATTGCTTATTTACTGTAAAGATTCTGCTGACTGCCCATTGCACCAGTAATCATTCCACTATGAGAATGCTAGCAGATCTTTTTGTTACAATGGGACAGTCAGGGTTTTATTAAAAACACTGGGAATAGGACTAATTTTAATGGGCATCTGTGTGCAAATACTGTGTAAATTCTTTCATTTTGCAGGGAAGTTTGTTTGTTGTACCCAAACAGGGCCTTTCTTGTTAAATGCCTCTAGGTGTTTTGTCTACTTCTGGGCATCAATTGGCACTGCAATTTTAGATGTGCCCAGGTTCAGCATGGACATGCCATGTGGTGTCTCGGTCCAATCTATAAGTTTGGCAGGCAATGATGAATTTGAAAGTAAAGTCTGCAGTCTAGACATCTGTCATAGACTTAATGGTTAATCAATTAACAACCATTATGAATTTTGCTTTGTACAGTCAATCTTGCTGTATGATTGTCACATTTGCAGTAACCAGCTACTGCTATTAATGTATCTGGACTGCCTGAAAGCTCTACAAAGCATGCATATCCCTCTTTTTTATGTAATGGTTGGACTGAAAAATAAAGAGAAAAGGTGCATCTCTTGATGTATGCAATTATATTGGTTGTTATCCATTGAATGTGTAATAATTTCTTATAGTTTCGTGGGGGAGAGTTCCTATAGAGTTTACTACTCAAGCCTACATTATACATGAAACAACAGAATTACTTCAGAAAACAATATAATGAATGTACATATTTTCAGAAAACAGTATCTGTTAGTATTTATATTGAGGCATTTTTTAAATTTTGCTTTCAAATTTTCAACAAAACAAGAAAGAATTTAAAAAGACAAATTTAAAAGACAAACAAAGGTTAATCCTAAACTGTGCAGCCACACATGACTGGTTTAGATTCTGCTGTCAATGATTCTAGGTTAAGCTCCATCTTCACACAATCCCTGGTTGGATGGATGGATCAGTGGATATTTATATTATATATTCAATTTAATCATAAATTAAGAATGAAGGATGTTTCCACTGGCTTTATCCACCAAGGACTGTGATTTCCTCCCATGTACCTAAGATGTGTGTCTTCAGTCACTTAGTGGCTTTAATCCGGCCTGTATGAATGAGTGTATCTTATAAAGGACTAGTGTCCTGTCTGTGTTTGGTTTCTGCCATGCACTCAAAGTTTTCTTGAGACACTGTGTTAGATGAAGCATGATAAGAAATGGTAGAAAAGAAATGCCTTTATAGTTTTCTGATAAACAAATTTCAAAGTTAATCAAAATTATAAAAGTAGTAGTTATAAATATAGATCACTGAATTGGTGTAATATTATTTCAAGTGCTAGAAAAACTATAATAACTAATCAACTCCGATCATTTTCATTTTGGGTCTGTAGGTGTTAAAATTAGACACACTAATTCATCCAGAGGGGATTTGCAGAAATCAGCTATTTGGCTAAATTTGCAGACGTTGCACATTCACTGCCAGAAAATCTGTGTGTCAACATTGCTTTCTTTATATTGCTTCATTCAGGCTAAAATTGTCTTCTTACAGTGTGCTATAAATAGTGATATATGATTATTAAGTAGGTGATACTTTCTAAAAATGTACATATTACTCCAAAGATATTGACTTTTCCTTTCCTTTTACACAGACTTAAAAGATTAGGTGCATTTTTATAGGAAAACATTTATTTTGCTTTTTACAACAGTTTTAATATTATATAACATAAACACATTAGATTAAAAGTTTTGCTTAAATAGCTTTCAGCTTGCAAAAAGAAAATCATTAATCTTTTGAATTTTATAATGTAGTGCATCAAGTGAATGTGCAAACTTAGACAAAGCATGAAGAAGCTCCTTTTGTGGACTGACTAGAACTGAAAAGAATTACACAAGGTGCAAATGCAGTAGATGAAAGGAAATAGACAACAAAAAAAACAGTTATATTACTTGTTTTCCCTCTAACCTGATGGGAAAAAACCATGTTACAGTGGCATCCCAAAGTATCAATGATAGGGAGCTGGGAAATTAACAACCATCATCTTAAATGGAAAGTTATAATACTGAGCAGTGCCGTAGCAGTTTTTTGTATGTCATATGCTATTAGTAAGACTCATCATGGTCACGAATTTGGCCGTCGACAGGTGGCATTAACTATTCTTTGCCTCTCTTTCAGATTTCTCAGGCGTGCTTGATGGCTGACAATAAGGTCAATGTGAGAATTTGGAAACCAGCCTCTTTCACCATCACTCACTCGGGTGCCCTCAGTCCAGCCTGTAGTGACAGAACAAAGAATAGTTTAGCCAGCCAAGCTAAAAACTAGCACATCTCCATTTCTAGGCTTAGTGTGCTTACCATCAGAGGTCTGCTGGTGGACAAGGAGGAGGTCAGCTTTCTCCAAAGATAGTTCATCTGGCTGCTGGGCAACATATGCTCGTATACACTGGACCTGCTTACAATCTATAAGATAACAACCTTTATTTAAGAAGGTCATTCTGTTAAGTGAAAAGGGTATAATTTATTTACTAGAAATGTGAATATAAGGGGTTTTAGTAAAAGTAACGACTATGGTGGAAATGCACAGTTTTGTAACTAATAGTTCCATCTCTTTTCCGACACCTCAATTAAAAATGACCACACCTGCCTTGGTTATGTGTTGGAAGTTCAGTGCAAGCAAATGTCTGACTAGAACATGTTGTTTCAACAACATGCAGTGACTAAATTTCTTCTAAATGAAGAAATTTCTATGGCTGATATACACTAATGACTAAAAAATATTCAGTGCTTTAAAGAATATTATCTTTTATATTATATTATTATTTAGAAGCTTTCATGTTTTGTTGTTATACAGCCATGAATCACAATGGATTTAATTTGTCTTTTTAGATATTTATCAACAGAAAAGACAATTTAATGTCAAAGTAAAAAATCTCTGCAAAGTGATCAGAAGTCAAGCAAAATGACACCTTTAATTAACTAACTAAAAAGATTACAATATGTGAGCTTTCAAGGCAGCTCAGTTCCCTTCTTCATGATTACATCTTGCCTGAAGAAGGGGGATGAGCTGCCTCAAAAGCTTGCATATTTTAATCTTTTTAGTTAGCCAATAAAAGGTGTCATTTTGCTTCACTTCTCATTGCATCCATAATGGCTAACATGGTACAACACCCTACTACTGCAAAGTGATCTAAATTATTTATAAATATAAAATAAATGATTACTCCCTTTAATATGACACATCTATATCACCACTAATGCCAGACAATTGTTTTTAGAATTTGCATAATTAGTTAAAAGGAGATTATCTGTCTCTAGTCAAGAGGTTTAGGCTGATTATAATAGTAATAAAAAGCATATGATAACACTAGACATTTTGGATAGAATTTCTAAGGCACACGAGAGACAGTGAATTCAGCTGGAAGAAGGTTCTACATTCTAATGGAACCACAATTGAGCTTGTTGGCCATCAAACTAAACATCATGTTTGACCACTGCACATTATCAAAAACACGCCATTCCCACCATAAAGTGTGGTGGTGACAGAATCATGCTGTGATGATACTTCTTTGCAATAGGCCTAGGTTTGTCAGGGTAGATGGTAAAAGGAATGCAGCAAAATACAGGATAGTGGGAAGCAGTCTTCAAGAAATATACATCTTCTGAGAAGATGGCTTAAAAACAAAGTTCATGCCCTGCTGTGACCAAGGCAGAGTCCAGATTTCAGTCCTGATGAGAATTTGTGGTTGGACTTAAAACAGGCTGTTCACTCATGATCCCCAGCAAACGTGACAGAGCTTGATCAGTTTTATAAAGTAAAATGGGAAAAAACTGCAGTGTCCAGATGTGCAAAGCTGATACAGACCTGTCAACGTAGACTCAAGGCTGTCATGGCAGCCAAAGCTGAATCTACTTGAAGGCGGTGAATACTTATGTGATCAATTATTTTGTGTCTTATATTTGTAATCATTTTGGACTCTTTGCAGTGATCTGTTCTTACTTTGAAATTAAAGAGTCTTTTTCTGTTGATTGGTGTCAGAGAAAATTAAATCCACTGTGATTCAATATTGTATAATAATAAAATGAGAAAACTTCTAAGTGGGTTCATATTTTTATAGTCATTGCATATATGAAGACATCTGAATGGGCTGTAGCAGTGACAGACAAAAAAGTAAATATGATAAATTTATTGAATTGTATAATTAGTATATTTATTACCTTTGGTACAACCCTATGAATGAAAAATCTTCCCCTGTACGTTCATTCATTTTTGCCAATGTGTTAATTGCAAATACATCTGTGATGAGATGGAGCCTATTTCAATGGCATTAGGCATAAGGCAGGAATAAAATTTTCTCCCACTTCATAGCATGCATGTTAGGCTACATGGCAATGCTAAACTAGTCCATTATGTGTGGGTGCAAGTGTGAGTGTTTCACATCTGTTGAGCACTGGCTCTGGCCTTCTGCCTGACATTGGTGGAACTAGCATGGCATGTCAGTGATTCTGTGAAAAAATTGTGTTTAGACACCATGTGCATTATTTCAGACGCACAAAGGTTGGAAAAGAGATGTATCAATGTGAAGCTTAAAAATAAATATTAAGTGAGTATGAATAACTCGTGTGAATATCAAATTTGAGCAATCAGTAGTGTGGCAGCTTGTTGGTGTCTCAATTCCTATTGGGATACCTTCAAAGTGTAGTTGAAATTGTCTAAGTTTTTCTGGCTTTAATTTTCAAGAGTAACACAGTTAGTAATTAAGCAGATTGTATGTGTATGAAATAATTTGGCCTGTAATGGATAGTGGTCTTATTCAGATTAGAGTACCTGTTGTTTTCTGAAGCAAACTTACCATTACAGCCAAAATAATCGATCTTGGGAGGAGGAGGTGAGAGGGCAGAGATCCACCGAAATTTTTCACTTCTGTTGAGACAATAATGTATGATTTCAATTTATTAGTTCAACTAGAAAGCTAGAAAACTATTCATGTGAACTACAGGAACACAAGTTTCAGTATACATGATTACATGGCATGATGTAATAAGGCTGAATTGATGAAAAAATAATTTTTAAGATTACAGAATTAACATTTTTAGGATGTAGTGTAATTTTCAGAAAATTTACACTTTAACATATACAGTGTTCATTTTGACTGCAAAGTTTCCAGATATGTCATCCAGCTTATTTTGAAACTCAGTTTGAGTATCTCCTTACTCTATATTAATGGGTAATTACAGATTACTACAACACTTATTGTAAAGTGCTGGTTACTGGTGTAAATTGTGTATGCATTTTCACCTGTGCAACTGAGCACAAGTTTCATGATTAAACTAAAATAATTCTTAGCATTTATAGCTAAAGAAGAATACCATACGTATAACAAGTTTATAAAGACTAACTTACTGCTTTTCAGTGCGAAAAACGAAAGAGGCCTTGCACCCCTCGCTGGTCTCAAATAAGTGAAGCTGGAAAAGGTTCTTCTGTAGTGAGTGAAGTTTCATCTGGCAGTTTTCCACCCGTAGCTTTCTTGTTGAGTTGTACTCAAAAACTGAGAAACGACCTCCTCTGCCAAGAGAGGATACAAGAATATCAAAGAGTCAAAGTGTCCTGATATTTGTCCCAAACAAGTCTACATATTGTGTTCAAAAGAATTACTTTTGAACGCTTTGCCTGGTGCTCCTTGATTCACCACTATGAGAAAATACCCAAATATGACTCATGACGATTCATTTTGATGTCTAGTTATACAAGACATTGAGCTTCTTGGGGTTTTCCCTATGTTTGGCCCTGTAGGCCCAAAAACCTTAAATTGTAGACAATTTTTGGAACATTTTTTGGTCAAGAATTATACACTTATGATAAAAAGTAAACCTATAGGTGTCTTCAGTAATAATGATCAGAAGAACTTGAAGTTGTACATGCCACCATCAACTGACCCATAGGTTCACCTCTAATGGAATACGAGGGGTCAAAATGACTCCTTTTCACAAAACTTCGATTCATTAATATAGGCATGTGGAGTGTCTTTTTAATGCTATTTCCAGGTTGCTGATCATGGATATAATACTTCTGATATATCATTCATTTACAGATCGTCCTAGCCCTCTAACAGACATTCCCAAAAATTAAAAAATAACATATTTCAGACATAAGCATGTGTGATACTTTTTTTTTAAGTATTTCAAGGTTGGTGATTACAAAACTGATATTATTTTTCATTTCAGATCCTTTACTATCAATCTAGCTCTCTATGGACTTCTATCAGAGGGTGAAGAATGACAAATTTCCATTGCTATCGAGAAAATTTAGACTTTAAAAATTATGATGTAAATCATTACATTGTGTATAAATGCCTCAAATTAGGGTGGCCTTTGCTAATTCAGACTTTTTTCATTAAACACATCTGTAAAATACCTGTAAAATCCTGTAGTTCTGATTAGAAACACTGAGAAAGACAGCAATAGTGAATATTTTATGGTCTTTAAAAATACTGAAAGAATATAGGCTGACAATACTTTCTTTGGCAATTAAACAGTTAAATCCATTACAAGTACCTCAGTAATTCCTACATGATCAGTATTGTTAGAATGTCCCAGATGCCTTTTTGTTAAATGCCTGAAATTTGTACTGTACTTTCTGCTGTTTTTTGTTTTGCCCATCATTATCACACTGTGCTGTATATTCTGGTTTTCGCCCAAGTCCCAGAGACATGCAGGTTAGGCTGGCTAGCAACTTTAAATTAAATTGGAGTGAATGAGTATGGGTTTGTATGCCAATGTGACCTACAACAGACTGACATCCTGGAACTGGTTTCTGACTTGCACCTTTATGACAGTGCGGGTCAGCTCCATGCTCTCTCTTCCATTTGGGGAGCCTCTTGAACCTGACATCATCGATAGTCATGAACGGGATAAGCCTGGCTAGAAGAGGGCAAACACACACATAGTTTTTTTTCTCAGCAGCAGACCTACTATACTACAACCTTATGTAAAACTTCATTTTCATTTCAGTGTGTACACCAAGTTAGTCAAAAATTATTTGGTAAATTACTTTAGAAAAATGATCACTCTAGGTTTGTTGCTGGATAACACATTCAATTAATGAAGATGGCACGTTTCTGTTTACAATTTATCAAATCAGAAATACCAAACAAGGTAGTTTCCATTTTATCAAATGCTAGATAATGAATTTTTATTTAGAAGTAGGTTATGTCTTGTTCATTTTGTTGTTCATATTTTCCTTTCATTTGTTTCCAAGCATAGGAAGCACTGCTGCGTCATGGATCCAGCATTCAGGATATCTTTCTCACTGGTTTGTATTTGTAGCTGCATGTTTCCCTTGTGTTTCTATGACTTTTCTTGTGTTTTAGGGAATTCTGACTTTCTTTTGATTCCAAAGATGTTCATGTTAGTTTTAGGTAAGAGAGTTATTTAACCTGTCCTTCCCAGGGACAGCACACTAGTTTAGTGTGGGGTGTGTGATCACTAAGTTAATTAATTACCATTTTTACTTTTGACAATGCTGTTAATTAATTAAAACAATCAACAAGATGAAGTTGAATGTAAGGTGAGTGAGTGCTCACTGATTCAGTTTCTGGCAAAGACACAAGAAATGTGAAGAGATTTGATCTGATCTAAATCAGTGAAAGTCTACATTAACACTTTTATGTTCTGTCTTGGGATTCAGTCATGGCAGAAGACTTACTTTCACAAATAACCCAGACATGATTGTTAAAATAAATAAAATAAACAATTTATTTATATAATAAGGATAATAGAAGATGGATATAGGCAAATATTCATATATTTATATCTTTGCAATTCCTGATGGTGATTGGCAGGTAACCTGGACTCTTGGAGGATCACACACAAAATACATGGAACATAACCAAGGCATAGACAAAATGAAAAACCACCACATTTGGAGTAGAGTAGTTCAGAAGGGACAACAGTTTATAGAAGACTCTGAAGCAAAGGATGGTGGATTTTTCCAGGAATATAATCAAGTGCTAAACATTGGCTTGACTCCAGGCGTGTGTGTGTGTGCATGTTTAATCACTTAAAATTAATAGAGGTGAAGGAGACTGAGGTGTGAGCTTTCCTCACCAGAATTAATGATATGGATGAAGATGATGAGTTTGTGTGGTTTGGCCAATGAGATGCACATTTCTAAAGCACATATAAAATACTGGCTGGAATGATATGCTTTCTGCACTGTTGAATGCACCTGAATCACCACGAAGATGTCTGAAAAACTCCTCAGGAAAGTATACAAAAAAATAAACAACACCAATCATAATAGCGATCAGTCAGCTGCTGTTGTAAGATAAACGAACATAAGGTTGCTATCATAGCAAGGTTTGGACTAATAGCACCCTTGGTTTAACTCCTGTTAGGGAAGGAATTAAATTTTTTCCAGTCCAACTCAGGTTACCCTTTGGAACAGAAGAGATTGCTTTAACCTTTGTTGTGGCCACTAGGGCTTCTGCTTCGGATAGCAAAGATTATGGCCAGGTTCAGCAATGAGCCGATAGACGGATGCAGTCAGCTAGGGTGGGGTTGATGTTTTTAAAGGAAGGACTAGGGCTCTTGCTATTGGCTTCTTGGTTACAGAATAGTCCATCCTCTTGGTTGACCACTGGTGCAATATTCTGTGCATCAGTGTTGCTCATCCTTAATTTATGTTTTTTTGTTCAGATCTTGGGTATCCAACTCATGCCTTCAGGACACATTGTTGCTATGTTACAACGTCCAGTATCGATCTTGTTATTATCTTATCAGATCATTTTATCACATTAGGCACAATGATGAAGCCCTGTCTGGCAAGCTGAGACATTTTAGCTGGCAAAGAGAGTGTCTGGAAGCAGCTTGCCAAGTCAGGATCTGGGTTCCAGCTTGGCTAGATGTATAATACCAGTCTGTCCTACATACATCAGGCTAACTGACAACTCTCAAAAATCCCTGCGTGGGTGTGTGCATGAGCGTGCCCAATGCGACCCAGAAATGGAGTAACAATCATTTAAATGTGTAAGTCACATTGGATCACCTCTTTCTCTGTGACCTGTAAAAATGGTAATTGTTAATTGAAATAGGACATGTATGTTATACTAAATGGTGACTCAACTGGTGACTCAAGTTTGACCCAGTTTGAGGTAGCATGCATTTAACTTTAAGACTACATTGAGTTGGACTGGCATCTCATCTATGGCGTTTGATCCTCTAATGCAGTGGTCCCCAACCTTTTTGACAGCAAGGACCACTTTATTAGATGCAAATTTTTCCACGGACCGGTCGGGGGATTGGGTAGGGGGGGGCAGTTTTATACACAATTTACATAACATTTCTATTATTATTAAGTTATTAAGCAGTTCGCATACGTTTGCAACCTGAGATTTTTCTTCTTTTTTTGCATATAACAAAGACATATGCTTTACATTTGCCAATCCAACAGATTGCGCATCACAAACACTGCAATCTTTTTTTCGTGTCTGCCATTTCTATAGGAGGGTGACAATGACTTAAATTCCAATGGATGTTTTTCAAATGTTGACAAGCAATAAGCAAAAGGAATCAATGAAAACCACAGACAACAAAAACAGAAAAAAAAAAAAACAGTACGAGGAAAGTTCGAAGAAAGCATTTTTTTTACAATGTTTCTGATCTAACTGCTCTGTGGATGATTCATTCAGGCATTTCAAGGTCACTTCGTTGTACTGAAAGCATCTGCTGAATGTACTTCGTAGTAACACGATTTCTATAGACTCGTGTCATATGGGGAAACTGTCGGGACCATAAAAATACTTTTGTTGTAATACTCTCTCACCTCGGTCTCTCTCCTCTCTCTGCGCCGCTACAAAGCCCCGCCCGCCAAGCGTTCTGAAAAGTCTGAGTGAGTCTCCGTTGCCAGCAGTTCTATTGCGGCCCGGCTGTCAGACGGCTGCGGCCCAGTAGTGGGTCGCGGACCGGTGATTGGGGACCCCTGCTCTAATGGAATCAATAGGTTTAGAAATAAATACATTAAGATATAACTGCACTACGATACACATTTGAACCTTGTTTCGCTTTGGATCCACTGCTGCTGGAATTGACCTGTCATAATCCTTTATACTCAGCCCAGAAATAATATTTTTAAAATTTTTACTTATCCCATTTAGTTTGTAGTGGTGACATATTTCCCATTCACTTTGAAAGCCATCTTTCCAGGAAATAACTGTTAATAATATTTGAGTAAAAATGCACACATTTTGCATGTTTTGACCATACAAATGAAAGTGAATTGGATTGGATACAAATGGATGTGAATTAGGCAACACAAGATAGGCAAGAATTTTTTTTTTCTTTGGACATGTTTCAGGTTTTTGCCATTGTAAAAATATCCATCCATCCATCCATTCATTATCCAACCCACTTAATCTTAATACAGGGTCACGGGAGTCTGCTGGAGCCAATCCCAGCCAACACAGGGAGCAAGGCAGGAATTGTAAAAATATTCAGTATGTAATTCATCCACAAAAACCTTTTCTTGGCCACCATAAAAAAATTCTCCACAAAAAAAAAATATTTCTACAAACTATATGGGGTAAGTAATATTTTAAAAAATATATAATTTTTGGGTGGAGTGTTTTAAAAACTTGATGGGTTTTTGTAGGGCTGTCACTTTTCTTTACCTTATTTTCTTGATTACACTTGTAATGCATTGCAGTTAATTCTTTTATTTTAAAATAATTAAATCTAAAAAGTAAATTAAATGCTTTGTCTATTGCTAACAGTGTAGATTTCAGGACAGGTGAGAAGAGTATCAGAATATGATTTAAGCAAAGAGTGCATCTGAAGACATAAACTGGCATCTAATTAAAAATGGGAACACCTTGGAATCCCCCAGTATGAGTTGGCAAGTGTGGCTGGGGAAAAGGACATATAGGCCTCACGACTGTTGCCCCCAGCTTTGGATAAGAGGTAGAAAATGAATGAATGAATGAAAGCTTAACAAAGAGATAAGACTGCGAAATATACATTAGAATAAAAGAATATTTGCAGGTAAGTCCTTACTCTTTAGGGTGTGATAGCAGCAGGACATCATTAAAGAGGTGGAGGTATACACTTTTCTTGCTAATTCGACCATTCCCTTCTTCCAAAAGATGAGTGACCTCACCTTCTTTCTGTAACCAACGAGCCTGTGAGACCAAAGGAAATATCTGCAAGGGAAGCACATGAGAGAAACCTTCAACACGCTACTCAGAGGCATCATACATAAACATGAATTAAGATAGACAGTGGACAAGGCAATAAATGTAATTGAACAGTAGGAAAGCAAACATCAAAGGAAACAAATAGGCACTTACTCTGCACTGGAAGTCCACCCTTCTGCTAAGAGACACAAGGTTTTCAATACTGCGCATTTGCCTGATACTCTCATTGCTCTGCTGAATAAGCTAAGAAAAAGTAAATGAAAAATGAATTGAGATGAATAAAAAATCATAAACACTGTATAATCTTTTCTCTAACCTTTTTTTTTTTTAACAATAAGCAGATCATTTTACCTTTCCATGTATATAAAGAGCTTTTACTTCCCATTGATGAGCATACAAAATTTAATAATTTTAAAATGTTGAATAAATGTCACATTTAATCATTCATTTTACAATCAAACCTAAATCAGAAAGCATTTTCATTCACCAGCCAAACCTGCATATTTTTAGATGGGAAAAGACCCTGTCGAAAACCCACGGAGACACGAGAAGCATAGAAAAAGCTTGGGACTCTGTTAATATGGAATAATACTAAATGAACGCATAGAAAAATGCTTGGGACTCTATTAATATGGAATAATACTAAATATTGTACCACTCTCATATTTCCATAGACATTTCAAAATTAATTTGAAATAATAACAAAAAGACATTAAATAGCTAACTTTGTAAATATTCATTGCATTTATTTTTTAAAAGCTATTTTACAAAGACAAAGGAAAACAAATTCAAATCTGTGATAGCAATATCAATAAGGTTCCTGAAAAATATTAAATGAAATCAAAAAAATGAAGAAAATATGAAAACATTATAAAATTCACCAGGCCTAATAAAGCTCAGTATAAAGAAATTAAGAAAATACTTTATGGTACAGCTGTGAATCTTTGCAGAGAAGCACTATAATCCTTACAAGTTAATAACTCACCATGCACCTCTGAGAATGTAGTTTTTCCCCTATAAAAGTGCATACAGTATATCTACTTTCAGAAGAGCCATCCTCTACTGAGACTGTTTGTAATGGAAAGATAAAGCTGACTGAAACACTAGAAACAGACAACTCTGTGATTTCAAGGCCTTGGCTGGAAAGAAACAGTTAGCAGTCAACAAACATCTATGGAAAAATACACAAGGTGTGAGACAGTCAAAGAGATGCTAATGATCAAACAAACAAGAAGTAAGCAAGTAACTCAGGGAGCTTGAGGACACTAAGCCACTATTGTACTGTAGACCGACAGCTTGTGAATTACAGCATTTCCCTGAAAATTGCCGTAATGAGTGCTATCCCGTAGATGTGCAGAACTTGTTGCTAAGCAACCTAAACAAGCTGCTTACTAAACCATGTTAAAATGGCACAGCACTTTAAATGTGCAAACAGGTTAGAAAAACATTAGCCAAAGAGGCCACCATGAGACTTGTGTTTGCTGTAAAGCAATTACCACAGATGTGATGAAGGGAGAAAACGCTTGAAAAATTGGTAGAGTGGAAAATTGAAACAAGTATTTGAAAAAAATGATATGAAATATTGAATTTGTCTTTGTCAGAAGACACAAGGAAGACACACTGGAACCAAATGTATCGAAATACTATGCTTTGATAGGAACAAAAATGATCTTTTTGATAAAAATGGTATCCTTTTTGTTAAGTGCAAGTCTTATACAACACATTATCTTATATATGAGAAGATATATCTTATATATCTTACATAATTATGATGGTGGCATCTGAAGATATTGAGGTTTGTGCTAGCCACCTCTAAGATCTGGTCTGTTTTGTAATGTTTTGGGACCGTTACCATTAATCTTAGCTATTTCAATGAAACAAGTTCTCCCAAATATTACTCAGAATTCAACAGATGTGAAAATGTTAAAATGCTGTAAAAAGCCTGGGGTCCTAGAAACTACTGAAATCGTAAGAAAAAAAAACTGAAATGTAGAGATGTCAGGTAATTGAAAGGAACTACTCTGGGCATCTCTCTCCTAGGAGAATTCGTTTTGCCGATGTGCTCACATTGTTTGTGCATTAGTGGCAGGAAGAAAAGTAAAAGGGATACTGTTACGCTGATGTTAGCGGCTAAGCGACTTTGTCTTTCTTCGGAGGTTTCGTTTTGCTGATGTGTTGGCCCCGTTTGTGTTAGTAGCGGCTAAAAGAATTTTCTGTTTCCTTGGAGGTGGAGCCGCCACCCCGACTCCACCTCTCACTTCCAGGCCGAACAGACACACACTTCCACATGTAGACTTTTATATATAAGATATATAAGAACAGAAATATTAAAAAAAATATATTGTATATAGAATTACAAAAATAAACAAGCTACACAAGTCCCAGGGAGTGTCTCTTGTCAGTCTTTATGTAATATGAAAATGGTAATACAGTATTAAGATCAGTAGCATTTCTGTATTTAGGGCCAGCAGGGCTAAGCCCCACCAAATCTTGCGAAAAATAAGTAATAAGCTTCTTTCTGTTATTTAACTTGTCATTAAAATACTTAATAACAACCTGTAACTTTGTTTTCTTAAGCATTTTTTTCCAATTTTATTTCATATGCTAAATGTAATTTTTTTATTTAAAAAAACACTGCTTTTTGTAATATGTGAGATTGTCTACATGCTGGGTTCTGTAAGCCTGTTTCTGGCACAATGGGTTGCTGTATTGGCCCTGCATTGTTCTAGGTTTACACTTGAGTATGAGTATGTGCATGTGCAACCTGAATTTTCCAGTTTACTGTACTGATGGGGCTAGAAAGCTAGAGGGCCTTATTTTTGACATTAAAATGAGGACTGATATTTTTTTGGAACATTTGTGTTTGGGCAACATGGTGGCGCAATTTTAGAGTTGCTGCCTGGTAGTAAGGAGACCAGGGTTCACGTTCTGGTTCCTCCCTGTGTGGAGTTTGCATGTTCTCCCATGTCTATGTAGGTTTCCTCCGGGTACTCCAGTTTCCATCTACAGACATGCTGGTTATGTCGCTTGATGACACTAAATTTGCCCTAATGTGTGGTTGGTTTGTGTGTATGTTTGCCGTGCAGTGGGCTGGTGCCCTGTCCAGGGGAGTTTCTGCCTTTTGCACTATGCCAGCTAGAATAGGCTCCAACACCCCTCACAAACTTTTTCAGAACTAAGCAGATTAGAAAATGACTGATACTTGTGCTTCCAGTTTAAACCTCCCCAGACAAGTCTATGCAGTGCAGTACACCAAAGATGGTATAGAACAGCCAGTACAATTTGCATCTTTGAAGAAAACAGAAAGTATATCAAAATCAGGAATGTATCAAGAACTAATATTATTCTGATCAGAATGGGGCCAAGGAGGACATTCTGATGGCGATAAATCTGAATAAACACCAAGGAAGCCATACTTTTGCTCTTTACACTTTGTGAAAATTAATAATAATAATAAGCTGCATTTATAGAGTGCTTTTCACAAACCCAAGGTTGCTTTACATATAGATGGGGAAAAAAAGATCACACAGAAGACAAAAGTTCGTTGAAGAGGAATTTTTTGAGTTGAGATATAAAGGTGGAGAAAGAGGAGCAATCTCGGAGAGACTGAGGAAGAGAGTTTAGAGTTGAGGGGCCATAACACCAAAGGACCTGCCTGCCAGGGTGGATAGTCTGGTGCGTGGGACAGTAAGGAGATTACTGCGTGAGGACCTGAGAGAGCGACAAGGAGTGTATGGAGCTGAGCTGAGTGAGGTAGAGAGAAGCAAAGTTATGTAGGGCTTTGAAGGTGAGAAGCAGAATCTTGAATTTAATCCTTGACGGAACCAGTAACCAGTGAAGTTGGGAGAGAACAGGGGAGATGTGAGCAAAACGCTTTGTGTAGGTGAAGACTCTGGCTGCAGAGTTCTGAATGTACTGTAGCTTCTGTACACATTTTGCAGGAAGGCCAATAAAGAGGGAATTACAGTAATCAATACAAGACATTTTGAAACAATGAAGCAGAGTTTGATCATCATTGAAGGACAAAAATGGCTCTTTATCATGAACTTTGTTAGTAACATATGAGGAAAATGAGACCAGAACAATAAACCAAAACATGTAACAAAGGTAATATTAGAGTAACTTTAAAATAAAGCTGTAGCCTCGGTCCTTTATGACCATGTGGCCCAGGCAGTAAAAAATGCTTCCCACAAGGAATGGAAACTAAAATAATTATTTCTAAGAAAATTAGTAAAATATGATATCGTCTAAATATACTTATCTGGCAGAGACATTTGCTAAAAACTCATTGTAGCAATTTCTACCAAAGGTGACTTTATAAAATAATAACTAATGGGAGTGACTTATTAAATTTTTTGTTTACAGTTAATTAAAAGGATTTTCCATTTTGATATTGATGATGAGAAATCCAAATAAGAATATTAAGTGTACATTGCAACAAATTAAAGAACGAAAAAGTGAAGATCAAATCAAGTTAAATCCGAAGATCTTCTTCTTCTTCTTTCGGCTGCTCCCGTTAGGGGTCGCCACAGCGGATCATCTTCTTCCATATTTTTCTGTCCTCTGTATCTTGTTCTGTTGCACCCATCACCTGCATGTCCTCTCTCACCACATCCATAAACCTTCTCTTAGGCCTTCCCCTTTTTCTCTTGCCTGGCAGCTCTATCCTTAGCATCCTTCTCCCAATATACTCAGCATCTCTCCTCTGTACATGTCCAAACCAAAGCAATCTCGCCTCTCTGACTTTGTCTCCCAACCGTCCAACTTGAGCTGGCCCTCTAATGTACTCATTTCTAATCCTATCCATCCTCGTCACACCCAATGCAAATCTTAGCATCTTCAACTCTGCTACCTCCAGCTCTGTCTCCTGCTTTCTGGTCAGTGCCACCGTCTCCAACCCATATAACATAGCTGGTCTCACTACTGTCCTGTAGACCTTCCCTTTCACTCTTGCTGATATCTGTCTGTCACAAATCACTCCTGAAACTCTTCTCCACCCATTCAACCCTGCCTGCACTCTCTTTTTCACCTCTCTTCCACAATCCCCATTATTCTGTACTGTTGATCCCAAGTATTTAAGCTCATCCACCTTTGCCAACTCTACTCTTTGCGTCCTCACCATTCCACTGACCTCCTTCTCATTTACATATATGTATTCTGTCTACTGACCTTCATTCCTCTCCTCTCTAGAGCATATCTCCACCTCTCCAGGGTCTCCTCAACCTGCTCCCTACTATTGCTACAGATCACAATGTCATCAGCAAACATCATAGTCCACGGGGATTCCTGTCTAATCTCGTCTGTCAACCTGTCCATCACCATTGCAAATAAGAAAGGGCTCAGAGCCAATCCCTGATGTAATCCCACCTCCACCTTGAATGCATCTATCACTCCCATTGCAGACCTCACCACTGTCACACCTCCCTCGTACATATCCTGTACAACTCTTACGTACTTCTCTGCCACTCCCGACTTCCTCAAACAATACCACAACTCCTCTCGAGGCACCCTGTCATATGCTTTCTCCAGGTCCACAAAGACGCAATGCAACTCCTTCTGGCCTTCTCTGTACTTCTCCATCAACACCCTCAGAGCAAACATCACATCTTTTGTGCTCTTTCTTGGCATGAAACCATATTGCTGCTCACTAATCATTTGTGAATTTCCTTACTTAATAAAGTATCTATCTATCTATCTATCTATCTATCTATCTATCTATCTATCTATCTATCTATCTATCTATCTGTCTGTCTGTCTGTCTGTCTGTCTGTCTGTCTGTCTGTCTGTCTGTCTGTCTGTCTGTCTATCTATCTATCTATCTATCTATCTATCTATCTATCTATCTATCTATCTATCTATCTATCTATCTATCTAATCATCACCTCACTTCTTAACCTAGCTTCTACTACTCTTTCCCATAACTTCATGCTGTGGCTCATCAATTTTATCCCCGTATAGTTACTACAGTCCTGCACATCCCCCTTATTCTTAAATATCGGCACCAGTACACTTCTTTTCCACTCCTCAGGCATCCTCTCACTTTCCAAGATTTCATTAAACAATCTGGTTAAAAACTCCACTGCCATCTCTCCTAAACACCTCCATGCTTCCATAGGTATGTCATCTGGACCAATGGCTTTTCCATTCTTCATCCTCTTCATAGCTGTCCTTACTTACTCCTTGCTAATCCGTTGCATTTCCTGATTCACTATCACCATATCATCCAACCTCTTCTCTCTCTCGTTCTCTTCATTCATCAGCCTCTCAAAGTACTCTTTCCATCTGCTTAACACACCCTCCTCGCTTATGAGTACGTTTCCATCTTTATCCTTTATTACCCTAACCTGCTGCACATCTTTCCCAACTCAGTCCCTCTGTCTAGTCAATCGGTACAGGTCCTTTTCTCCCTCCTTAGTGTCCAGCCTCTCATACAACTCATCATACGCCTTTTCTTTAGCCTTCGCCACCTCTCTCTTCACCTTGTGCCTTATCTCCTTGTACTCTCGTCTACTTTCTGCATCTCTCTGACTATCCCACTTCTTCCTTGCCATTTCAGTTAAATCTGAAGATATTTAAACTAATTTTAATAAAACTGAACAAAATATAAAATTTTAATGCTTTGGCTTTATTGTTAATTTTTAGTAAAATTAATAGAATTAGTAATAATACCATCCTTGCCTGATGTTTAAAAAATATATATTTTAGCATATATCAGTTCTAAACTTACATTCATTTTCCATGCAAACAGCTCAATGTCTCTTTCACTACTTTCACTAATTCACTACTTAACTAAAAATAGTTGCGAGTATTTCTAAGAATGGTTCATTATGTTTTCATACATTTGCTTTAAATGCAACATTCTTCTTTTGGGATATATTCTCTGGAGAATCATTTTCTTTACTGGGCTCTCCACCCTCTACTTATGCCTACTCTAATGAGTTTAATGCATTTCCCATTTCCATTACTATGATTTTGTGATGTGCAATCTTCCATCTGGCCAACTCTACTTTGAATTAGATTCATTAAACTTGGGCTATAAAATAAGCCAATAATGAAAAAAGTGATTGTATTGCTTAAAATATATGGGGTCTCCTACTAATTTAAAACATATCATTGTTCCATATCATACTTAAATTAATCTATTTTCTGTACTCTCCTAAAATACACAGAAATTGCTAATCTTGGATGCACAATTCCAATTCTAAATATTTCAGTATACTTTCAAAAATGTTTTTTTTCCCTCTGGAGTTAGCTCAGTGGTAATATACTACAGACTACATAGATGAAGCCAAGTTTTAAGCCAAAGGTTGATCAGTGTCTCACTGTTTAGGAAAATGACACGCATATGGTCATACTGCAATATCAATCTGTGTGTACTAAGATGCTCGTAACCATCTTCAGTCATTTTAGAATTATGAGGGCAGTGATACCTGCTTACTGCATTGTTTGTTATGGTCACAGAGATCTGGTTATTGATCCCACTTAATCCAAATTGTGGGCTATGATGTGCTGGACTCTCTCCTAGCACCATGGGAACAGTTCATGGAATAACCCAATTCCAAACCCTCAACCCTTCACTCATTCATATCAAGTAAATACTGTAACCTATCCCACACATATGCAGGAAAGATATGATAAAAGGGACACTGACCAGACTGGGATTCAAACTCAACCTCCTGGAGCTGTGAGGCAGCAGCACCTGCCACAGTGCTATCCATATTTCAAGTTTAAATAACTAATATACACTGATTTAGAAATGGAAATGCATATAAGGGGAAGAGAATACAAAACTAATTTGAGCTGTCGATCAAGATTAAACTTGTCAGCAGCAAACACAAGAACGTTACAATTTGAAGTATTAACATGAAATTTAGCCAGTGTCAGTGCCACCCTTAAGGCGAATTAAGCATTTGCCTAGGGTGCAGATCATAAGCGGGGAGGAAAACCCAGTGGCACAGATTAGCTACCGAACAGTTGGTTAGCTCACTAATAAGCTTGGCCTAGGGCGCAAAATAACCTAGCACGGTACTGCATTTAGACCACATTGTCTCACTCAGTGCAGGCTCAGCACCTGAAAATTTATTAGGGAGGAATTGGGTTTTCATAGGGTGGCTGGTGTATTATTACAAAACAAATAAAACTGATAGTATTTTTTATTTATAACAAATAAAGTATACTGGAGAGTGCATTTGCAACAGACTACAGCAAACACAATTTCATCCTGCGCAATACAATGCCTCAGGTTAACAATCTACAATCCCAAAGCCAATCAGAAGTTGTACTGATCAAACCAATGTAAACACAAAGTTTAAAGCCAATAACATTTTAATGTTTAGGCAAAACTTTACACTGCTTTTGTAAATGTCCATTAAATGAAATTCCTGCTCTTTTCTCCAATGTCACTCTAAGATGGAATAAGGAAGTATTTGCCAGCACTGCTGGAAAGACAGTTCATGCACTCATTCTGGAAAACATGAATTATGAATACCTAGCAGAAAAGGCCAGGTGACTGAATATTTCTGGCTAAAGGCTATGGCATTACATTACTTTTCCAGCAATCTTCAGTCGGAACCTTCATTAACATCATCTTGCGATGGAAACCAGTTCCATTGTCTAACATACCCACAAGCTACTCTGCCACTTGCTCTAATAAAATGTTTGTTTTGTCTTTAGTCATTGGGCTAGCTCTGTGTGCATGAGAGTTGACAACCATTTGGAAGTACAATGTACTATATACAAATACAGGAACAAGGAATAAGGAACGTGGGTGCTTTGGACCTCACAAGCCGAAGAAAGTTTCATCTGTCTGATGTCTCATGATTTACCTACCACGTCAAAATGGAAAAAAGAAAAATGGTCTGAGACTTCATCTGAATACTTCATACAGCATGCAATTGGCTGTTAGAAAAAAGGGGCAAGTAAACCATGATGGAGAGTTGTTTAATCATCCTTGCTTACAGGACATACCCGGTTCATCTGGTTCATATGCTAAATAATGTCTTTGATGCACCAAGGACATGAAGCACATCTGACTCATCTAACTAAATCATTAAACTAATAATAATGCTGTCAACTGGATATTACACAATTAAGTTAATGGACTTTTATTCTTACGATTATTATGCTAACCAACCTAAATTCTCTCTGTTTAACTGTGGGGTTAACTTAATTTATATTTTTGTGTATGTAAAATATGTCTTGTTAAAATACAGTATGTCTAATACTTGTTGATCATGGTACTCATGTGTGGTGATACATTCAAGTAGTCAGACAAGCAAGTACAAATATCCATAAACCTTTCAATAAATCAAAACTTGAACTTAATAATTTACTACTGTGCAAATTCCAACTTTTCAATTTTATTTAATGTCAGATACATTTTTTATTATGCAATGTCAGAAATAATGTTGAATAAGCTTATTTATTCAGCCTCTTGACATTAGTTGAGCAGAGAAACATATTTATTTCCATTTCATTTTCACTTTTTTTTTTCAATCACTTCAACAAGGACTGGAGGGTGGAAAACCTGTCTGATTGTACATCTGAGCACACCTATATAGTACAGGCTGTTCTGGCAAATTTAGGGAAATAAATCTGAGTTAGTGTCAATTTAGCCCTGTGTCAAGATGTACTCATTTTGTCTATCTATTTATTCCATTATAGGCTCATTGTATCCCAGTATTATATTGAAGAAATGTGTATGTTTTATATATAGTGTTGTCACTTTTTTAGGTAAACTTAATTAATAGTGATTTGCTAAATTTCAGAACATGCTGAAGCTGTAAAATCAGTGGGGTAATCATCACAACCCTACATTTCTGACATAAAGCAGGATGGAGCCATAAGCTTTTAGGCTTATTATGAAATACATCAGGAACAGAGATTCATCATAACAGACGATAATTTTTCAGTCTTTGCTCAATGCTTATGTTCCTTAGCCAACTGCAAATGCACTTTCTTACTTTTTTCCTAACTGAAGGAGCACTCTGTTGGGTCACTTGGAACAACATTTCATTTATGGCAATGTGCAATGAGTTGTGCATTTTAATATGGCTATATGAGCTCCACCATTTCATGGCACCCAGCTTTCAGTTAAGCAATTGTAGCTTGCTGTTATGCCTGCTTAATCAACTGCATGTTTCTGAATAAAGTACCATTGTAGCCTTCATATTTTATGGGTGATGGCTCATTTTTCATACACCAGTCACAATGTCACCCATGAAGACCCCAGCAACCCTAATACAAACATGCCTGTCACTAGCACAGCATATTCAAAGTTGCTTTAATTTTTACATAAATACAAAGACATAAATGATTGTAGTGACAATTTGATTTTAAAATAGCACCATCAGCACATATGATGTTGCATAGATTTGAAAGTCATTTATATGAAAAGGCAGATGTGCAGTACCTTAGAAAGTGCTTGTGTAAGTATTAATATCCCATCAAAAGCCCAGGGTTTTATACAGTTCTCATGATGCCTTCTGTATTCTGTGTAATCCTCCCCACATGTGTTACTCCATGCTAAGAGTGTTCCTACTCAGCCTGCTGCTTTGCCTTTGATCGTAACACTCTTCACAAGTCATTTCACCACTAGTGTTCTGACAGTTGGGTTACTCAGATTCTGTTCTTTTACATTTCCCTGTGCCATTTTTAATGGGAGAATAGCACTTCTTATCTTCTAAAACATATATCTCTCAATCTGTTTGACTTAATCCATCATGCGCCTTTATCCACATTTACAATAAAATGTTTCTGTCATTCAGTATCCCAATGGCAATGTCTTAATCTCTTTTCTTTACTCTGTGGGTTATGATTGATAATCAGTGCTGTGACCTGCAGTTCAGCAGCAAATTTAATGCTGCTTTGACTTCATCCCTCAGAAACCTCTAGCTACTAGACATGTTATCCAATAATTTCACATAATTCACATCCATTCTATCTTTGTTTGAAAAGCTCCTTTAAAAACAGATCATTGGCTCTGTAATGGATTTAATTTTTTTCACACCTTTAAATGTTCAATCCATCAATGCAATTTAACCTATCACTTTCAGCTTTTGCAGATAATTAGAGACATGTAAGGCTTCTAAAGGTGTTTTAAATCATTAGGCTAATTTCTCGAAGTTGATTTTTATTCCAGTTGTTATTTTTTCAATGAACTAAACCTCATGGTATGCTGCTATAAATTCATTTTTGATGTCTTCGTGAAGGAAAACCCACTGTAATACTACATAAGGAGATAAACTGCATTTTCATTTAGTAATGTGCTAATAGGTACAAAGTAAACTACCTATCTGTACGGTGGCATAACGACAAGTAAGACGAATGACTTTTTATCTGCTGCAATTAATAATTGACACCATTTTTTTCTGCATTTCATAAATAAACTGTTTTATTTAAGAACAATTACCCAAATTAGAGCATTATGTCCAGTCTAAATCTAAATATGTTGAATGTTAATAAATCCTAGTATTTCATCTTTTCTTTTTGATGCCTAGAAAATTATTTTTATGTATTTAATACCATTCATATAGACATGATCAGGTTTGTCCTTAGCATCTTATGTCCCTGCATCCACCTGGGACTTTAATAATATCACCAAAAAACAGACACACAAGTGACTTAACTGACTGGGTAAAAATGATTTGCAGTTTAGGTTACTTGCATGGTCTAAAGAACCTATGAGGATGAAGGATGGGTTTCAGACCTACGTGTGACCCATGGTAGATGTTAAAGACAAACTTTGTTTCAAAATATGTAATACTTCAAACCCCAAGAAACTATTATTAGTATTAATAGCGTAAAGCAAAAATAATTCTAGTAATTCACAGTATTAGCTAACTATGGGAATGGTAATCACATAAAAACTTAAGGTGCACTCAAATGTGTTTCATAAGCTTGGCTATTGTCATCTCTCTAGACGTTTTTAAAAGATGTGCTAATATTTTAATAATTAAATATTTTTTGGGTGCAAAGCATTTTTTTTTTGCAAATGTCTCACATATTTTTTTATATGCCTCCCAAGTGGCTCCATGTGGTTGTTTTCGTGAGCTGGCTCTGCAATGGACTGGAACCTTGTCCAAGACTGGACCTTGTCTATCACTCAGTGTTGCCAAGCTAGGCTCCAGCCCATGTGGGAAATTGCCTGTGATAATCAGGAGGGGTTCTTTTAGTGCTTTAGGGTTGGCCAAACACTAACATATTATTCTAGTACTATGGAAGATACAATAAATTAATTATGGAGAATGCTATCAATTTAGGATAATTCTATCATAAGCAGATAAATAATATCATACATACATTCTACAAACAAACGTTATGGCACATTATACTTCTGAGCAGCATTACTCAGAACAGCTACATTTCTTGATACTCTATGCACTTAGACACTGTGTGTGAAAAACTGCTGCAACTCCACTCTGATCCATATCTTCTGAATGCTGCATCATCCCTTTAAATAGTGTGCAGCAATCAAGACCACTTCCCGCCACCCCCTGCAGACTCTTCTCGGCAGCACTGTCTCCAATTCATCCCCCTTAACTGGTTTGTTTATTTAGCAACAGTAAGGAGTGATACTGTACCCATAGAATGTAACAAGACTAATGACTTCACTTTCCTGTTTTACAGACCACAGGAAACAACAAAACAACAAGTACGAACTAGAATCAAGAGGCAGCTAGCCTCAAATTGTTCCCAACCTGAATCATGTCAGTTTCATAGCATTGGCAATCTCCATCTTACATTTTCATTATAATGAACAGAAAAAAAGAATTGGCCTTTGTGCTAAAACCTGCAGCATTAAAAATTCTGAATTGTGTGATGAGACATGTTTTCACTTTAAAATCTCATCCAAAATGTAATTGAGATGACACCTTTAACAGAATGTATTAAAGTAAAAGACATCATAACACCATCTATTTGTCCCTTCTCATTTAAAAATCACATTTTTCTTGCCCACTGCAAATTACAAACTACTATCCTCAGATTATGTGATTATTTTACGCATTACGTCTTGGAAAAACATTTTATTTTTACATTACTCTCTAAACTGATGCAAACATATACGAATTGGAAAGCACAGTTCAGTCTGTCCTTAAGGCTCTAGAAAATGACACTGCTGTGGAGAACATCCTTCCTGTTCCAAAGAAGACAGGCACTTCTTCGCCTAATGACTACAGACCAATAGTACTTATGTCTTACATCATGAAGAACTTTGAGAGACTAGTCCTGGACTATATGAGTTGAGGTAGACCATCTGGACCCACTGCAGTTTGCCTATCTGACAAAAACTGGTAAGGTGGATGCAATTATCTATCTTCTCCACATGGCTAATTATCACAAAACTGGCAGCACTGTGAGAATTATGTTTTTTGATTTCTCCAGTGCCTTCAATACCATCCAGCCATCAATGTTAAGGGATACATTCAGAGATATGTAGGTGGATAAGCCTATGGTGTCCTGGATAATGGACTATCTGTCAGACAGACAACAGTTTGTGAGACTCAAGGACTGTGTTTCTGATACAAATGTGAGCATCACTGGTGCACCGAAAGGAACATTACTGTCTACTTTTCTCTTTACTCTGTAGACTTCCAACTAAAAATATAACACCAGGTCATGTCACTTGCAAAAATTCTGAAATGATTCTGCACTTTTCGGGTGTATTAACAAGTGGGATGAGACAGAGTATAGGAGTCAGGTGAAGAACTTTGTATCTTGGTGCAAAGAAAATTGTCTGCACCTTAATATCAGCAAAACCAAGAAACTGATTATTGGCTTTCACCACACCAAAGAGCCTCTATTTCCGGTCACTACTCAAAGAGTGGCGGTAAAGGTAGGGCATTCCTACAAGTACTTGAAGGTCCGCATTAATGACAGGTTGGACTGGTCTGAGAACACAGAGAAACTATATATGAAAGGGCAGAGCAAACTCTTTTTTCTTAGGAGACTGCGTTCCTTTAATGTCTAAAGTGACATCTTTCACCTCTTCTACCATTCTGTGATGACCTGTGTAATTTTCTGTGCTGTGGTGTGCTGGACCAGTAACATCACTTCAAAAGAGGACCGTCAAATCAGCAAGTTAATTAAAATGACAGGCCTAGTTATGGAGCACACTCTGGACCCCCAGGAGGTAGTAGCAAAACAGAGAATTCTAACAGCCAAGTCAAAAATTTTCTTCCTCTAAAGTCATTGTGGTGTGTGTTCAGACCATAGTGTGTGCAAATATATTCATTTATCTATTTATATATTTACTTATTCCAAGAGCATCTGTAAAAAGCCAGATTTCCCCCTGGGGACAAATGAAGTTCTATTTATGCAAGTTCTATCTAAGGTTAAGACTGAGAAAATGTACTTGTACACAGAAGCCTCTGTTTTGGTAGGAGGCAAAAAATTTAAATGCATGTTGAGATACTGGGCTACATTTTACAGTGCATGACTTTTTTACGGTTTTCATTTGAAGGATATTGAAATCTCTTTACTTCTTTAAATTTAATTTCTTATGAGCTCTTAGACCAGAAGGCTGCACATCAAAGTGAACAAAAAATTAATAAAGCAGATACAAATATATTTATTAAAGTTTCAAAAGACACACTGCAGTTGGCTTTGCTCCAAATAAATTCTCTCAATTAATATTTTTCTAATACATTGTAAAACTGTAGTTATCATTCAGTGTAAAACTCAAAATGACATCTCCATGCCTGTGTGAAAATGGTGCACATTGGGATTGAGACACAGGTTGGCTATCCAACCTCATCTCCTCAAAAGTTATGTAAAATGGAAGGACTGGGTTTCAACACATTTAAAACATTTTATATTATTTGCTTAGAAACATATGTGTAGCACAAGTTGCAAAATTAATTTTAATTAAATGAATGTTTAGCATGGAGGTGGCACAGTGGCCCAGTGGGTAGCACTGCTGCCTCGCAGTTGGCAGACCTGGGTTTGCTTCCCGGGTCCTCCCTGCGTGGAGTTTGCATGTTCTCCCCATGTCTGCGTAGGTTTCCTCCGGGCACTCCAGTTTCCTCCCACAGTCCAAAGACATGCTGGTTAGGTGGACTGGCGATTCTAAATTGGCCCTAGTGTGTGCTTGGTGTGTGGGTGTGTTTGTGTGTGTCCTGCGGTGGGTTGGCACCCTTCCCAGGATTAGTTCCTGCCTTGTTCCCTGTGTTGGTTGGGATTGGCTCCAGCAGACCCCCATGACCCTGTGTTCAGATTCAGCGGGTTGGAAAATGGATGGATGGATGTTTAGCATTGTGAAACTCACTTAATCCAATTCAGAGTAATGGACCAGTGTTTTTCCCACTGGGTGTAAATCAGGAAACAGCCATGGACAGAGTCTCAGTCCATTGAAGATTCCATTCATGGATACATCCACACTCACACTTGCATGAGGGTCAAATTAGATATGATTTACGCTGTTTGCCTACTGTGTAAAAGGTATAGGAGTATGATCAAATACTTTTACTTACATTGATTTTTTGTGTACAGATCACATTCCTTTTAAATTAATATCATCTGAAGCTGACACTCAGTCAAAAATAATCACAATTATGCATTCATTCTTATAATTACTGAAAGTTAGCTTCCAAATAGGCATGTGTATAATAACCTGACATCTTCAAATCTTGGTAATAACTTCTTCCTTAAATTTGGTCAGTTAATTATGTTTTTCAAGGTTTATAAATACCTATAAGTGGACCATTCTATTGTCTATAAAAATTGGCTTTATGTGAATAAAGCTATTCACCTTTAATTAAGCCTCCATAAATATGATTGGGAGCCACTTGATTAAAATAATTTAAGTATTGACCAAGTAAATAACAACCTACTATAACATTCTGAAACCTTCCTCATCAAATGCAGGGTCACAATGACACACAGATAATAAATAATTCAAAATTGGATTTTTCTGCCTTGGCTATAAACTACACAGTCATTCTCTGCAGTACCAACTGTCACTCTGCTCTAAATAATATCCTTTTTGGCTCCTGGCCCTTTCTGGCAAATGTAGGACTCTTGCCATCTGCTACATGTGCTCCCCTCTTCTATAAAGCAAACACACCTTTCATTACTTAGGCAAACAGCCACGTTATTCTTCATCTTTCATATTTTGTTGTGTAAAAATAATAGAGCCGGGGTTTGGGTAACATGGTCTTGGTTTCATAAACTTTTAGTTTCATTGCAGATTCTGAATATGTTTTGTAATATACTTTTCTGCAGCATAAATTCATGTGTAATATATTGCAGGTTAATATGAATGTGATGAGCAAATCAGTTGAAGAAATGGAGCCATACCTTTTCCAGACCATGAAGAGCACTTGTTGCTTGTTCCTCCTCTCTGGAACCAGGTAACGTTTTCTTCAAAATGTTCTTAAAGACACAAATGTCAGAATAATAAGAAAAGACAAAGCTAAGAAGGCAGTGGCACAAAAATTGTCCAAAATATATAGTACAAAATTTGAAGATCTGATGATTCATAGAGATGGATACTGTAGGAATTCATGGATTTCTGAACACATAATGCATCCCAGACCACTTTTTTGTGGGACATACTGTAATTGCAAGCTACATCAATTGTGTGAATCACGTACTCAAGGACATTAGTAGAAATTAAGGGGAAGTGCATTTAAAACTGAAGCCAGGAAGCACTTCTTTATGTAAAGAGATGTGGAACTCTGGAATTAACTAACAAGACATGTAGTTGCAGCAGAAACCTTGACAACCTTTAAGAAAAATCTGGATGAGATATTGGGACAGCTTAGCTATTAGCTAAACAAACAGGCTTGATGAACTGAATGGTCTCATCTTGTTTGTCAAATTTCTTATGTTCTATCAAGTCCATTAGGAGTACATTGAACAGCAGGTCAAGTCAGGTTGGGGAGCATGCACTGGTACAGAGTGTTGCTGCACCCACCACATGACGGAACAGCTCGGTATGCTGGTTGGTAATCCCCCAGGCAGACACATGGTCCAGTCGCACCCTCCAAAAATGACCATCTATCTGCCACAGCCAGGTGTTACATGGGCGTCCCCTTGGCCTGGTCCAACTGCTTGAGTCCTCAACAATGAGGATCCTGTGAGCCAGATCACTCTCAGGGAATTGTGCCACATGGCCATAGTGCTGTAATTGATGCTTCCTCACATTGCAGAGCCCTGATCAGAGCCTCCATCACATCATCATCAGCAAAGTCAAGATTAGTGAATTTCTCTTCACCAATAGATGCCCCACAGCTGCTGGACCCCACAACCCTGCCCAACACCCAGTCCATGCAAGCACAGAACAGAGTAAGAGCAAGAACACACCCCTGATAAACCCCATAATCAACTGGGAAAAACACAGAGGTTCTGCCTCCACTCTGCACAGCACTCACAGTACCAGTGTACAGACCAGCTATGATATCCAACAACATTGAGGGGACGCTGCAAAGCCTCAGGATATCCCATAGGGCAGCTTGATCAACTAAGTCGAACGTTTTACAAAAATCGACAAGGGCTGCAAATGAACTCTGCTATTATTCACATTTGTGCTCCATGAGAACCCTCAGTGCCAGAAAGGCAGTTGATGGTAGACTTCTTAGGTGTAAGCAAGTGATCATAGATCCTATTAAGGATGAACCTAGCAAGGACCTTACCTGAAACCGAGAGCAATGTTATCCCCCTGTAGCTGCCACAATCCAAGCGATCACCCTTCCCTTTCCAGATAGGGACAGCAAGTCCCGTTTTCCAGTCAGTTGAGATGATGCCCGTCTACCAAATGGAAGCAAAGATCGCTTGCAATGCCAGGAGGACAGCCTTACCACCAGCCTGTAGAAGTTCACCACGGATACCACAGATTCCTGCAGCCTTCCCTACCCTCAGCTGGTTCACTACCTGTGCAATCTCAGTGAGACTGGGCGATTCACAGCAGTGTCATCCATAAGGACCGTTTCATCAGCTGTCCTAACCGTGACTCTCAGAGGAACAGATTCGGATTAGCATAATGCTTTGATTCCTCTGTAAGAAGGATGTGTGTCACTTGCTCACAGATTCCTCTAATAAATGCCTCCTTATCTGCCCTGAGAGCCCCCACAGCCGTCCTTCTCAGTTTCTGGTACAGACTGGTGTTGCCATCAAGCAGTGTGCTGTGACTTCTCTTGATGGTATCCAGGGTACCCTAAGAGATGAAACACCTCCTTCTGGGAACACTGGTAACACCAACAAAACCTTCAGCAACCTTTAGGGTCTTGTCACGTAAGTTCTCCCACATCAATTAGGATCAGCAGTTGCACCCAAGTCTGTAAGTTCCTCACACAAATTGCATGCAAAACAGCCTGACCTTGGGAGTCTGGCCTGGCCCAGCCTCATTTTCCTAGTAGGTGGTAGCCTAATGGACCTAAGCTGGATCTTCAGAGTAGCAACAACAAGTCTGTGGTCAGAATTCACAAAATGTACACTTCTGTAGACTCTGCAGTTTTGTAAGAGCCTCCAGAATCTGCCCACGAGGATGTGATCAATCTCCTTCCCTGCACCACCAGTATTGGAGTACCAAGTCCAAGTGTGGCTCAGGGAGCTGGAACCAGGATCCTGAGATCCACAGACACTGACCTTTTGCAAATTCAAGGAAATGGAGCCACTTTCACCACAGTTACCAGACCCATGGGGACTGACAAAATCCACACAGCCAGCCCTGTTAGTGCCAGTGGTCACATTGAAGTCACCCATGACCATAGGAGTGTCACCTCACTGGCATCCATCAACCACTGAGTGTGGTTCCAAATAAAATGTCTCCCTTACTGAGACATCACTCACCGCAGTCGGAGCATATACCGAGACAACAGGTAAGGTACCCAGTGAGTGCTTTAATCTGAGTCTCACAAAAGTTCAATAGAGTGACATCAGACACCATCAGAAGGAGCCAATCCACCACAGCAACAGCTTCTCCCTGAGTATGACAGCTGTTAGAGTGACCAAACCAATAAAAGGTGTACCCACCTACACAGATCTGGTCAGTTCCAGGTCTGTGCACCGCAGAGAGAGCCACCACTGAAATGCAGAGTTTACTAAGCTCCTCTGAGAGCAGAGGAAGATGATCATCATTCCAGACAGACAAGACTTTCCATGCACCTACCTGGATGGGCTGCCACAAATTGGAACCCGAGTGCTGCCGTGCAGTGGGCAACTCCTTAGCACCACACCAGTTATGATCCCCAACAAGCCTGACCCATTTGACTCTCTGACTATTTTGACTGGAGGATGAGGACCCTACGGGCTTTCCCCCATCCCCTTCATAGTAGCAGAGCTACTCACATGGAGAGCAGAAAGGAGTCCTGTCTGTCATCTCAGAGATGCATGTTTTTTTACGATAGCTGGAGTGCCAGTCCTGCCACTAACCCCCATGATTTTCCTACAAGTTGGAGGACAGCCGGGTGTGAGTTTTCTTTTGCATATGCCTCATTCTGAGTAACTAAAAGTCCATTATATGGTATTATCCTGTGGTGTGTATTGCTCCATTTCCATATTAATGAACAGATTGACTTAATGGACAAAATTACTTTTCTAATTAATGTAGATTGGGAAATATCAACTGCTAAAAGCAGAAGTTTGTGCTCTGCTAACAGGAAATTTCTGGTTAGAAATACTGAGTAAACATCTATAAATTAATATGAAATGCTTTTTGGATTTTTTATATGTCCAGTCCTTACAGTGAGTGTATCAATGATATTACCAGTCTATGAGTATATCAATCTTTGATAAAATATCGGACTATCGGAATTGAACTTTAAACTTACATTTAACTATGCACTTTAGAACTATCAAGAAGAAGAATTCATTTATAAATATTCATTAATGTTCTTTCCATTTGTCATAGTGAAGGTCATGGTGGCAAAAAGCAAGCCAGATTTATATTTGCCTAGCAGCATTCTCCAACTGACTCTATGGATTGCAAAGTCTTTCCAGGTTAAACAACAGCATTACTCCCTCCAAGTCTTTTGGTTGCTTATGGAGTTCCTCCTTTCATACTGTATCGTACTGTATCAGTAGACTTCTGAGTTTTCTCCTACTGGCTCAAACCCCTGGGTCTATCTCCATCCTCACTAAACTAATCAAACACTTTTCTGAGTCAGAAGGTACCAGATTTTAAAATAGGATGTGAGCAGATTCTTTAGTTACTAGAAGCTAATGATCTTAAGTGAGATGTAGACTTACTGTTAAATAAAGTGTTTCATCTGTACATTGAGTCTCTGTTTAAAAACACTGCATGTATATTTACCTTTTCCCTGTTAGTCAATATCAACATTCGTTCTTAATTATGTGAAAAGCCACAAAGTGCTTTAATTTTTCTGCAGAAAGAAAGCCATTAGTTTCTGGGAGAGAGGGATGGCCTTAAATATACTAGTGCGGATCTTTATCTTGATTATTTTATATATGATATTGAACATGCATGTTAGAACTCTCACTCAAAGGAAGCTACAAAGACAAAACACACAGATGCAACCTTCGGGTCCCCTGATTGAATGCAACTCCTGAACTTTAACATCCTGTCCGTGAAAATCCTATCTGAAACTTAATATCGCATTGAGGCATTGGTGTATTTCAACTCCAACTCTGAAGCACACATACAAGGCTTATAAACATTTCCTGCAGTTACTCTGGACCACTTCTATAGGATTCTGACAGAGAAGAGAGGAGAGTACTGAAAAGACCACTTGTAAAATGAATACTGTAGTTTAAAAGTGTCTAACCTGGTTTGGTTTTCTTCCTCTGGTGTCAACTGTGAAATCCAGTACCTGTTTTGGGATTCTTCATTTGTCTATACACCTTATTTGACTAAACTACTAAAGCTTTCCTTCTAAGATTATGTCTTCCAGTTTCAAAAGATTTGTTTAATGCCTCACCACATCATTTTAACTCTGTCCTTCCAGCTGACAGCAAGAATCTACCTTTGTCCTTTATGGTTAGCTGCTTTGGCTGTTTAATTTGTTAGCTGCCATCATTGCCCATTTTTAGCACCATAGAGGAATGTCAACAGAAATAATGATTTACGAAAAACATATCTTTCTTAGAATAATAAGTTCTTTTTTGTGCCAAACATATGTTTTTCCTTACTGAAGACAGAATGTACCATGCTAAGTCTGGACATTATGTCTCTGTTACAACTGGTATCTTGCATTGAACTGCCACCAATGTAACAAAAGAATTTTACATATCCTACTGGATTTCCTGTAACTATAATGCCTTCTACTGTGGCTCACTTTCTACTCAGCATAGTCTTTGTCTTGCCTTGATTTATCAGGAATCATGCCAGAGTTGATTCTTTCTCACTGTTCCATATAATTTACTTCATACCATTTTAAAACCAGTAGACCAAAACAGTCCTTCACAAAGTCAAGATTATTAAGCTTTATACTAGCTGTCCACTCAATTCTTGTACTTTTCGGGGTTGCTGATCTAACTTTATAGTCCCTAACAACTAGAAATGTTAGCAGTGATAATATGAATCCCCAAAGTACTCCTGTAACAATATTAAACCCTTACTCATTGGATCGTTATTATTAAGCTCTGAATCTCCAAGAGGTTGCTAGTTGATCATACCATGGTTATGATCCTTTACATTACCATGCCACCTTAAAGTGAAATATAATTAGTTTAAACAGAATTGCCAATGCCAAGGTGCTTCCAATTTTGCCTGTTGAGCCCTAATTGAGACTATGCATGAATGGATTTACTCATATAAATACTTCAGAGACATCTTCTAAAGATATAATATTTATGCAAAAAACAGATAAAGAAACTTGCTTAAGAGTTAAATATGATAGCATAAATGTTATAAGACACAGGAGTTCTATCCTTTGTGACAATTTATATGTTTGAGTTTTGATTCATTGTTACTTATCTCACACTTTCAAATTGGAAAACTTTGGGAAGGCAAACCTTTCATTTATTTTGAATTATTCTAATTTCCAGGTGACTTTAAATGGCTAAAATCTTAAGGGTGGTTGATTAAAATGGATAACTTTCTTAGCAATAGTGAAAGATATGTCCTATTTACTTGATGAAAATCCAAAATTTTTACAAATGAATAAATTAAATAAACAGTACTTGTATTCCACAGTTTTTTTGGAAATACTGCCACTTATTCCAAATGTTTGGTTCCTTTTTGCACAATAGAATTTAAAGCACACTTTTGGACAATGCATGTCTTCTGTTTTTTTAGGAAAATGGTGGGGGTACTAACTTTAGCTGGAGCTGAGATGTACTGCATACCCACAGCACAATGGCATGTAAGGAATATTACTGTATAAAGACCATATCACCAGTGAAGCAAATATTTCCCAACTGAAGAGGAATAAGTAAAGCTAATTAAAACTTATCTAGCTAGTCAAAGTTTTTACTGATAAGCAGCAAAGGAGTGAAAAGTAAATAGAAACAAATCTAGTTACACACAAAGAACAAAATGATATAATGAAAAATGGCAGACCATTAGACTGATAAGGATAGAAATATTTGAAAGACAATATAGCATAATTAATATTATAATGGGAAACATGACAAACACCTGGACAAGTAGCTTGAGTCTTGTGATTCTCTGGAAGGGCAAAACCAGAAAAGACCTCAGAGGTAATCTTTGACACAATGGACTCTTCTCAAGTTCTTCAACAGCTCGCCGAAACTGAGAACTTGTTTCCCTGTGATTCAGAATATTAATTAAAATGAAGCATTTATTTATATTGTGAGGACAACAAAATAGATATTTAAATTGAGATGATGGTTTGCATGCTAGTATTTCAATATATGGGAACTGAAAATCAAAATACATAAACAAGACATCATGAAAGATATTGTTAGCAATAATTATTAAAGTTTTTGCTCACATCAGTCTTTCAAATGTTTTTTCTTGATATGACTGGTTCTTGAGGTACGGCACATAGATAGACTGGAAATTTGGAATGTGCTTCAAAACAATATCACAAACATCAAACATCAGAACATTCTGCTCTACCCGTTCTTCCAAGTCTGCCAGGAACCTGTGAAAATAAGTGATTACATAGGAAACAATAGATGAATCAGGAATTTTTTTGGCAGCTTCAGTACAGAGCATCTTTACAATGTAATTTACAAGAAAACATAACAAAATTTAACACAATATCTAAATGTTGCAATACACATATACAAGAGATGGTGGAGACTGTAAATTCAGAACAATGCTTCACCACCATTTTAAGGGCACTAGCCTAGGGGACTGAAAAAATGCAGGAAGGTGACTATAAAAATCACAAATAAAATGAGCATCTTCAACCTCAACTTAAATATTTGTTGAAAAGAGTGTCACATGCAGCTTTTGCTAAACATTTCAAAATTTGAATAAGTGTTGATAAAAAGTTGGAAAGAGAAGAGCAAACATACCAGGAGTCTAAATGATTAACATAGGATACATAAGAAAATCACTTATCCAGAGGTCTTGAAATAAAGAACCTTTAAGGTGATACCAGAGTGCTAAAGATTATTCTGCACTGGAAAGAACAAAATTGATGGTCCAAGCCATCCAGTATCAGAATTTCTAATCACTTACAGGAAGGCAACTAACAGGACCACTGAAATGATTGAACTGGACAATAGTTAGGTTCTGAGGATATGGAAAGGATATTTTGTCTGAGTAGTGTAACTTTTCTTTTAATATATATTATGTTAGTATTTGTGTATCATCTTTTGTTTAATGACTGTTGTGATTCTATGATGACATCAATCTTTTTTTTGTCATTGCAACAGTTGCAAAGCAGTAACCAGCAACGGGAAAATAAGCAGTATGCAATGTCTCCTCAGTCATTTTATGCTGAGAACATCTGAACTTCGTTATTAGGAAAGAGTGATTTTGCACATTACATAAAAATAGTCATTAAATAATTCAGGCTCTCAGCTTAGGAATCAATAATGAGTTTGAGATTAATTTTCAAGCATTACAAAACATTTCTAGTTTAACTGCTCTGATCTAATTTTGAACACAAATTCGCTTAACAAAACAATAAATAAACATGCCCTTCACTCAAATAAACTCTGTCTAGATACAGTAGACTGTTTATACTTATACTGTAGGTAGATCTGTCCAGGCCAACAGGAGGCTGGGAAAAGTAATTGATCTCTCTAGGGATATTTTAATAGGTAACAGAAATAATAATTTATCAATAAAATTAAATCATCATGAATCCTTTGGGACAATTTTCTGCACCTCAGTTCACTTACAAATAAAAACATCATACCACAGGTAATCCATTTGAAGCCAAGCATGTTTGGTTCTGGCCAGCTTGGGCTGCTGTTGTAAGACGTGTTGTTTGGGCCATCAGGAATGCGTACCCTGTGGTCTGTGTGTGAATCCCAGTTCCCTAGTGCAGTGAATGAACACCGTGCTGCAAAAATTGTGCCATCCTTCAGATGAGATGTTAAACCAAGGTTCTGATTCTCTGTGGTAATAAAAGATCCCAGGGCATCTTTCAAAAATAATAGGACATTTCTCAATGTCCTGGCTAAATTGACCACCAAGGCCTAACCATGGTGATCTCCTAATCATCCTCTGACTCTAATTGGCTAACTGTCTCTCTCAGCCCTTCCCCTCTTCATAACTAATGTGTGGTGAATGTACTGGCACATGAATGGTTGCCGTTACATCATCCAGATGGATGCTGCACATTGATGGTGGATAAAGTGGTTCCCCTTTGTCTATGTAAAGCACTTTGAAAAGTGTAAAAAGTGATATGTAAATGTAATGTATTATTTTTGATGTTGTTATTATTATTATTATTAAAACTAATAACTAATTGAAAATGAAAAAATAAAGAAATAAAAGAAAAAACAGAATTCTGAAATATTTCCTTGCTTACAAGGTAGACAAGGTCAAGATCTTTGTTTACCTGTAACTGATCTCTCGAACCTCTGCCAACCTGGAGAATAACCACATTTTGTCCTGGGGACTTAACACAGCTTTTAATGCTGGAGATCTCTGAAAATGGTCAACAGCAATGTTTAAACTGTGGAGATACGATGCTTCGGAGGAGACAAGCTCAAATTTCATCTGCAGAAAACAGAATGTCATATCTGGTTAGACAAATCCTTCTGTGTTATTCATGGCTTTTGTAATTTGTACACTTGATAGTGTTTAACTTTTTAAATTTTACTTGCTTGGCTAGTTAGTACCCAGAGTCTGAAAGATTCAACTCACCTTTTCCCCGTGCTCCACCACCACTGGTTCTGGAATGCTGCAGCAGATGACAGTATTCATGAAACTACTTTTCCATTTAATGTTAATGCCTAGTCATTACTGAAGTTCAGATTTAATTTCAACAGCTTTCTGCTTTTTAATCTGCAATTTCAAAATTTACCAAAAGTGCTCTTTTTATTTCTTTTGGACATTCTGAAAAGTGTTTGTAATTTCCACAGATTTTAGTGCACAGTAATGTATTTTTGATTAATTTTAGTTCTTTCTCTTGACTATATTCAAAGATTCCTCTTTTGTACCCAGATAAGTCTGTGAGGCAGGTGAACAGCCCACTGTCACATTCTCATGCAGAAAGGCACCTTGGTAGGCAGGGAGCATAGCTATAAATTATGGAGCAGTTGTGGTTGTTGTGACTCATGTTAAGGGCAGATCTGCATGTATATTAACCAAACTGAAAAGTGTGTTAGATTTAATTAATAAGTTCAACCAAATTGAAAGGTTGATCCGCACCAGATCATCCTTTTAAATTAGAATTCTCAAGTATCTGGTGTCACCCATGCACGTTAGAGGGTCAACTTCCAGGCTCATCAAAGGTAAGCACTACTAACCTAGTACACCAGGGGGCATGATTGCTAACCACCTTGTCTCCTTTTCTACTCACAGCTTTGAGAAGACACCCAGCGAGGGCAACTGACTCTGCCCCTTCTGGTCTAGGAGCTATAAGAATAGGGTGGTCCTGGAAGGTGGAATCTCATTTGGGAGATGAGCAACCAGTACTGTGGAGCACCAAACCAAACACTTGACCACTACAAACAGCAACCTTACATTAGATACTGACTATTTACATTTTGTTTGTTTCTGTTCCATTAAGCACTTGTTATTTTTACTGTCCTTACTACCGGTCGATGACACCGGTTAAATGAAGATTTAATGAATACAAATTTATGTAGTTAAAAAAGAAATCAAGATCAAGCCATGTATTAAAGAACATGTTCCAATTTTCACTTCTTATGAAGGTATTAAGAACAAAAACATTCTAGCAGATCTGCACCCCAGGGCCAAGGCTGCTTACCCTATTGTGAACCTTTAATCACTTTACCTGAATCCCTCACCATCACTGTGATTTCTTACCTCTTGAAGTTTCCGACTCTTTTCACTGAGAGCCTCCAGGTGGCTGCTCCCACGAACACCTGGCAAATCTTGCCACAGAGACTGACTTGTTTGGGAGCACAGTGAGAGGCGAGGTGCATTTCTGGCATGTGTTTTCCTATTGACAGGTGGGCTACTTTCATCCATGAGAGTATCAGAGCGAGCCTGTCGTTTAATCTGTCTTTCAAGCGCAACAGCATCATATTCTTGATAGAGTTGGGTGCCTGAGAATTATAGCAGAACATGTAACGAATTACTGACACATACAGTATACTGACCTCAAGGCATAAATAATCATTGCTTTACACTGAATATGCCAAAACCTGACATAAAGCATTTAAACACCAGAAAATTACCAAAAAAGTTAACTTACAGGTCGGTGTGATTTTGGAACTTCCCCTCTGAACAGTTTCATCTAAGTCATTCCCCCTATAGAAATACACAGCAGCAAAACATAAACATGGATTGGAAGCATCTGATTTAATACATATTACAAAAATAAAGAAACTTTCCAATTTAATTACAGTACAACTCCATTATTCGTCTTAATTTTCTGAACTGTATCATAGAGTCATATTTGGCACAATTCATGGATGGAATGCCAAACCATTTTAAGGCACACTGTAAAGCAAACAACCACATTCACTCACACAGCTCCAGTTTAGAGCTACAAACTATTCTAATCTGCAGACATCTACTGGGTGGAAACAGTACCTTGAAATAGTCCACAAAGAAATTTTGAAAATGTGAAAACTCCGAGGCTGTAATGCAGAGGTGCTAACATTTATGCCCCAGTTCCAACCTATATACTTACTTATGAAATTTTGCTTTTGATCTTTCTAATTCCTTGAACATTTTGTTGTCCATTTCACCTTTCTGCAACACCCTTTCTCCTCAGTTATTTGACTCCCATAATCAAACACATAAATCCACGTTCGCTATGTACTTTTCATAAGAAAATGATTTAGTACTTTTGTTACATAACAAAAACACAGGCATATTAGCAAAGCCAGTCTTCATTGCTGACTTGTAGCTGTGAACGGCTAGTAACATTTCAAGTCAACATCTTTATTACAAATCAAATCCAGTTGTTTTCACTTACTTTGAACTGGAAAAATCTTTGTCCAGATCATGCTGCTCCTTTTCTACAAGGATGAAATTATAAAGATAATTAATATACACATATCTTTATTATAGAATCTTTGTACAATGGCCACTAACCTTAAGATGTTTTACTACCTTGGCACCATTCAGAGTTGCTCTACAAGTACAACATATTTCATATATATTTATACATTTATAATCAAAGCACAGGCAGGTTAAGCTACTTACAGTAATGTACAGAGGAAGTGATGGAAATTTTATGAAATATTTGTGGTTTCCAGTCAAACAGCTACAAGGCTATACTGGGTACAAAGGCTTATAGACTGTGGTATCTGTTTTCATTCATTTCACTTCAAAATCCAGACCTTTGGTAAAATATAGATATGTGAAAAAATAGTTTTGAGGTCCTTACACCCTTTTCACTAATAAACTGTACTGGATGCAGTTGCTTTGCTTAGGCACTGGGTGGAAAAACTCAACATGTCTTTTGTTACTTTCATTTTCTGTCATTGTGATGGCAAGAAACAAGCAGGAGTCATGTTTCAGTATACCCAGTAGGTGACACTGGTTTTGCTTTTAAAGAATGCAAATAGATACTTCACAACACTCTTACAAACACTCATGATGGAACAGTTTAGAATTGCCACTCAGACTAACCTAAATGCCTCTCTACATGAGGAAAATTGACAGAACACAAAGAAAACTATGCAGTTTCAAGGAAATGCTCTTCACAAAGAGTGATAGGGCTGGCATTTAAATCCAAGACATGTGAGGCAGCAGTGATGCCCATGCCTTAATCAGTAACTTTTTTGCAGCACAGTATTTTATAAGCAAATGTACAGTATATTAGAATACAACAGCTGTAAAATTTAAATATTCATCTATTCTAGAATTCCTTGTCCTGGCCCTGATTTTTATGATTATTCAGGCAAAGTCACATTACATGACTTTTCCAGTGATTTTCTCGTAGACTTCATTTACATAATTGTAGTGATTCGGGGGCAGCCCAGGTACACACCCATGACTGCCAGCAGTGTAGTCTGCCATACCCAGCAACTCACTCCAACTAATTCTTGACTCCCTCAGACAAAAATCAAACAGGTTTGATTTAGTCTTAAGTTGTAGGGGTGGACTTTGTGTGCATGACAGCTGACAACCAATCAGCACCCACCCAGAATTACAATAAATATAATGCAGCAACAGGCAGTAAGGAAAATGGGTGTTTTGGAGTCTTGTCTGTTTGATGTCTTGTGTTTTACGTACTATGACAGAATGAAAAAAACTAAAAAAGGGCCAAGATAGTTGCTGAACTTAACATACCTGTAAGACCTTCTTGTTGGTTTACTGAATTCCTATTTCATCAAATATGAACATTTCCAGAAATGCAGCAGAACAGAAACACAATGAAATCACAGGTGACTAACTTACCATCTAGGCAGGAAACTGACTTTTCAGTTCTCCGAAACCCTCTTCTACGTTTCCGAGCCTGTAGCCCTTGGTTTTTGAAGCTTTGTGCCTCATCATTTTCCAGGACCATCTCAGAGGCATGAACCCTAAGACTTTCTCTTCCGTGACATGGCCAGCTGATTGCCTTACCAAGCATGATTTTTGGAGAGGCTTCTCCTTTTTGCAGAACTTTTTCGACCAATTCAGGAATACTAGAAAATTCAAGCCCTGAATCTGCTGACTTTAGTTCTTCCTCTGTGGCAAATAATTCCACTGGAGCTGCTTCAGATGAGTCATCACTTGATGTTGTATAAAAAGGTAAAGCAGTTCCTTTGCCAGAATTAGGAGCAGCAGATGTCCCTGAGAACAGCAAAGATGGATTACTAAACTCTTCAGTTGTCCACGTTTCTCGTTCTCTCATTTCAAGAATATTGTTTTGGTCTCCATGGGCCATGACAGAATTAAAACTTGCACTCTCCTCAAATGCATTTTGTCTGTACATGAAGGGCTTTGACCCTGGAGTTGAAGGAACAGCATTGCTGCAGTTGTCATGGACATCTTCATGTTTTTGAATATCTTCTGTCAAATCACCTTTAAGAGTAAAAATTAAAAATCAATTATGTTTTGCTAAGTTCCCATTCTGTCTGATTGTGTCTTTCTATTTCCCTTTTTAAAAATGCAAACTAACTGGATAATTAATGATAAAGAGAAACACAATAAAGCACACTGTAAACATGATTGTTCACGTAAAGAAGTGTTTTCATTAAAAAGGAATTTCTATAAGTAATGTTTTTGAACGATTTCTTTATTTTGAAGTTGAACAAAGGAAAACAAATTTGGCTTTTTGATTGTGACAGTTCAAAAAAGAATGGGTGAAAAGGTGTTGAAGTTAGTTGAAAAATTTAATGGGCAAAAATAAATTCATATTAAATTTTCCTGCATCTGTTGAGCTGAAGGACTTTCAAGGATGATTCAAAATAAATTTAATTTCCAAATTAAGGATAAGAAAAAATATTTACAGCCAAAACTAAAATAAGTCAATACCTAATATAAATAATGGTCAGATAGTAAAAAGAGAATTATTGAAAACTGATTTACAACATGAGCACTTGCAGAAAATAATCACTTGGCTTGTAAAGTAAGTAATAATCAGATCACTCTTGGTGATTGGAGAGACAAGATATATCTTATTTTCATAGAGTACAAATAATTTGATATTGCTATGAGTTATTAATTCATTCCATTTTTGGTTGTTAGATTACTTAAATAATTCAGAAGAATGTATCACTATCACTGTCATGGTCACTAAGCATGAATGCAGGCTGTGTGTCTACATACCAATTCTGAGCGCCAATAATTCAAAGGCTGATTTAACTCTATATTTGCAGCTGGATCTTTTCATTTATGTTGTAATTATGTACACAAAATAAATTTAAAAATATTAATAAAGATGGTGGCAATCTCAGTGCTGAACCAAATATGATATCAGAAAGGCCAAACAGCTTGTTTAATAAATAAAATGTGAAAAGTACTAATCTAATGGAAAATCAAATTAAAACAATAAAACACCTAATGATTTCCCAGAACATGTAGTCTATCCCTTGGTACTCATGGAGTGATTAGTCTACTTGTCTAAGCTCTAAACACCCTATCTTAACACTACTACTTTTTTCCTTTCATTTTCTCTCTTTCTTTTCAATCTTTCTCTTGTCAGTTGAGGGCACCAGCTCTACTTTCAGTTCTTCACTTACTATAATAGACAGCTTTAAACCCCTTTCTGGCCAGGCACGGCCCTTTATTTTCTCAATTGACACCAAAAAAATTAACCTTTTTGTAGCCCCTGGTGTCCCTGCATTCCTGAGCTTTCAGTAACCCCTAAAGACAATAATCTGTTTGGAGCGAAGGATGAGAAAACACTGTTCAATAATGATATGTCTGTCTACTTGCGAACTGGGTAAAAAGCAATGTTTCCTATTAAGGATTGTCTTTCTTTTCTTCTGTGAAGTTGTGCATTCAAACTCATAAGCCATCAAGGAGTCCATTCTATTTCACTGGCAGAATGACTAATTTTGCCATTGTCTGTTCTTGCTACCCATGTATGGGCACTGACCCTGTCCAATACTGTTAATGCCCTGACCAGGCCCCCTCTAAAACCTAATTACAGCTCACTGTATTTACATGGCTAATTAAATGATGATGTACAGAGTAATACTGTAGATCCTTTTGCTTTTCTTGCTTGAAAGGCAAGAGGTTTCCTGGGGCAAGTGAACCACTAGGATGGTACATGATAGGGTAAAGTACTATCTCCAATCAAAAGCTAACACTAGGGCCATTGTAGGGTCCCAATTTCAGCATGAAATATTCTTAGGAACTACTGGGGCCAAACACTATATGGGCATGTGAGCCTTCTCACTGCAAGAAGGTATTGCCATCCCTTACGTTTTCTCCTTGGTCTTGCTCAAAGGAGAGGGTTACACATCACTGCTTAACTCCCTCACTAATGAGCATTACATACTCCATTATGATTCCCTGTCATTCTTTCTCTTTTTGTTTCTTTCTCCCAACTTCAGGATGGAGTCCATGTTACTTGCCTGCACCGCATGCCTCATACAACATTAAAAGTGCAACTATGCAGTTACTTCAAGCATTTGTTCCTTCCCTGTCTCTAAAGCGGCCATTTGGGACTCCCATTGGCTCAATGTTTCTTAATCATAGGCAATTTTTAACTGCATTGAAAGCTGGTACATGTTTTGGTGCACATCTTTACAGTGCTTAATTCATGCTTGCATCTTATCTGTATTGACAGAATTGATTTGTTGTCTCTTTCTTTCTGATAAAGTAAAATGGCCAAAGCTTTGCCTCTTAAGATGGACACCTACCCTTTAGCTTTGTTTTATTGATTGGTCTAGGAGAGTGCATGAGATCTGTGCCCTGAGGCTGTGATTTCCCAGAAATGATAAAGCACGGCTACTTCAGGTATCACTGCTTCTAATGTAACTTTTATGTTAAATTGGATTCAGCCCAAATATACAATATTCTATGACATATAAAGCATATTATACATGCTTGTGAGTGCTGTCTACAGTTATATTATTTAAAACACATCATTTAAACTCTAAGAGGTGCTTTGTAGTTGTTGCAATTACAACAGCTACATATTATTGGGAAAGGACTCTAGCCACCTAAAGAGCAGAAAGAATGAGGGGCACATATTTAGAAAGCTTTACTAGCTGATGCTGAAAATTATCAGATTGGATAGTTAAACATTTAGTAATTGCAAAAAGCAAACACAGAAAGGAAGCTATTGTATTCTATCCCAGCAACATAAAGTCTGTGTTATTTTATAACCACAATGATCATGTGCTAGTAAGTTCTTGTAAATGTGTGAAGAAACAAATACATTTCATAGCCAGGTGCTTGATAATATCTCTTGTGAGTTCAAAAAAACTTTGCATACATTACTACAAATGTAATTAATTACTAACAAGTGAATGACAGAATTACATCAAACACAGAAAACAAAAGATGAAGGTTTAAAACTATTCAAACTAAAGTATTACAAAGGTTTTTGTGGGCCCCCATCTTTTTAAATGTTATCCATTGTGAAGTGTTTAGCTACATGTTGAATAATAGATTTCTAAAGCAACTACTGTTTCTTCATATTTTCTACTACCAAACTTGTTTGTGTCTAGTGAGCTTCTTGCCCACCTTATCTTCTCGTGCGGATATTTATGCACTTACAATATGCAACAGTGTGAGCTTTTCATTAAGGCATACTAGCTCTACTGGTATCCATCCTCTTACATTGGTTCATCTATCTGTCTTTAAAATTAAATTATGATTCTAACAAATTCAAAAGAAAATAATAGTCTCAAAAATAAACAGGCAAAGGAGTAATAGACAAAAGCAAATCCCTAGAGCTCATTGTGTTTTGCATTAAGTTCTGCCTAGCAAGATGCTAATAAGTAATCAGAAAAAAAATGAAGACAAGGAATACAACCTGTAAAAGACTGGAAAGCCATAAAGATCTGAAGAAGAGCTCTTCTTGCGTTGGCGGTTAACCTTCTCAGTGAAGACTGAAGTACTGTACTGTTAGCAAGCTATCTAATTAAACAAGTTGTTCATTTACAGACATAAGCAAAAAGCAGCTATCAATTAACAGTGACCAGTTTGAAAAAAAACCTCTGTCCACTGTGGCCATCCCACATCAAATTCACCGTCTATGATTTAGCATTAAACAACTGAACACATCATTAACCACTCATTTTTTTCTAGGGAAATAGAAATATTTTCAGATCATTTTAAATTAAGAATCAATATAAACTGGGGGAGGCAGATAGATGGAAACGATCACAAATGAATTTATTATAATTAAATATAAAGGTTTACACAGTGTTTAGAAAAATGAGTTTTCCGTGTATTATCAAACCTGCTTAATCCAGTTCACAGGCATGGAAAATGGAACCAATTTTGGCAGCATTGGATTCAGAGCCAAAACTCTCATGCCGTCTTTAACACTCACTCATTCCAGGCATATTCAGGTCAACAGTTAATGTAACATACACTTCTTTGGGATGTAGGAGGATACAGTAGAATACTCACAAGAAAAAAATAAATAGATAAAAACCTGCAGACATGTGGAAAACTGGTAAATTCAGCACTGACTTTGTTTTAACTTGGAAGCCTTGAGGCAGCAGAAAAAAAGCACTACACCACTAAGGCACACCAAAAATAAATTCTGAATAAAAAGTGTATATTTACACTTAGCAGATCTGGTGGTTGAACATGCACTACTACTCATCCACCCATACATATAAGTTAGTTGAGGATAGTGGCTACTGTAGATTAGTTTGGAACACTAGGTGAAAGAAAGAAGTTAACCAATGATGGGACATAAGTGCACTATATTCAATTCAATTCACTTGTTTAAATTATTTTATGATCACAGTTAATCAATTTTAGTGTCATAAATAGCTGAACTGTTCCCTACCGAAACATATGCATACACCCACACTCGTGCATGCAGGGCCACTTCAATCTCAATGTTATTCAAACTAACTTTCATACTTTGGTTATATATGAAGAGAAAGGGGGACCCAAAGAAAATCTCATGTGGACACAGTGAAAACTGCATACTGGTAGTGGGTTAAATTTTGAATTTAGACCTCTAAAGCTATGAGGCATCAGTATCTTTAAGATCTGTGCCACTAATATTAATAATATTAACCCCTCTGAGAAATACCACCTTATCATGTGAGAGCTTTATGCTTCTGGTTGGGCCACTCATGCCAGTAACTTTGAGGGGAAGGGGCCAGACTAAAAGTAGACCACTTTCTACTCTGGCAGAGATATTAAATCTTAAATGAAAAAAAGATGATAACAAGAAATGGAATTTATACTGGCATGATCATCACCCAGGATAAAAAGAACCATCCATCCATTTTCCAACCCACTGAATCCAAGCACAGGGTCACGGGGGTCTGCTGGAGCCAATCCCAGCCAACCCAGGGCACAAGGCAGGAACCAATCCAGGGCAGGGTGCCAACCCACCACAGGACACACACAAACACACCCACACACCAAGCACACACTAGGGCCAATTCAGAATCGCCAATCCACCTAACCTGCATGTCTTTGGACTGTGGGAGGAAACCAAAGTGCCCGGAGGAAACCCACACAGACACAGGGAGAACATGCAAACTCCACGCAGGGAGGACCTGGGAAGCAAACCCAGATCCTCAGGTGTCCCAACTGCAAGGCAGCAGCGCTACCCACTGCGCCGCCCCTAAAAAGAAACACATTCATGAATTAGGTAGAGATCCACACTCGAAAAATGAACAACAATCAACCTTAGCTACTGGTGCAAACTAGCCCAAGTATGGCTACTGCAATGGCCAATCCACAGAGTGCTGGGCCAGTTCATCAGACCCACACTGCTCTGGCTGTTTTGGGGTCCTCTAAGCCCCTGATCACGAAAGAAGATAAGATCTGTCAGAGCATGAAACTGACAAAAGATATTATGAACAGGGTCATTTCTGGGCAAAGGCTGTCCAGGCAAGGGCCAAGGGCACCCTGTAGTGGTCAGGGCACTTTACTGCTTCCCTGTGTAGAAATTCCAATCTTTACTTTGTTGAGAAAAATTTGTCCAGACCGGACCGGAACACAAAGAAATGTTTATGTTGTGTGCCTCAGCCATACCTTCACTGTCTGCATAATGCACAGCACAATCTGTTGCCCAAAAACTGTCCAGGGCGACACATTTTTTTAAACAATAAAGACCCATGAACGCAGGGACTCAAAGTGAATGTCCGATTAAATTGTTTTATATTATTTTTGTATACTAGCGATATTCGGTCTTAACGTCTGATGACCCACGCAATCCAACAATAACATAAACAACAACAACAATAATGATGCCAATAATAATAATAAATGATCAAAATGGCAGAATGGCAGCAGGACTGTAGCTATTGAGTGAATTGCTAAAAGCTGGTTTAACTATGGCTGTCCCCCAAATGGACATACATTAAAACTCATGTTAAAACTTAGCAAATATCATAATTTGTTGCTCACCCCCATCTGTGAGAATCGCTCTTGACAGACTAAAGCAGTTGTATGTAGTCCATCTCTCTCTGGAAAAGCTTGTGCATTGATTAGATAGGTAGATTGCATTATTTGCACACACGAGCGTACAGAAAAAAGGGATTGTGGGTAAAGATTCCTATTTAAAGATAATCATTATATTCTCAGTTTCACTGAATGTTGTTATTGTGCTAAGTTTTCAATTTATTTTATTAATTTAAATGAGAAGTATATGTTATGGTGATGTCTTAGTAAAAAAAAAAAAACTATATCTTGAATGACAGTATTATCAAAACGCATGATTTTGGCTGGTGGTTTAAATAGAGAACTATAGTAAATTAAGAATAGTTTTAGTAATAATATGAGGGTTTTTTCTTTTCATACTATTCTTTAGAGAATAGTTAAAAGCAATAAAGACTACTAATAAAGCCTGATTCCTGCTTATTTTCTGAAATGGTACACCTCAAGTGTGTAATTTTCAGAAACAGTTTTGTAAGCAGACAATTCTATAACTCGACATTGTCAAATTGTGAATTCAAGGTCCTAAACTGTTCACTATCCCCAGTCCTATCTCCAGGGGCCTCATGTATAAACGGTCCATACACACAAAAATGTTGCATAAGACCATTTCCACACTCACTTCGAAATGTATAAAAACTAAACTTGGCATAAAGCCACACACATATTCACAGCAGCCTCACACCATGTGTATGCAACTTTCAGCTTGATTTTGCAAACTGGTGTCACCCAGCGTCAAAGCAGTGCTACTGTTTCTGTTTGGTCTTTCTTTTTAGATTTATACACATGACTCGTGATTTATCAAATACACTGAAATTAATTGTATATCATTTACAAATTTAATTCACTTGATTGTAATCATTCTGTAACAATAAAATGGTGAAAGGAATGGCTAAACTATTCCCACTACGATGGCTACTCTAGCATTATTAGAAGAATTAGAAGAGAGCAAGCATTTATACATAATGAAGACTAGCTTCTAAGTCAATTTCGATTTCCAAGAGCTATTCTCTTGGACCGGTTTGCTGAACTGGTGCCGGCTTTACAAAGGCAGACTTTGAGCAATTGTGCTGTATCTGCTCCTTAGCAAATTCTGTCCACCCTCGGGTTTTAGCCACAGGAGCTTTTCAATGTGAAATTGCTGACTGATCGGGTATTTCTAGGTCATCACTAAGTTGAGCCATGCCAGCTGTATAGGATGGTATTATCTGCTATTCATCCAGATATATAAGATTTATTTACACTGTGTTTGAACTGGTAAACATAAAAGTGCAATTCACAGCATGGTGTGTTGCGACTCGCCTTTTCACGTCATCTTTGATATCTAACCACTTCTTTTTTATTTCGGGCACTGTGCAACTTTCTGAACATGAATTTTTGAGTGTCTCCGCAACGCTGTATTATTCTGTCAGTTTCCTTGTGTTGCTTATACCACTGCTTAAGCTAACAAATAGTAAGTTTTTGCTTGCCTCTGCTTCACATTTGCTGAAATTCTTCTTTTTTCCATAAGCTTTTGCCATTGTCTTTTAACAAAACACTGAACAGAAGGGGTTATTTATATTGATTTGCATATTCGAATATGCAAGAGTTGGAGCAGAGCTGTAGGCATGTACACATCCGTTAAATTTCACGTTCATTGGGATTTATAAAGTAGATGTCCATGGAACTTGGCGTACACACAGTTTTATGCAAGTTTCCAGTTTTGTCTGTACGCCATATTTTAGTGTGAATTCTATGCACGGAGTTATAAAAAGAAATGAGGCCCAGGTCTCAATGTAGAGGTCTGGCAGAGATGACTCCTCTCAAAGCAAAGAGGGTGGTAGGGCACCATTTACAACTTCACCTACGGCAGCAAAAATCCTGGAGCCAGCTCTGATTATGAAGTTCATAATGCATACATATTACACAATTGCAGAATTAGAAACAGTCAAAACACATTACATACACAAATTACACATAGCCTTTACACATAAATACCTGCACATACAAATCACAGAAAAAAGAATTGCAGATCAGTGACGAACTACACTCACACATAGCCTCATTGCACAAACAAGACTAAAAAAAAACAGGTAATTGCTGCTATCTTACAGAAACAAATAGGAAATACCAACAATAACACAATCTTATGTGACACACAGGAAGTAAAACATTCAATAATACACACCCTAGAATAGTGGACACTACAACAAGTGATATTATCACCAACAAACCTACTAAGATACTATTCATCGAGAATTATATGCTACTATACTGTATAAACAAACAGAGGACACTGACAGAATGCTTAAAAGATATACAGAAACAAGCCCCACACAGAGTCCTATTATACTAACACAACTGAACACAAAGGAACTGTCACTAACAACAAAACTCATTAATGAAAATATTCCATACTTCCACAATACACAGATATCATGAAACATTAACAGATGTGTATACACTAATATATACATCTACATTCACCACCATTGCCAACATTGGAATTAAAACACGAATTAGACAAAGCACAAAAACATCACACCAATGCAGGAAACCTGCCTAGGAACACCAACTACAAAAGCAAATTAAGGTCAGTAGCCATGACTTAGGCTGATTAACACAGTGTAAGTAGAACAACTCATCAGGAAAACTGCAAAAAAACTCCATAAAATATTTTACAGGATAAAAACACACACAAAGCAAGAAAGCAATATGAACATATAAACACATACATATATACACTTAAACAACAATTCGTAGTTAAAACCCAGAGGCTAAAATGGTACAAATTGTGTATAGTATGAAAACAACACAACTCACACTTCCAAAACATTGAAAAACTATTTATTCTACAGACATATACTGAATAACAGTCTAATGTGGTTCAGCATAATAGCAAAGCAGATTGGATCAAGGAGGAGCAACAAAACATAGGACAACATAACATCAATGCACTTCATGTAAATGATCTTAACATATCTCGCAGAAATAATAAAAAAAACACATAACTGGAAGGCACTGAGCTTGGATGGAGTTCATAATATTTGGTACAAGAGGTTCACCATTCTACATACATTACTTGCAGACAAACTGACACACATTATATACAACCCACAAGAGACAACTCAGTTTTTAACAGTTAGACACCACAAATCCCAAAATCTACAGACCTATCACATGTCTACCTATGCATTACAAAATATTTTCTGTATTCATAAAAAAAACAAAATATACATGCACACGATGAGCAATGATATGCTTATAGAACAACTATAAAGCTGCTGAAAGCAGCAGGTGGGGTTGCAAGGAACTGCTGTATTCCAGCAAGCATACAAAATATACAGAAACCGAATATAGGATTGACTACAAAAAATGCATTTCACAGTATCAAACACAAATAACTAGTACAAATATTACACATACACAAATAAATCTTGTAGTTATATACTGACTACAAATCCTAATGGGACAATGAAGAACAACACAATGTGTACATATACACAACACATCAATATCCACCAACTCAATACAAATAAGACAAGGCATCTTCTAGGTTGACTCAATTAGCCCTCACTGGTTCTTTCTCATTCTCAACCCACTGACAGACTATACAGCAAATAATATAGAAACAAAGTCAAACTCAACACCAATACACCCTATCACATTTACTCTATGTGGATTACATAAAGACATATGCAAGAACAAATAAACAATTGCAACAGTTACAAGAAATAATTGAAAAGTATTCACAAGACATACACATGAATTTTGGACTGGACAACTCTAAAACAATTGACATAGAAAAGGGAGTCATTAGAGAAGGTGGGTATACCCTCAAAAACTGCAACAGAATCATGACCATGGCAGATGGTGAACTATGCAAATACCTTTGGTTCCTACTGGACAAACTTATACTGTATAACACAAACAAATCAAACATGCTCTTACACAAAAATATACATCATGACAGACATTCAACAGCTGTAAAGGTAAACACAAACGTCTACTCACAAAAACACAAGCAACACCACCCCAAAGAAGCCATACAACATCTCATTCTTCCATGTGCTGAGGGAGGAAGGGGGCTCATAAATATCATTAATATACACAACACACAGGTTAATAATTTTAAATTCTTCCACATGAAACAGCATACTTTAACATGTAGGAGAAAAAATGGTCATTCCAGACAGGGAGAAGTATAGGCCCGAGAGGAAAGATGAATGGATTGGCTGGATGGGCGGAAAGATAACTTTGTGCCCAGTCTTTATAAAATAATGGATGGAGCAGAAAAGCCAGAACTTGGGAGTGGTTCCATCCCCCATGTGCTAGGATGCAATGGTCCTTGTATGAGAACCCACTTGGGGCACCTGCAGGGATGCTAGGGAAATGGAGTACAGAAGTGCAATCCCATAGTTGTCTCTTGGGATCGGTAGAGGGCGCTGTCAGGGTATGAAAACACTACTTTGTTTATGGCTCGGAAGTGTTTCTCAGAGGTGACAGAATGGTACTGGAAGCATTCCCAAGTCCAGCTTAAAAGGAAGCCCGCTGCCACATATGGATGAGTCAGAGTCGGGAGACAGCGGGCAAAACTCAACAGAGGTGGAGAAGGAGAAAGAATTGTTGGTTTCTTGTGCCTTATTGTATTATTGTGGCTTATTATTGGAGAGGTTGTAGCGGGGCTACATAGTTAGTGTTGTCAATGTTAGTACTGAGTGCGTCTTGTTTCCATTGTCCCGTTTGCTGTCTGTGTGTATCAGTAAATGATGATGGAAGAAGACCACAGCCTCAAACCTGGAAAAAAACCTGTTCACAATTAATCAATTACAGCCGTCACAAGACTATTTAAGCAATCAGGAGGGGATAGCCGAAAAGAAAAAGAGGAGAGGAAGGAGAGGAGAGAAGGAGACCATTTTTCCACGACCACGAGCCATTTATAGCTGCTGTACTTCACATCGTGCATTTTCATCCAGTTTGTTTTTCAATCCGCCGGACTTACTTTAATACCCTCATCACGAGAGACCCCGGGGTCGGACTTCATCATCCACCACGCACCGAGGATTCATGGTGAGACTGCTCCATTTTGTTCTGGGAAAATCAAACGACTCATTTACTGCTAGTTCAGTCAACCATATTCAGGACAGTTTTTATAACCGGACTCAAGTTCACGATCATTCTGTATATCATCATTTTTTGTTATTCGTGTTGTGTGTTATATGTTACAGGGGCAAGGGAGGGTTTTGTTGTATTTATATATGGTGGTGTCTCGTTGTTGATGTGGTGGAGGGATATTTATATTTATGTTTCTTTCTATTTTTGCATTTGTCTTGTTGTTTCATTTAATACAGTTAATCAGTATAATTTTACATACCCGCTTTTGTGTGTTTATATTTACACCGTCGATTGTGGGGAAAAGTGTAATTTGTTAGAGGTATGGCTTGATAGTTGGATTCATACTCAGTAAATTATCCAGGCCACAGGTCTTGGAGGTGTAGCTGCCGGCTGGGTAAGGGGTCGGCCGTTACAAGGTGATTGTGAAATATACTTTGGTAGAATAAAAAGCCTGTATTTTATTCGTATAGTGTGTGCTGTACAAGTGTGTCTGTGGTTTACATAAAGCAATAGTTCATGCAGACACAAACTACACACACACATGCATAATTTTGTGCGACTGTATGCTGTAATACTTTGCATGGATAGTATGACAATAAAGAAACTTGGTTTAATTGGACTTAACTTAAGATTGAGTGTCATTTTTGAATCATTATGAAATACTTGCATTTAATTAATAATGACAGCTATAATGAAGCCAATCACAAAGTACTGAAACTGTAAAAACTGTGGCATGTGTATCAGGCAATCATCAAAAATATGCTCTTTTTTGTTCTCAGTTGTGACATATGTGTCGATGAAGGTCTCATGGGTTACAAGGGAAGGCAGTCATGAATACAGTACACCGCATCCAAACAGCTACAATTCAGTATCAAGTGCTACATGCAATGCAAAGCAAGCTCTGGCTACATCTGAAATATTACAAAAATATCTTTCAGCATCTCTACAAACACTGCCTTTCTGCATTTGTGACCGTTTCAAAACATATTACATGGAGTATGTATGCTAAATCTGCATCAGTTTAGCAGCGGACACTAGACATACCTTTACTACCTTTACTACAGTGATTATATTGACGTTTTGGAATTTACATGTTTCTGTTACACATGATAACATTTTCTGTTTTTGAAAAAAATTCAGTGCTTTTGTTTTTTTTTTTCTGGGGGTAGAAATAATGCTGAAGAGTTTAAGTGCACTAACATTACAGACAGTAAATGCAGATACTGTCACAAGGATCAAGAAACAATCAAACACATCATGACAGGTTGTGAATTAATGACATGGAAGGCCTATACACTCAGACACAATCAGATGGCAAACATTAGATATCAAGAACTGACGCTACCACATAAACTAGTAGACATATACAAACCATATTATAGATACACCCCATCCTCAGTACTACAAAATGCCAACCACAAACTATACAGGAACAGGGTTATACTGAAAGTCAAAACTATCCACCATAACAGACAAATATAACACTGGTAGACTAAAAAAAATACAACTGCATATGTTTTTGACATTGCTGTACCAAACACACAGAACTGACTGAAGAAATACACCTCCTGTGAAGAACAAACATGGTCATGATTGTGCCCCCTATTGTACTCACCACTCGTGTCATCCCACACACACTACACAAAAGCCTACAGAGATTACATGTAAACTAATACATATACATAAAAGTACAAAAGACAGCCATTTTAAATATTTGTCACATAGTAAGAAAACTCCGTAAAACAAATACAATTCCTTAAAATATATACTGAACGCATATACAGTACATACTACATAATACTGCCCTCTGCCTTGGCCTAGACCAGATATAGGCAGTAGCAGCAGGACTATCCTAAAAAGTACTTTGAATATTATTATTATTATTATTATTATTATAGTAAAATAATAATAATATTTCCATGTCTCATTACAATATGATTGTGTCTATTATTTGGATACCAACAGCATAATATTTAAAATAATTACACTGTAATATAGGAAAAAATAAGATTCTTTTTCGGGAGAACAAAAAAAATGAAAAAGTGTGACAGTTCAACTGGTTATTTATTCAAAGAAAGAATTTTATCATTTCTTCAGTAAAGTGTAAGGCAGGGCCACAATTTGTAAGAAACAAAAATGTGTTTGAGAACTGTACAAGGATGGCTCTAAAGATATGGTAGTAGTTAGAAACACAAGGCTCATTTTATGTTTGCAGCATAGCAGTAAGACAGTCCAGGTCCGCCTTCTCCTTACTCACTAGCTACTGTATAATGAATTATAGGTTACATTCACACTGTATCTCATTTCTAATTTTTCCATTCATTTATGACAATGATTCAATATTTTTAGTGAAGTAGTAACATCAAAAAAAAAACTCTAGATTAAATTTAAATAACCTTTGTATCTAGCTTTAAATCCAATACAGACATGAATATGACCTGTGTGCAAGAGATTGAATTAGTATTGTTTGGAAATTTACACTCCTTGACTAATTTTAAGTCAGGTTTGAGTTTATGTAACCTTTTGAATATCTCTATGTTTAAAATTAAACTGGACAAGACTACCAGCTCAGTACACCAATGGAAACATTGTGAGGGATCAGACGTAAAAAGCATTTGGAAAGCCTGTCACCTGCCACTTCTATCTAATTGCTATGTATCTTCTGCCATAAATGGCGCACTTTGTGCACATAATTTTCCAAGAGAGTCCTACAGACAGGCATTACCATAAGCACTTGAATGCCCCTCTTAGCATTCTGAAATTGCCAAAGCACTGTTTTGCATCATATCTTGCTTATTTGCTCCTCTCTCACATGCAAAGGTTTCTACATACAGATATGGCAGTGATAACTGAGCTCAAAGCAACAGCAGTGAGCTTTTTTGTGTTTCTCCTCATTGCATTCATAACTGTCAAATTAGCACGTTCTGACCTGAAAGTATTATAGAAACTGGTATGCTGTTGGTCTTCATTGTAACAATATTCATTTTATTTATTTTGTGCATGCAGGGAGCATTTAGGATAGATATCTATACACACTCATATCAAATTTAGATTGCTTGTAAAATGAATTTGAACATTTAAACAAAAAAAATGAATAGTAACAATAAAAATTAGATCTGAGTCATTTTCAGCTGCAGTGCAACTAGAAAATAATAACTGAAAAAAATCACCCAATCGTTTATGTTCTTTCACTAATACAGAAGCTTATTTTGTTATTTCACAAAGATGTTACCTGCTGATGTCTTAATGATAATGTACACATGTGCCAGTAAGAGAAATATTGTATACATGCATAGCATGGAATCAAGTAACAAGAACCAAACATACATTACAGACATACATTTAGTTCTAATCAGATTGAAGTTTAATAAGTTTTTTGTTTTAGAACAGACAGACTGGTAGCACAGAGATTCCTGTCTCACGGGGTCTGCATGGAATTTAAATGTTCGCTTCATGTATTTATAGATCGATTGGTATTAAAGAGTGTCAGTGAGTTTACTCATTCAGAAGTGTTGTCCTCAGTCCTGTTATTACCATATTCTCATCATGTGTTAAAAAACTTGATAATTGGTTTGTGATGCTTTAGTATGTTTCCTTGTGGTTGGGCACTGTCTCACACCCTGCCTTTTTCACTTTCAGAGTATTTTATTTACAATGTGTGCATACCAAATGCCATGGATAGTTTAACATGCAGGTTATTTGGCTCTTCTAAAAATCTAAGGCTTTTATTAAAAATGCAATACTGTGTAACCAGTTTATTTCAGATTTATTGTTATTTGTACAAAGTAATATGAAACTCTTATGTACACTTTCCACTATAATTGTTCTAAACAGTTGTTCTGTAGGCTATATAAAATAACAACATAGAATGTAATAGGCAAAATGTGGATGAAGGTTATCATATCTCCATCCAGGACACCAATTGCGAGCAAGTGAGCAAGAAATGTATCGTTGCCTTGAGAAAATAGAACCATTTATTATTTCCAGTTTATTTTGTTGTCACAAGCATGCCTCAAAACCCTTTACCACTTCAAAGTGAATGTATTCATAAGTTTTAAGGCTTTTTTCACATTAAGACCTTGGTATTCATTAGCTCCATTAGAAAATGCAAGAGCAGGCTTATTATTTTTTAAAACTTTTAAAATATGCTTAACTTATGAAGCGAAATTTCATGTGGTAAATCCATATATACCATGATTGTGAAGAAATAACTGACTTAAAAAATACCAAACTTTAACCTACATATCCTTAGGAAATGGTAGGAAAGTTAAAATACCAGGAAAAAAATCAGCCAAGACATTGGGAGAACCTGCTGTCTTACATATACAGTGTCCAGTCTTGCACTCATAACCTACTTTTAGAGCAGCTACAGTACATTAACAACTGCAGCATTATGTTCACCCTCTGTTCAAAAAATGAATCTATATATTTTCTAAACCCACAAGGTCTAATTAATGGTCAGGGAAGTAAGAGCTCATTTCAGCAGCACAGGGCTCAAACACAAACTAACCCTAGACAGAGCACTGGTCAGTTAAATTCATTTTATTCTTTTGTAGCACTTTAGTTGATGTTTATGGTCTGTGCTGTTATAACCCACCCAAGATTAAGACATGGGAAACTTTACAACTGCTTTTTCTGGTAATATATGCTTGGTCCAGAAAATGTTTTGTGGTACTTCTAAATAAATCTAAGGAAGCCAGGCCCAGAACATGACTACCAGGATTTGATTCTGGAACAAGGCCGAGAAAAGACTCCTTGCACCTAATTGACTCAGGTAGCCCAGTCAGGTTGAGAAGAGAGAAGTAGATAAGTAGCTGAAGGGGTGACTACATGTGTTGCCCTCAGCCAGGCTTACAAAGCTTTAGCATGGCTTTAAATGTGTAAATATTCTGCTTGTGTTTATAACATTCAGAACCTGATAATACATTGCATTGCACTATTTTGGACAAACCCGTCTGGCATGAATGAGCTTGATAAGTGGCACCTTGCATCAGGAATAAGTGGAAGCCTGACACCTCCTGTCCATGCTTATCAGAACAGATGGACCTCACTAGTAGTGAGTAAAGAAAATAAGTAGCTACTTAGAGCCTAATGCAAAAAAACTTGTTAAACAATCACAAATCTTTGTAAACAACTCTGTCAAATTTTAACAAATAGAACTATAAGAGATTTAAGCACTAGGGTCTTGTTGCAATATGAATTTCACCCACAAATGACCTGAGGAATTTGTACATACTGATGTTGTACCAGGGACAAGACCTTCTGCTTTCCTGAGCTGAAACAACAGCACTTGAAAGCCATAGAGCTAAGACCACCACTACTTGCCATGGGCTTCCTTTAGCTGCTGATATTTGGAAATACAAGCCTTTTTCAATAAAGTTATGTACTTTGGTGCCATATCTATTACTAAGATTTGTTGAAGGTGGATGACAAAGAAGATGTTACAGACATATATTTCATCTCAGGAAAGAAAAGATGATTCTTGCACAAAATACAGGCTAAGACAGAAAAAAACTGCATGGAGATTAAAGTGGGTATACTGGAATATGGCAATTGAAACTGGCTCTTGGGAACTGAATTCTATGTCATGGGTGGTATCTTTTGCAGGTGATATACAAGGGTACAACTGAAGGAATTTGGAGATATTTGCAAACTCCAAGCCAGGAGCCAAATAATTGGAGCATGTAACAGTGATTTCCCCTTGGGATTAATAAAGTATCTATCTATCTATCTATCTATCTATCTATCTATCTATCTATCTATCTATCTATCTATCTATCTATCTATCTATCTATCTATCTATCTATCTATCTATCTATCTATCTATCTATCTATCTGATTATTGTGTCAGTTACTTTCAGTTGCAAAGAGTTAAAATAAAGCTGATAATTATTATGGCCAATTTCAGAGACTTTGGATATGGTGCTTCATAGTGCACTATCAATTATGTACTCTAACTGCCCAGAGGGGACTGGACGGTCTCGTGGCCTGGAACCCCTACAGATTTTATTTTTTTCTCCAGCCTTCTGGAGTTTTTTTTTTGTTTTTTCTGTCCCCTCTGGCCATCGGACCTTACTCCTTTCTATGTTAACTAATGTTGTCTTATTTTAATTTCTTATTTTGTCTTTTATTTTTCTTCTCTTCATTAAAGCACTTTGAGCTACTTTTTGTATGAAAATGTGCTATATAAATAAATGTTGTTGTTGTTGTTCAAACAGGGCAAATATTCTGGATACTCAAAATGAAAGTTACAAAGCTGTAGTTTGAACACACTTGACAATGAACTGGTTTAGACATAGAAGATCAAAATGAATACTGAGGATGTGTTGGGAATGACTATAAGATGAGTTGGTTTGGGTTTAGTTCATTTTCCACCTGCAAAAGAGCTTCTGTATCTTGGGAAAAAGTGGGAATCAGCCTGAAAAGACCCATTACAAGATAATAATATTAAAGGCAGTTGTATTTGTGGACAAAAGGTTGTTGGTCCTGTGAATGCCATAATGGAGGGACTGGTACCCTGAAAGGAATGGATGGTGATTCCTTGCTTGGATGGGATTCCATAATGGAAGAAAGTGGATGGACATGTGACCTGGCCAGATTGGTTGCTAGGAATTTTCCTGGCCAGGAGACCATAATGGAAGGACAGAGGAAGACTGCTTCCTGGAGCCATATATTCCCCTTATACACAGGGTGGCAGCATCTCTCTGGTTAGCCTCCATTTTCTACACTTGCAAGTCATATTCTAAGCTGTAGTTTAGATGGGCAGCCCAGTTGGGGGACATGGATGCCACCAGGGGGAGCTGCAGGGGCTCCCTACTTCTTTGGGGAGCTTCTGATATGCAATACTTTGCTGGGTCTGGCATAAAAGAAACAACTTCCTCTTCATCTTCCTCTGCTTCCTGACACATCTGGATAAAAAAGACACATATGTCAGGATGCTATTCATGGACTTTAACTCTGCCTTCAACTCAATCATCCCTCCAAAGCTGGTTGTAAAACTGAGCAGGTTGGGCCTGAACACCACCCTCTGCAATTGGATCCTGGACTTCTTGACAGAGAGGCTCCAGTCAGTTCGGATGGGCTACAACACTTCTAGCATCGTCACACTGAGCACTGGAGCACCACAGGGCTGCGTGCTTAGTCCACTGCTGTTCACCCTGCTGACTCACGACTGCACAGCCACGCACAACACCAACCACATCATCAAGTTTGCGGATGATATGACGGTGCTGGGACTGATTAGCAGGGATGATGAAACAGCATACAGAGATGAGGTGGAACGGCTGTTCGCATGGTGTGAATACAACAATCTATCTCTCAATGTCGACAAGACAAAAGAGATAATCGTGGACTTCAGAAAATCACGTCCTGCCCACATCCCACTCAGCATCAATGGTTTAGATGTGGAGACTGTTAGGAGTACCAAGTTCCTCGGTGTACACATAACTGAGGAACTTACGTGGACACATAACACCTCATCACTAATCAAGAAAGCCCAGCAGAGACTACACTTCCTGAGGTGGCTGAAGCGAGCAAGTCTTCCCCCTTCCATCCTCACCATGTTCTACAGAGGCACCATTGAGAGTGTTCTGACCAGCTGCATCACGGTCTGGTATGGCAACTGCAACATATCCAACCGCAAGCGTCTGCAAAAGGATAGTGAAGACAGCAGAGAAACATTATTGGGGTGCCTCTCCCTTCACTACAGGACATATTTTACAAACGCAGTGTCCACAACGCCTACAGCATTGTGCAGGACCCCTTACACCCCTCACATGGACTTTTTCACACTTCTGCCATCCAAGAGAAGATACTGCACGCATCAAAGCCAGATCTGCCAGGATGCAGGAGAGTTTTTACCCCCAAGCTGTTAGACTCCTTAACACCCAGGCTGCCCCCTGGGACCTTCTACACATCCTCAACAACCTCTAAAAACAGAACTTTTATACATGTGAGCCACTGTCTTGCAAAGACGAGTGTGCATGTAGAAAAGAACTGAAAATCTCATACTGACCTTTAACTATTTTGACACTGTTGAGATCCTTCTGCTGTGAAACATTCTGACCTGTCATTGTTTACCACGTCTTAAACAACTATTAGCATACACTGATAATTTCTGTATTATCTATATCTATTATTTATTATATTACATATCTTACACATCAATATTGCTGCTACTTTTTTGTCCTATCTTTGCATAATGTCTTGTCTTGTTTGTGTTTTAATTTTTAATTTTTAAATTTTTAAATTTTAATTTCTATTTTTAATTTATTTATTGCACGTGCATGTTGTTACTCTGTGGACCCTGAGCTTCGCAATTTCATCTATCTGTATACTTGTATATGGCTGAAATGACAATAAAGTTCACTTTGACTTTGACTTGATCAGCAAGTCAGAGTTGGGAGGTGGTGGAAATTGCTTACAGAGGAAGAGTAGAAGGAAGAGGTGGAGTTGCTGTTTTGAGGATTACATAGTTCTGGACTGACTTTAACCCTTTGAAGGTGATATTATAAAATATTGTAAAATAAATAAAGTTTTATTTAACCTTCCATCTGTGTTCAGCTGAGTTGTGTTTGGTATTTGGGGCTTCCACTTCCCTGTCAAGGTGGCATCTCCAGAACCCACTGTGGCAAACCAATGGTAAGAGTAGTGGTCAAAGTAAACAATATAACTGGTTAAAATAAAGTTTCTAAAGAGAATTTCTGGGTTAATTCTTCATGTTAGTATGGAGCTCATTAATACAGGAAGGCTTTAGTGTAGAAACCTTGTTTCCCTGGATTAAGAGAAGCTAGCTGAAGTGGCTTTGATCTTATACCTAGGATGCTTACTGGGCATCATCTATAGGGGTGTGTATCAGGCTTGACCCATTAGGACAAGGCGAGAGATTATATTTTTTTGATTGCTTTTGGAACCTCTGAACATAACCCAGGAGGAGCTGAAAAATGTTACTGAGCATAGAGTGACCTGGCCTATCTAGCTAGGAAAGTTTTAATCATAACCCTCACTAGAAAAGTAGATCAAAATTGTTATTGTTGTTTTGCTTAAACAGATGTATAAAAAGCAACAGGCACCTACAACATTTGTGCAATGTTTAGATATATAAATGCTGTGGACCACCAGGGTTCATACAGTTGCCCAAAACGGACAGGCAGGACATGAGTTCCAGTCCAGCAACACACGTTTATTTACAGCTGGGGAGCGCTTTTCTCTCTTCCCCACAGCACAGTACATAAAACACAGCACATCCTCTTTTTCTTCTCTCTTTCTCTCTTCTCTCCGTCTCCACTCCTCTCTTAGCATGCTTCATCCACTCCCTTGCGACTCTGGCTTCCCAAATGGAGTGAGGTGGCTCTTTTTTATTCAGTTCCTAGAAGTGATCCAGGTGACTCATAGTACCTGGAATCACATCCAAGTGTGGTGAAAGTCCACTGTAGGGCTCTGCAGCTCCCCCTGGTGGGCCCCACGGAACCCAACAGAACTGTACCAAACTCCAAGTCACAGCGTGCCCTGCGGAAATCTGTGGTGCCACGGCCACCCAGGAGGGCTGCCATCTAGCGTCCCAGGGGAGGTAGTACCTTGCAGATGCTCTCTCCCCTGGTACTTCCATCCACCTGGCGTCCCGACCAGGTAATGGCCGAGATGACCCATCACAATGCTTATCTATCTACAATTGTAGGAATAGAGATATCCTAAAATTAAATTTACATTTACATTTATTCATCCAAAGTGACTTACAAAACAAATTGAAATAATACTCAAGGAAAATTTTATTTATTGGGAAACATACATCTTTGGAGCTCCAGAATAGTTAAAAGTCAAATGTTGGTTGACCAAGGTAAAATGAATGATTTCCCTACTCCAAGGTTGCTACCTGGTTTGTTACTAACTACCCTGTGGGGTGGCTAGTCCACTAATCCACTGTGATAAAACAAACTTCCTGCTCACCTTCCATATTACACAATTCCTTCTCCCATATCTTCTAAGCAATCATTCAGATTTTTTCTTTTTCTTCTTTTTTTCTGTTTAGTGCTATGACAACTACTGTATGTTTTTTCATATTTTAGAAATAATTAAAAGACTTCTTCTGCATGTTAAAGTCTTTTATTTTGCTCATACATAGGTTTTTCATAAAGTAATGAATTTCAGAGTTTATAAAATGTGATGTATGTTGTCTCAGTAATTTTTCCTTATAAATAATAACGTATAATGCTTGAAATATCTAATATGACCTTTGTTTTATATTAAACTTTTATTGTATGCTGTGGGTCTGTGTACAATTATGTCAAATTACATGGTGTCCTATGTAAAATACATGTTATATAGAGTATGACATTGCTAGTTCAGCCTCTGCCAATGACTCATTATTCAACCCTAGTGAGTCATTTTAACTGTCAGGACTACAATTATCTAACTATATAAACAATTTCTTTGCACCAGCCCTGTAATAGCTTGGATTTCACTGAGGCAGTAGGCTATATAAAATAGGCTTATTTTTCTTGTTTGTTGCTGTGGTGATTACACTCTTAAAAATAATGGCTCTTTAATTGAATGTTATGACTCTTTACTGTGTTGTATGGTTCCTTGTAGAATTATTGCTTGACAAAATACTATTTCTTTTTGGAACAGGTTCTTTGCAGATGTTCTATCAGATGGTTGTGGCGAGTGCCCTCTTCTATGCAGTGGTGTGCTGGGGAGGCAGCATTAAGAAGAAGGATGCCTCATGCCTGGACAAACTGGTGAGGAAGGGCAGGCTCTATTCTTGGCATAGAGCTGGACAGTTTGACATCCGTAGCAGAGCAACGGCACTCAGCAGGCTCCTATCAATTATGGAGAATCCACTACATCCATTAAACAGTGTCATCTCCAGACAGAGGAGCAGTTTCAGCGACAGACTGCTGTCACTGTCCTGCTCCACTGACAGACTGAGAAGATCATTCCTCCCCCAAACTATGCGACTCTTCAATTCCACCAGAGGGGGTAAACGTTGAACATTATTCAAGTTATTGTCTGTTTTTTACCTGCATTTTTTATTATTCTTTAATTGAATATTTTTTGCTGCTGGAGTATGTGAATTTCCCCCTGGGATTAATAAAGTATCTATCTATCTATCTATCTATCTATCTATCTATCTATCTATCTATCTATCTATCTATCTATCTATCTATCTATCTATCTATCTATCTATCTATCTATCTATCTATCTATCTATCTATCTATCTATCTATCTATCTATCTATAAGGTTGGTTCTTTGTACTTTGAAAAACTTCCTAATATGTAGAGAAAAGCCTGAATTTTTGAATGTATAACAGAGTACCTAGTAGGACACCAAAAGATAAGAGTCATTTTAAAATTATGACCCATTGGTATTTCACAGATAATTTACCATTTATTTGTGGTTATTTACCGTATGGAGCCTGTTATGCATCTAGATAAATAAAAGGTTCAATGGGTCTATTGGGAACCAAATATGGTTCCCCTATGGTATCACTCTGAAAGACCACTTTGGCACCATTGTTTGACATGATTCCATGCTTTTGTTTAATGCCAGATATTCCCTTAAACAAGAAGAATCTTTAAAAAATGTTATAGTACACCTTATTGTTATAGTGAATGGCAGGTTCAATTAACACTCCTACTTATGGCTCTTAAGGGCTACTTACGTTTTATGAAATGGTAGTGCTTTGAGTAGTGAGAAAAGTGCTATGCAAATGTAAAGAATTATATTCAGAAATACAGAGTAACTTTTTACACAGCAGGCCACCCTTCATATGCCATCATTCATCTGCATGTGTTTTCATATTTATGATAATAGTTAAATATGGGAATTAATAAAAAATTAGCAAAATTGTCTATTCCACTGAAAAGAATTCTATCACTGCACAATTGAAAAGCACTGGTATAAACACATTTAACACTTTCTCTTTATACAGTGTTTATATTTACATGCCTATTTACTTCATGGTAAAATTATGTGACTATTAATGACAAAAGTAGCAATGTTCAAATTTGATATACAGTATAATAATATGTCTTTATACTGATGTCAAACTAAATTGTTAAAACTATAGAATATTAATTTATGGATGTTTTTCTTAGACTCCATAATTTACAATGTACAAATTAAAAAAATAAAATGGTTGACTATACTTTTTATCAGATAATTAGGTTCATTAGACAGTTGTAAGGTACTCACCAGTGGTGTTTGTTGACACCTTACAAGAGGTTGCTTTGTCTTCTTCTTGATAATTAGGACTTTCTGTCTCCGCCCTTATCAGTGAACTCTCTTCTTGAACATTCGAAATTGGCATATGCTGACCTATCACACAATAGACATGAATACGAGGCCTTTCATGTGGATTGTCCACAGAATCTTTACAGATACTTGTGTTTGTCTTACTTTCAGCTCTTTCAGAATTTACAGAAAAGCTGGCTTTGGTTCTTTTAGGAAATGTGCTGTTTTTGTGTTCCACATGTTCTCTTAATTGCAGGTTATCATCATGGATCTCAGGAAAAACAGAGTATGTCTTTTCAGAGTGGTTTAAACTGAAAGCATGGACTTGTAATGTTGTATCACTTAAATTCAACTCTGATGCTTCACAGTCCCTGTTTTCAATGTCTTTGGAATATTTGTTATTTTGCATATCTAGATCAAATGGAATTTCTACAGTCGACTCTATAGTATTTTTGGATGAGTCATTCCAAAGTTCACAGTTCGAACTATCAGTAAAACAGGTTACTTGATCATAAAGATAAACATTTTTAGATAACAACTCATCACTCTTTGACTCAATATACACCATGTCTGTGCTTAATGAAATTTTTTCTGCTTCTTCTGATATTTGGTTAAACTCTTTTTGTTTGTTACAAAGTTCACTGAATTTGTTTTCATGTGTGTCTTCTATTGGCCAATTTAATTCTGTAGAAGTGTCATGTGTTCCTATTATTGTCTTCTCAATGCTACTAAAGAATATGTTTGCATTTGTCTTAGGTTCAGTAATAAACTCAGAGTCCTTAAATCCTGTATAGATGCCAGAATCCTTCTTCCAGTGTTTATCTTCATTTAAACTAAACTCCTCTTCAGAGCTGTTAAAGAAATGTTCATTGCCATCACATGTTAAAACCAGATGTTGCAGACCTTGCTGGAGGCTAGTAGAAAGAGAAAGTTCATCATCTGTAAAAACTGATGAACCATTTGGACTATCAGGGATTTCTGTTGTTAGAACAACTTCTTCAAGATTAATGTTTGTATTGATTTCATTTTGATAAGTAAAATCTACTGGCATAATGCTGCTATGATTCACTTGAAAGCTTTTTCCTGAAAGGATCAACTGTGTTTCTGTGCTGGAATCTTGCAATGTCCTGCTGTCTCCATCTTTTAAAACTGTTTCTTCAACTGAAGGATTCATGCCTGAAAAATCATCATCTAAAATATAAGAATTAAGATGTGTGCTATCATTGGAGGTTCCTAAAGTTAAGACATTTCCACTTATTAGGTCAAGATCTGAAAGACTATTGGCTGTGAATGAAATTCCAATATGTGTTTGCATAATGCTTTCAGTCTCCTCATTGTCTGCTCCCAATGAATTAGACATTTTATCAAGATGGAAACCTAGAGAATACATATGATCAGAAATATTCTCAGTGTTTTCTGTTGATGTCTCATTCAGCAAAGATTTTGTCATCTCTTTCAAAACATTTGAACCCTTTTCCTCATTAGTACCTAAATGTTCCAATTCCTTGTTTTGTCCCTGGTCATTGGCAGCATTTAAACAAATAATTTCTGCAGTTTTCAAAAGCTCATCTTCACCATTTCTCAGTACACCATTAACTACAGTGACCTCAGCCTGATCAACCTGTGTAGGAGATGTGGTCAAATTATATTCAGAAACCATTTCATATGCAGTTACATCACCGTCCTGCTCCTTCTCAGTATATGCTTCCTCCAGCTGTGTTCTTGTAGAAATCCTTTCTTCTGTTTCAATGGGTTGTGGATTTTCACTAAATTCATTTTCTGCTGATGCTTCATTCAGCAAAGATTTTGGCATCTCATCCAAAGAATGCGAACCCCTTTCCTCATTAGCAATTGAATGTTCCAATTCTTTGTTTTGTCCATGGTCATTGGCAGTATTTAAGCATTTATTTTCTGCAGTTTTCAAAGGCTCATCCTCACCATTTCTCGGTACTCCATTAACTACTGTGATCTCCGCCTGATCATCCTGTCTAGTAGATGTGGTCACTAAATTATATTCAGAAACCATTTCATTTGCAGTTACATCACCTTCCTGCTTCTTCTCAGCATATGCTTCCTCCAGCTGTGTTCTTGTAGAAATCCTTTCTTCTGTTTCAATGGGTTGCGGATTTTCACAAAATTTATTTTCTGCTGATGCTTCATTCAGCAAAGATTTTGTCATCTCATCCACAGCATGTAAACCCATTTCCTCATTAGCAATTAAATGTTCTAATTCCTTATTTTGTCCCTGGTCATTCGCAGCATTTAAACATATATTTTCTGCAGTTTTCAAAGGCTCATCCTCACCATTTCTCGGTACTCCATTAACTACTGCGATCTCCGTGTGATCATCCTGTCTAGGAGATGTGGTCACTAAATTATATTCAGAAACCATTTCATTTGCAGTTACATCACCTTCCTGCTCCTTCTCAGCATATGCTTCCTCCAGCTGTGTTCTTGTAGAAATCATTTCTTCTGTTTCAATGGGCTGCAGATTTTCACTATATCCATTTTCTACTGATGCTTCATTCAGCAAAGATTTTGGCATCTCATCCAAAGAATGCGAACCCCTTTCCTCATTAGCAATTGAATGTTCCAATTCTTTGTTTTGTCCATGGTCATTGGCAGTATTTAAGCATTTATTTTCTGCAGTTTTCAAAGGCTCATCCTCACCATTTCTCGGCACTCCATTAACTAAAGTGATCTCCACCTGATCATCCTGTCTAGGAGATGTGGTCACTAAATTATATTCAGAAACCATTTCATTTGCAGTTACATCACCTTCCTGCTCCTTCTCAGCATATGCTTCCTCCAGCGGTGTTCTTGTAGAAATCATTTCTTCATTTTCAATGGGTTGCGGATTTTCACAAAATTTATTTTCTGCTGATGCTTCATTCAGCAAAGATTTTGTCATCTCATCCACAGCATGTAAACCCCTTTCCTCATTAGCAATTAAATATTCTAATTCCTTATTTTGTCCCTGGTCATTCGCAGCATTTAAACATATATTTTCTGCAGTTTTCAAAGGCTCATCCTCACCATTTCTCGGTACTCCATTAACTACTGTGACCTCCGCCTGATCATCCTGTCTAGGAGATGTGGTCACTAAATTATATCCAGAAACCATTTCATTTGCAGTTACATCCCCTTCTTGCTCCTTCTCAGCAAATGCTTCCTCCAGCTGTCTTCTTGTAGAAATCATTTCTTCTGTTTCAATGGGTTGCAAATTTTCACTAAATCCATTTTCTACTGATTCTTCATTCAGTAAAGATTTTGGCAACTCATCCAAAGAATGTGAACTTCTTTCCTTATTAGCAATTAAATGTTCTAATTCCTTGTTTTGTCCCTGGCCATTTGCAGCATTTAAACATACATTTTCTGCAGTTTTCAAAGGCTCATCCTCACCATTTCTCAGTACTTCATTAACTACTGTGATCGCTGCCTGATCATCCTGTCTAGGAGATGTGGTCACTAAATTGTATTCAGAAACCATTTCATTTGCATTTATATCAACTTCCTGCTCCTTCTCAGCATATGCTTCCTCCAGCTCTGTTCTTGTAGAAATCCTTTCTTCTGTTTCAGTGGGTTGTGGATTTTCACTAAATTCATTTTCTGCTGATGCTTCATTCAGCAAAGATTTTGTCATCTCATCCAAAGCATGTAAACCCCTTTCCTCATTAGCAATTGAATGTTCCAATTCCTTGTTTTGTCCCTGGCCATTTGCAGCATTTAAACATATATTTTCTGCAATTTGCAAGGAGTTGTCCTCAATGTTTGTCAATGATCTGTTAACTACTGTGACCTCCGCCTTATCACCCTGTCTAGGAGATGTGGTCACTAAATTAAATTCAGAAACCATTTCATTTGCAGTTATATTGTCTTCCTGCTCCTTCTCAGCACAAGCTTCCTCTAGCTCTGTTCTTGTAGAAATCCTTTCTTCTGTTTCAATAGGTGGTAGATTTTCACGAAATCCATTTTCTACTGATGCTTCATTCAGCAAAGATTTTGCCATCTCTTCCAAAGCATGTGAATCCATCTCCTCATTAGAAATTGAATGTTCCAATTCTTTGTTTTGTTCCTGGCCATTGGCAGCATTTAAACATATATTTTCTGAAACCTGCAAAGGCCTGTCCTCAATATTTGTCAGTACTCTGTTAATTACTGTGAGCTCCACCTGATCATCCTGTATAGGACATGTAGTCAGTAAATTACATTCAGAAACAATTTCAGTTGCAGTTACATTACTTTCCTGCTCCTTCTTAGCATGCGTTTCCTTCAGCTGTGTTCTTGTAAAAATTCCTACTTCTGTTTCAATTGGCTGTGGATGTTCGCTAAATCTATTACCATCTAAATCTATTGCTTCATTTGCCAATTGCAGTGTCATGGAAATTTCAGCCTTTTGTGTATCATAATTTTCCAGCAAGCTTTTACTTTTTTCTTTGCCTACTGTTTCATCATTTTCTCCAAGATGACTTTCTTTTGTAAAATGACAGTTCACATCATTTTTCATATCAGTAGTTACAATTCCAGTCTTATTTACATCTTTCTCTGTTAAATAAAAATTTTCTGACTGTTGACATTCCAGTTTTGGTGGTCCAAGCTCATGAGATTCTAAGCAAAGTTCTTGAGATTGTAAATAAAAGTATCTCTCTGCAAAGTCTTTCTCAATATCGGACTGTTCTGCAAGGTTCACTGCAGAACTAATAATTCCATCCAATTTTACTCCGGATGATGCACAATTTCTCAAATCTGGAGACAATCCCTCTTCTTCCTGGTAGGTTTGTGAAGCGATAGGGTTTGGGGTCAAGGTCTCAATAAAGCAACTGCATGTATCCTCCTCTCCAAAAGGAAATACTTCTTTCACTTCCTTGGGTAAATTATTATCCTTTATTCTGATATGTTCCTCACTGTCTTTATCTGCAGGTGCTGATGAAGACTCACCTATTGCATAACCCAGTCTATCTTCACTTATGGATTCCTTATGGTCAGAAATTATTCCTAAAGACCCAATTTTCATTTCTGGTTCTTTTGACAGACTGTCCCCCATTATTAATTGAGCTGAATCAATTTTCTCATTTGTAATTACCTTGCATAAGGGATTGTCTGACTCCATAGTGTCTGTGGACAAGGTATCACTCTGGACTACTTTAACTGAGAAAAATACCTCTTCTCTTTCTTCAGTTTTCACTTCATACTTCATCTTTTGGCATTCAACTGTTTCTAGTTTTTCTACCATTTCACAAAGACTTGTATCTAAAATGAGTTGGACATTTTCACTCACAGTTTTTATAGGTACAACTCCTTGGTTTTCATTACCTTCCACAACAGTATTCAAGTCTTGGCCAATATCTTCAAAGCTCTTTGCATCAGCTCCCTCCTCAGTGTGTAGAAGTAGGGTATTCTGTTCTTCAGATTCCATAACAACATGCTTTTCAGGATTTTCCTAAGATATATATGTAGAAAAAACAAAACAAGAATTTCACTTAATTAATTTTTTAACTTGAACAACTACCTGTAAGCTGCCCTATTAAAAAAAGAAAAAAAAAAACAGTGCTGTTATTCTTTGTAATTTTTTTCTGTACATATCTATACTAATTAATAAAAGGCAAAGCCCTCACTGACTCACTGACTGACTGACTGACTGACTGACTGATTGACTGACTGACTGACACATCACTAATTCTCCAACTTTCCGTGTAGGTGGAAGGCTGAAATTTGGCAGGCTAATTCCTTACAGCTTACTTACAAAAGTTAGGCAGGTTTCATTTCGAAATTCTACGTGTAATGGTCATAACTGGAACCTGTTTTTTGTCCATATACTCTAATGGAGGAGGCGGAGTCACATATCGCGTCATCACACCTCCTACGTAATCACTTGAACTAAAAACAAGGAAGAGATTTACAGCACGAGTCAAACGCGGGGAACGAAGGTAAATGACGTTAATTTTGAGTGTCTTTTAATACTGTGTAAGCATACATATTAAAACATGTGCAATTAAACGTGTGCATTTACGGGGTGATTTCTCAGGCTTAAAAGCTCGCCTTTTATCAAACGCGAGAACAAAGGTAAATGACGTTAATTTTTGAGTGTCTTTTAATACTGTGTAAGCATGCATATTAACACATGTGCAATTAAACGTGTGCATTTACGGGGTGATTTCTCAGGCTTAAAAGCTCGCCTTTTATTAAAAAGGTAAATGCTAACTGTTTTCATTCTGAAGGGCACAAACCACGTTGGATTTTGTAATGATAGTTGATTAGTAAGGTCTATTAAGGGATACTTACAGAATGATTAGTAATGCCTGTGAATGCCGATGCAAGTAGGAGAATGGGCATGAACTAAAGAACGATTAGTAACTTGTACAGTAAATGTCTCTAAAGTCTGTCTATTAAAAAGTTATTATATCTTTTAATCCTGTGTATTGATTAAACTACGAACCTAACAAGATCACTACATGGTGTCAGAAGTGGCGGATTGGAAGAGGAATGTGAAGAAGAGGTTCAGCTTTTGAACGAGTCGCGTGTCTGTTAGTAATCCGAAAACGTGATCAGAAAGCGCTAAGACGTTCTAGCAAAAGAGAAAAAAAAATATGTTAGGATTACAGCCCCCACCAAATCTCCAGTTAAAGGGAAATGTAGCTGAAATTGGAAAAGATTTAAACAGAGATTCGAGTTGTATCTTGCTGCGATTGAAGCAGATAGGAAAAGTGAAAAAATGAAAGCGTCTATGCTTCTACATGTAATTGGTGAAGAGGTGCTAGAGGTGTATAACAATTTTCACTTTGAAGAAGATGGAGACAATATGAAATTGAACAAAATAGTTGAAAAATTCGAAACGTATTGCAACCCAAAGTGCAATGTGACGTTTGAGCGGCACAAGTTTTTTTACATGTTTCCAGAAAAGCAGAGAAACAATAGACCAGTATGTGACGGAATTGTGTAATAGGAGCTGTTCTAAGAAGAAACCGTCAAGACATCAAAGGACCAATAACCTCTAATCAGAACACTAACACTAGCGAAACAAATATTAACGAGAAAACAAGTATAAATCAGGAAAGAACATCTCAACTGCAAACACAATTAACCAGAATATCAAAATGTCAAGTAAAACCACCAGAACGACTCATTGAGACATGTTGACGATTAAAGGAACATTTTCAATTAAGAAATTTACATTTACATTTACATTTACATCATTTAGCAGACGCTCTTATCCAGAGCGACTTACAACAGTGCTTAGTAGTCTACGACTGTTCTTCGGTCTTTAAGGCTAGGATTAAATCTACTGTCATTAAACAAGTTACCGCTGACCAAGTTGTATACAAAACCCTGCTAGAAGAAAATAGTAAGTTAGTACAAAATTTTTTTTTTTTTTTTTTTTTGAAAAAAAAAAAGGGTAGAAAAAAAAAGTATGGGGACTTTAGTCCAAGTGCTGTTGAAAGAAGTGTGTCTTCAGGCGACGTTTGAAGACAGTGAGGGTCTCCGCTGTTCGTACAGCAAGAGGAAGTTCGTTCCACCACTGAGGAGCCAACACTGCAAAGAGTCTTGATGCATGTCGTCCTCTTCTTTTAAGTAAGGGTGGTTCGAGACGTGCAGTGCTTGATGTTCTGAGACAGCTGAATTCCTTTAACAGTTGTGCTTTTTATACATAGTTTGAATGCTGGATGTATGCCTGAAATGTTCTGGATAGTTCAGTTGTTTGAAGTGATCAAGAATTAAACGTGTACGTTTACGGAGTGATTTCTCAGGCTTAAAAGCTCGCTTTTTATTAGAAAGGTAAATGCTAACTGTTTTCATTCTGAAGGGGCACAAACCACGTTAGATTTCAGCCGTTAAACGCGCAAAAATGTCGGTACACACCAGATAAATAAGCGCAACATATTATCAGTTGTATTGTATGCTTACAATACATATAGAAATGTGTTAATCGTTAACTAATAGTATCGGATGGTGTTTTTCGACTCGCGCCTTGATTTAAACGATTTCATGTCTTGGTGGGTTTGCGTAGCTTATTGTCAATATCTTTACACCTCTTTTTAAGACTTATTGACTGAAACGGGCTTTCATGAAAAAACTTAGGGCTTTGCTACAAGATACACCCTCCACAAGTTAAGGAAGTAAAAATAAAAGGTATATATTTCTGTTTTATTTAAACCTTTTAAGTTCGTATGCATAGCCCCATTTGGCTGTTTAAGTTTTTTTTTTTTTTCTTCAGTAATATTTAATCTCCTTAAAGAAAAACAACGTATGTATTTTACTTTTTTTGTATCTCTTTAGTAATAATTTAGTGTAAAAGTATAACGAGTATTTAAACCTTTTATGTTACTTTATAAAGTTATTTTACACAATGTTGAAAAATTAATAAGAAAGCTACATATTTTGGCAGCTGCTGCTTTAATTTTCAATGAAATGAAAAAAGCTCTCCAAGAGAAAACCTCAATGAAGAAGAAACAGTTTGCACTATCTAAAAAGGAGAAACCCTCATTTATAAAGGTTTGCTGCAGATGACTTAACTGAAAATAAATGAATAGTTCCTATGTGTATAATACATATTTATCTATTTGACTTATGCCTTTATTCCAGCAACTTGCAACATCTGAGGTACAATTTGTTACATTACTTTTGTTTTTTGCAGCACAGGCAGGTGAAGTGACTTCCTCAGGGTCACACAGTGGTGTCAGTACCAGGATTTGAACTGACAAGCTCCGGGTTTGCTTAAATATTACTGAAGAATGAAAAAAAATGAAAACGGGCAAATGGGGCTATGCATACAAATGTCCATCCATCCATTATCCAACCCGCTATATCCTAAATACATGAGCCAATCCCTGCCAACACAGGGCACAAGGCAGGAAACAAACCCCGGGCAAGGTGCCAGCCCACCGCAGGGCGCACACACCCACACACACCCACACACCAGAGACAATTTAGAATCGCCAATACACCTAACCTGCATGTCTTTGGACTGTGGGAGGAAACCAAAGATATGTGTATATGTAGATATGTATATATATGTATATATGTATATGTATATATATGTTTACATAACCTCTTTAACATACTACTTCTCCGCTGCGAAGCGCGGGTATTTTGCTAGTAATAGAATAAAGTTTCTGCAAATTGCCCAAATCTGGTGGCAATTCTCTAAAGAAGAGAATTCAAGCTCACGAACCGGGTGATGATCAGCAGCGATTCTCCAAGGGGGACCAAAGGGATGACAATAGGCAGCAATTCTACATGGAGGATAAATGCCCTGGATGACGCTCCATGATGATTGTGGGTAGTGAAGATACAAGAAAGGCAAAACTGGGACTCAAAGGAAAAGGTTTAAGAACCACTGCTTTAAATAACACCAAACACCTCATTAGCTCCAATGTCTGTATAAAGTAAGACTATAGCCACTGTACGAAAATTCTATAATACTCACAAACAGTAATGGTATGAAGTTTAAAATAGGCTAAACATAGTTATACATCTTTTTTTATATACCACAGCTAATAGTAAATAAACACTGAATGCGTGATTCAAATGGAACACAAAGCTAGTGCTTTTTAAAGTTATTGCTTAGCTTTGACTGAGTTTGAATCAAGATCTCAGAAGATGTGAGGCAGTAACACTTTGCTGTGCTGAATTTTTGAGGTTATTCTGCAGGTAACACATCTGCAGAATTAAAAGGCATTTATTTAAAATACTTTGGTATAATTATTCATGTGCACAGCTCTTTATCCATGTTAGATTTTTTATTGAAGAGATCATGTGCAGAAATAATTTGCAAATTATCATCCAGAGGAAAAATTAGAATTTCATTTGCATAGCTTTTTTAGCTTTTTAGCTTTTTTTGTTTGCAAAATGATGGAAAAAATAGTAAGATAAATCTTTGGGGTTTATTTTAATTTCTCAACAAAGCATTATAAAACTTCTTTGAGAGTAAATGAATAAACAGTACATTTTTAATGTTTAATCAACACTTAACACCTGCAAAACAAAGGAGCTGATTATTAGCTTCAGGAGTCAGGAAGAGGAACCTGCTCCTCTATACATCAGAGGAGACAGTGGAGAGAGTGCCTAGCTTTAAATTCCTTGGCCCACTCATCTCCCAAGACCCCACTTGGTATGTTAACACACCTTCTCTGGTAAAGAAGGCACAGAAGCGGCTTTACTTCTTAAGGAAGATGAGAAAGGCTAACATTTCCACTTCTCTGTAGAAAGCATACTTACCTGTGGCATCCTGGTATGGTGTGCTGGCTGCTCTGTGGTTGACAAGAGAGTCATTAAATCAGTACAAAAAATTATCAACGCCCAGTTACCTTTACTATTGGACCGATACAGAACCTGATGCTTATGAAGGGCCAAAAAATCATTAGGGACCCAACTCACCCAAGCCACCACTCTTTTACTCTGCTGCCTTCTGGAAGGTTTTATTGTTCTGTTAAGATGCACACTTTCAGACTACTGAAAAGCTTCTACCTGTGCACTGTTCGAGAACTAAATGTTGTTAAATAACTGTTTTCTGCATCTAAGTACTTTTGATGTTATGTCTTTCACTGTCACCCATGGCTTTAATGGGACAAAAGTGCAACATCTTCCAAGACACATTGCAATCACTGTAAAATGGGACTACTCCACTATTTACTTCTTATATTTTTCCACCTTCAATGTTTTATTGGTCTTATTGTTTTATTGGTGTATATTAATGCATGTGTGTAGTTTAAATTGCAGAGCATATGTTGAATATGTTGAAGATTCTGTTTTTATTATATTGTATGTACCATTCAAGGGGCACACTAAAATTTCATTGTACATCTGTGCAATGGGAATAAAAAGCATTTTATTCTATTCTGTTCAAGGACAAAAATTGATTTAATGGTGTTTAATGATGAATGATATTCTCTTACAAAATATTAACAAGGACATGTACAACAAAAGCAATTCTGATGTCCTTTTCCGTTAATTTGATGAAGTATTTCCCTTATCCTACTTGCTGCAACATATTCCCATTTGATTACACAACACTGAATTTAAATTGAATGGGGAATATAATCAGAATTTCTGCTGCAAATAAATTTAGCTGTCCTTATGGAAGGGGAGACAAAGAACATATGTGGCATAGAGCAGATGCATATATTTGCAAACTGAAACAGGGAAACATTTAAAGTATAATAAAACTAGCCATAAGCCAATACATTACTGAAAATACATCTAATGTATATAGAGTGTTCTCCTTCCTCTTTCTTTTTTTTAACTCATGTACATGGGTCATCAAAGTGAATGAACAACATACAAAAGAAAATACAAAACAACAACATTACTGTCTCACAATCTTACTTACACACTATATTCCTATCGCTTACCACACCAAACTTCTTTCATTTTCTCAGCCCATTGGTCCCAATGACCCTGACCTGACTTCTTTCTTCCAGTGAGCTTTTGCTCTGACTTTTCAACTAACTGTACAATATACAACATGTCACATTCTACTGCTGGTGAAGCACATTTTGTAACTTCGTCATTTCATGTTTAGTCAGTGATCTCGTGTTATTTTCTGTAATACAAGATGCTTATGTATCCTGATATCATTAACTTTATGATCAGCAGGAAGTGTTAGCTCAAAGAAAGGAACAGATTAGATATTGAGAAATACTGCTTAAAAGTGTCACCTCAAAGACACAATAACTAACCACAAACAACAACAAAGACCAATCACAGCATAAAAAGTAATTTTATACTTGGCTTGTATTAAAGAACCATTCAAACAGAAGTTTTAACAATCATAGGGCTCTCTACCTTGTGCTAAGAATAGAGTGTTTAATGGCAGAGTTCATTTTGTTGAAAGAAATAGCAAAATTGAACATACAGTATGTACAAACGAGGCCACAAACTTTTTCCAAAAACTAGAGACAAGTTCGTGGGACAAGCAATCAGGTCTTGGAGCCTACCAAGTCCAAAATCTCATTAGGTTCAGTCAATGCATTTCTTGCTCACTAAGCATAGGGAAGAACAACTTCACTTAAAAACAATTAATTAATTTAGCGAGAAAAGTTAGAGATTTCAATAAGTAATTTAGAATAAAATATTTAAAATGTATTAAACTCCACAGGATTATATAACAGGTATAACAGGTAATGTAAGTTCTAGTAATTTACTAGGTTTACTTCTAGATACATAATAACACATTTTTGTAGAAATACAGAGTTTAGTTCAAACATTGATTGTTAGCTAACACTCTGGATCAATGAAAAGGGAATGCAAAATGAGAGATATGACTCTGCAATAATTTGTCAGTGAGGAAGGGAAAGGCCATTAAATATCAATTAAATATTCAGTGAGTGGAATGCCAGGAAAAAAAAACATAAATTAAAACAATGATAGAGCATATTTGTGATCTGAAAGAGAACATGTAGTGAGCGAAGCAATAGTAATAAAGGAAGAAGACTGGGAACTGAAAATATAATTGAGTGTGTAATGGGAATGACACTGGGGAAAAATATGTAGCCAAAAATCATCAACCAGATTTCAAATGTAATTGGAGTCAAACAAAGAGTGAGAACATGTGAAGTGAAGTGAACTGAAGAAGGAGATCCGGTAGTGTTCCTGTAAGGTGAGCATTAACTAAACTTTCATTCACTGCTTGCTAGCTACACTAGTATTAACTCCACTCCACAGGACTTTGAAAGTTAGGAGCCTTGTAAAATAAATTTTGGAACAATTTAGATCATCAGTTACATTGAACAAAAAGAAAAGTCTAATGTTAAACAAGATGGTGTCTAACTTCCTAAACTTTTAACTTATCCTTTACCACTACATTCACTGCTTAATAATGATTTTAAACTGCTATTAATTTGAGTGATCTCATGAATAGTCCTGTCTTGCATGCATTTGTAAGCTGTCATAGTAGAAAGGCTACTGAGCAGACTACTCCTACACTCTAACCCTGCTACAGCTACCCTGAGAAAAATCACTGATTATCCTATATTTTGCTATGTCATACTGAAATAATTTCATTTTTACCACAGTCCAAAGACATGCAGGTTAGGTGCATTGGCTAAATTGTCCCCAGTGTGTGCTCGGTGTGTGTGTGTGTGTGTGTGTGCGTGTGCCCTACGGTGGGCTGGTGCCCTGCCCGGGGATTTGTTCCTGCCTTGCATCCTGTTTGCTTGGCTAGGAATTGGCTCCAGCAGAACCCCGTGACCCTGTGTTAGGATATATCGGGTTGGATGATGACTGACTGACTGACCTTTTATTCAGCTCACCCCTTCTGATTCTTCAAAGACATTTGCACTGTCACTCCTCTTATCTGTGTCTCACAAATCCTTTTTTGTTGCTTCACTTAGATGGTTAGTTTAGGCCAGTCGGTAACAACCTTGGGGGTTAGTAAGTTCATGTGATTAGAAAGGTGCTAACTCTCTCTATCATTCACTCCATTGTTCCCTCAGTCTGTCTCACAGCTTGTGCCATTAACTATGTAGCCCACATAGAGAAGGGCCAACCAGGAATTGTCACGGGAGTCTTGAGAGCCAACATTTCCTCGAAGCTACTATGTTATTTTTGTTTAGTTGTGTGTCCCCCCCCCCAAGCAAATTATTTTGAGGTATTACATAAACACAAACATTAACATTGTAATAAATCTAAGTATAAGACAAAACTAGTTGAATTCAGAACAATCAGCTTAAAAGAAAAAGTAAACATTAATCCTTCAGAAATAGTAAACATGAAAACAATAAAACCTTTGCAAAACCTGTCACCCTGTGTTTGCATTTAGCTTCTTACTTTAAAAAGGCTTTTGAGATAAAATAACTCTTTTTTTGTTGTTTAGATGTAATTTTGTTGTAGTGTCTAAGACAAGAACAGACATCTGATGGGGGTGGGTTGTGTTACAAAGGAAATAACTGCAATAGCTTTCGTTTGATCTCTTGGGTGACCATGAGGACTATTGGCAGAAAAGGGTGTTAAAGGATAACCCCTTGGAAAGAAATGTGTACAAGCACTAAGCAGCACAGAACTGCACACAAAAGCACCCAAATAGACAGAGAAAGATATATAAAGTAGCATAGAGTACCAATCTGAGAAAGCAGAGACCAAGTTGCCCTTGTAAAAGATTAGGAGCGAGAAGGTTATCCTGGAGATACAGCATTTTAAAAACAATGCCTTGGGATAAATGGAAACCCGGATCTGTTGAGGAAGATCAAGATTTGTGTTATGTTTTTAATGCTGGGCCACATGTTGGCCAGAAATGACCTTAGGTTTGGTTTAAAGTCAACATGAGCCCAAAGGCACAACAAGTATAGAGTTGCATAAACACAGACAAAAATATTAACATTGGTAAAGAAGGAAGCTTCTTGGATTACTTTAGGTTGATCAAGTGAGTAAGGCTCACATATACAGTGGATTTTCTTGTTAACTCTCAAATTAAAAAAAAAAAAAAATATATATATACAGTATATATATTTATGATAAGGCTGTGGAAAGCCCACCTGTATTGTCAGATAATAGTAAGCTTCTTCCACTGTACCATCAAGAGCATTCTGACCAATTGTATTACAGTATGGCCTGGTAACTGAATGATAGCAGCATTTTGTGAAAATTGCCCTAGCACGTCACTGATGTCTTGTTATCTGCCAATGAGGACCTCCAGTGCAAACGGTGCCTGCGGAGGGCAAGTAGCATCATCTGGGACCCCTCTCACACCAGCCATGACGTGTTTACCCTTTTACCTTCTGGGAGGTGGTACAGGAGTCTAAATGCAGCACTGACAGCCTCAGGAGCAGCTTCTACCCTGCTGAGCTCAAACTCCACCATTCCTACTTCACCTTAAAAAATACATGTACACCTATAGAGTCTGCACCCACCAATAGTCTATCATGTTTTCACTATAGTCTTGAACTATTAATGCCTTAGGACAATCAGCACTCTGCAGTACCTGTACCTATACAACTATAACTACAGCTATACAGCTTATAGCTCTACTTGACTTTATTACCCTTCTCTCAGTTTACCGCAATGTCATGATGCTCATGTAACCTATGTGTGTGTGCTAGACCATCAATTATGTTGCCTGTTAGGCTTTTTCTCTGAATTCACTGTCGTAATCTTCTTTATTTATTTATTTGGTTTGTACAACGCTATATACTGTATACCCTGCCGTTCTTTCTTATATTCTGAAAGTGCCTTGAGCATGGGAAAGGCGCTATACAAATAAAATGTATTATTATACAACAGCAGGCACATTGCTATTTCCATTTTTACAATGTTTTCATATTTTACTGAATTTATTCTATTCTAGCCATACTATACTTACTGTATTCACTGTCGAAATTCTGTTTTAACTCTCATCAATCATTCTGTATGTAGCCTTGACTTGCTCTCATTTGTACAATCCCTTAGTGCTGTCTTGATAAATATTTATATGATTATTTGTAATTAACATCTGTTTACACTTCTGGTTAGCTGCAAAAGTGCATTTCACTGTCATGGCACTTGTGCTGTGTTCAGTGACAATAAAGAAAAATCGAATGTAACAGTGTACCTTCTTTGTGACACTTCATTCTATACATTTAACTGAGATGTTTATTGTGTTCTATAACAAACTTCAATTTGATACTCTGGCATTCTCATACCAACAGATAACACCAAGTGCAAAATATTCTTAGTTATTGAAACTACTGTTGGCAACATTACAGGTCTTTGCAGTCATTTCCAGAATATGCACTCATTAAATTTTTCATCCTTTAGGTGTAGTCAAGAAACACACTCACATATTTAACACTCTTCCACAATCCTTATGACTTGGCCTGTAATAACTGTAGTGTGATCAGATGTTATCTGTTTCTTCAGATTAAGTTTTATCTCCTTCGTCTTTACCATATTCAGCTGGAAATAAGAATTATCACAACTTTTAATCTTACCAAGACTAGCTCATACTCTTTCTCATCTGTAATAAGATGATTATCAGCACATCTGAGCTGATGTCTGACTAAGAAAGAACTCCTACAGCTCTCATTACACAGTAAAAGGCTGCAGATGCTGGGAGACAATAGCCTAGGTGTTATCATACATTAGATAACCATTGGCCAGTTTTGATTTGCTGTGCTGTATTATGCATAAATCAAGTGTCCATTCAAAAAAACAATACTAAAAATATTTGGCAGATTTGTATTTACAATAAATAATAATGATAAAAGAACCATGGAATTTATCACCCTTTTAATATTTTTAAATCAGTTCAACACTATAACAGCATCACCAACCTTAGACAAAAAACAAACTGAAAAAGATCTAAATAGTACAGGGACCCACTTAATAGATAGTTTCTTACAATATTTTCAAACCTGAAATCACTATATTTCATTTGGGGATTATAATGGTACATTTTCATAAAACAAGTAAATTCTTCTTATCCAGAGCAGACTCAAAGATAAAAGAAAAAATGTACTGTAAAATTTTATCTGCACCTGGGGCCGCATGTATAACGCCGTGTGTAGAACTCACACTATAACATGGCGTAAGCACAAAAGCGGGAATGTGCGTACGCACAGAAAAATCCAGATGCAGGAATCTGTACGTACGCAAACTTTCACATTCTTCCACTACATAAATCCCGATCAGCGTGAAAAGTAACGCACATGCACGCGCCTTCTGTCCTCCCAGAATTACGCCTCTTTGAATATGCAAGTCAATATAAATAGCCTTCTGAGAAAAGACAATGGGAAAAGCACAGGGGAAAATATAAGAATATCAGCGAATACCAAGTGGAGGCAAAGGAAAAACGTACTATTTGTTGGTTTAAACAGTGGTATAATCAACAAAAGGAACTTGATCGAGTGACAGAGTGTCGGAGGAACTTGAAAGCTCAAGTTCACAAAGTCGCACAGTGCCGAAATAAAAAAGAAATCACATATCAAAGTCGCTGTGAAAAGGCAAGTCGTAGCCCACCGTCTGAGTGTCATATGAAAGCTTATTAGGGTACAGACAAAAAAAAAAATAGGCACACAGTGGGAAAAAGCACGAAATGTCAACTTTAATCTTGAAATTTCCACTTTAATCACGTAGTTTATTTTGCCATTAAAGTAGAACATCATAAACTTCATCTTAAAATCGTTTAATTTACTAGTTTCTCAAATCCCATTGTAACTAAAGTAGGACGTTAAATGCTTTGTTCTGTATTTGATCTTCTTTGTGCTCTGTGTGTGAATCACTACCTGCTTCTTAAACGGGCTTTCTCTTTCTCCAACAGGACACATAATCCATTACATTCATGATATTACAGCTCTCTGAATAATTAAAATACTGAGATGTATACGTGATATCTTTTTCATGATGATAGGAATGAAAGCATGTTATTAAACATGGGAACATGGTGGCGCAGTGCTTGTTCATATCTCATGCAAGAGGCTTGCTGCGCCATGCGCGACCTTCAATGAAATAATTTATCACAGCAGTACTGCCTCTTTGAAACGTACTAACCTCCAATTCTTGTCCTTACTTTTCTTTCTCCAAATACCCAATCGCCACACAATCAGCTATGTAATAGACGTGAAGCCATTTGTAAGCTTAGAACGCCGATTCTTCAAAACTTTTAAGGAACATTGAAATATCTTCGTAGTACATGTTTAATTATTCTATCCGTCTATCTTTCCAGTGTCGCGTCAGCACAAGAATACAACGCAATGCAGGAACAATCCCTGAACTAGCTAGCGCTGCGGCACCGTGTCCTCACATGTTTAATTATTAACAATACAGATTATTTAAATGAAGTTAAAGTTTTATCTGTATAATATAATCAACATATTTTGCTGCATTTCATTTAAAAATGAATACCGTCATCATATGTAAATACGCGCTTTATAAAGTGGCGCAGGTTGTGCAATATTATAACTGTAGTGCAAGTTTACAGTGAGGTAATTGTACTTATAAGTAAACAGCTCTACAAGGAGCACTTGATGGACTGATTGAGTGCGTTTAGAGTTCTTGGGATGAAACCTTTTCTAAACCGCGAAGTCCATACTGGGAAGTCTCTAAAGCATTTTGCCGTGGCTCAGGCAGCGTTTGCTTCATGCTGTATACCGATATTTCTCTTTCCGATCAGCTGCTGCTGTGATTCCCCACTCAGATACAGTGATATAAATACTCTGAGTGGTGCAGTGAGAGTAATATGGAAAAAGATGATCTGCTGTGGCAACCCTTAACGGGAGCAGCTGAAAGAAGAAGAAGATGCAGTGAGAGTTACAACGCTAAAGCAGTTATGGTATTTGGAATACTATGGCTATTCCCTGGACCATTATATTGCTGCAGGTTAATTACAATCAGATGCATTACACTAATAAACAATATGCAGTTAGTTTCAGTGTATTTATAAAGCCACGTCAGGAATGTGGAGCTAAGAAAGAAAGGGTGACCACACAGGAACAGTAGCACTGCTTTGACGCTGGGTGCCGCCAGTCTGCAAAACCGAGCGGAGAAATTGCGTACGCCAAGGTATGAGTTACCGTGGAAATGTGCGTGGCTTTATGCCAAGTTTAGGTTTTATACATCGCGATTTGAGCGTGGAAACGTTCGTATGCAACATTTCTGTGCGCATGCACCGTTTAGACATGAGGTCCCTGGTCTTTTGTAAATGTTATCAACTTTAATAATTTCTTAAAACATGAGTCTTGTAATCAGTGGTATTCAATGAAAGATTGCCTTGATGACCATTAACTATCAGAATATCAGTCTGAATAAGAAAGCACTTTAAATGTGAGAGGGCCATTAACACCCTATATAATGTTATCCATCCATCCATTTTCCAACCCGCTGAATCCGAACACAGGGTCACGGGGGTCTGCTGGAGCCCATCCCAGCCAACACAGGGCACAAGGCAGGAACCAATCCCGGGCAGGGTGCCAACCCACTGCAGGACACACACAAACACACCTACACACCAAGCACACACTAGGGCCAATCTAGAATCGCCAATCCACCTAACCAGCATGTCTTTGGACTGTGGGAGGAAACCGGAGCGCCCGGAGGAAACCCAATCAGACACGGGGAGAACATGCAAACTCCACGCAGGGAGGGCCCGGGAAGCGAACCCGGGTCTCCGGGTCTCCCAACTGCGAGGCAGCAGCGCTACCCACTGTGCCACCGTGCCGCCCATATAATGTTATAATTATTCCTTTTCTTTTTCCAAAGGCGCATTAATATTAGACAGGAAAGTTTATTCCACTTAACATTATATGCTTCTTGACCTTTACTGCTTCTCAGTATTTTTTAATTCATTGCACAATCTCCCTGCATATAAAACTTTTTTTCTAACTATTTTTTTATAACCCTGTGGTTTTGGTGAGTGCAACAAGATTTATACTGATGCTAATATTGCACAACATGTTCAAAGATCTGATTTAACAGAGATTCCCTCGAACACATTTACCAACATACAGTTAAACATCTCTGTAAAGAAGTAAAGGTATGTTCAATAGAAACCTACTCTGTTTTATCTGCATTATTCCTCACTTCATGAATCAACAGAATGTCAGTTACAAGAGTACATTATAATCAGAGCTTTCAAAAAGTGTTCTGTAAAAGGCATAATGAGTATCTATATATATAATTCACTAAATCCATGTCAAGCAAGACGCACGCAAGACAGAGCCATGCCCGCCAACTCACAGAGCCACGCCCACCAACAATTCACTAAGCAGCCGACCATGGCACACAAGACAGAGACCATGGGATACGCATGACAGAGCCACGCCTGCCAACTCTAACCTCTTCCCGAGTCTACCCTCGCTCTCGAAGCACGCAGCACCTCACCAAACACTGCCTCAGTCGCTTTTGTCTCTGCTACAATCCACGTGCACCTCTGAGCCACGTTGACTTTTCATTGTTCTTTTCGATTCCGGCTGCTTTTCTATATATAATCCACCAAGTTGCTCGACCATGGGATATGCACGCACGCAAGACAGAGCCCTGCCTGCCAACTCTAACCCTCCTTACACGTCATGGGTTATGCACACCAGAGCCTCATGTGCCAGCACGCAACACCTCACCAAACACCGCCTCAGTCGCTTTCATCTCTGCTACAGTCCACATGCACCTCTGAGCCATGTTGACTTTTCATTGTTCTGTTCGGTTCCGGCTGCTTTTCTATATATAATCCACCAAGTCGCCCGACCATGGGATATGCACGCACGCAAGACAGAGTCCCGCCTGCCAACTCTAACCCACTTCCGCGTCATGGGGTACGCACAACAAAGCCCCGCCCGCCAACTCTAGCACTTAATGTCACCGGTTGCATTAAAAAGCAACCTTTGTGGCGTCACATGCATGTACTTACACTGATGACAAATATGACAGCTCTTCCTCACAAACAAGATTTCGCAAGACAGGAAAAACAGAACACCTGCAACATTACCTTCACATTGTTTTCCTTTTATTTCTGATCCCATTCAACAACTATGTGGTGACATTGACTTCTCAACTGTGACTCCGGAACAACTCAGTATGCAAACTATATTAAGCGTCACCAACGAAGACTCGCTACACCTTAATGAACAGATACTGAAACTTATCCCTACTGACGAAGTAACTTTCACCAGCGTTAACTCCATCATCACAGACGATCCCGCACATCAACTTTCATTCCCCGAAGATTTTCTTAGCACTCTTACTCCCACTGGCATGCCTCCACATAAACTCAAACTTAAAATTGGTTCAGTCATCATGCGTCTCAGAAACCTCATGCCAGCAAGAAGTCTCTGTAAAGGCACTAGACTGTTACCAGCATTCACCGCAATGTACTAGAATGTAAAACAATCGCAGCTGCCACCTCACAAACTGTCCATATTCCCCGGATTTCCCTGACCCCATCAGATTCAAATTTGCCTTTTACTTTTACACGCAGACAATTTCCTGTTAGATTGGCCTTTGCAATGACAATTAATAAGGCGCAGGGACAAACTTTCAAAAAGATATGCCTGGATCTGCCAAAACCAGTTTTCAGTCACGGACAATTGTATGTTGTTCTCTCCAGAGTTCCATCTTTTCATTCACTCACAGTCGTATCCTCAAACCCATCCCATTTGGACAACTGTGTCTTTCAGGAAATGTTCACCTATCAATAAATAATTATGAGGTGTATGCTACGCCGCGGGTTGGCTAGTTTAGTATATTTCAGTAAACAAGCACAAGTTTGTATGTTCCTCATACTCTCATCGTTGGTGTATCTTTGTGATACAAAGCAATAAAAATACATAAAAATAGCAAACACAGTGCACAACCACTGGTACTCAGTAGGCTAATGCATTTTATTTTGCACACAAAACTACTGGTCATGGATCTGTTATGCACCTTTCGGAAACCAGTCACTTACATAGGACAAAAAGTTTCATGGTTACATTTTTTCAGCCATTGAAATTGATGCTATGTAAATGAGTGAATGTTAGGATAATTCCTAAATTTTGCATTGTGAAAATGGCTACAACAGCAATGTGATATGTTTCTACAGAGAATCTCTTCTACCATGATAGACATAACTAGTGTATAATGTACAAACTCTAACAAGGAAAGTTCTTCAAACAGCAAAGTTTTGCTCTGTGGAATCAAGTCAAATAAACCATTAATAAAACATTTGGATTTACTTTTATTTTAATATTAAATAGGAGCCTTTTAAATGATGAATAAAAAAATATCAAAATAACCAATCACAACAAATGTAAGCCCGTTCGTAATACGAGGGCAATCCCAAAAGTAAGGTTTCTTTTTTTAGAAATATAATGTTTACATCATATTAAAGGTTAAAGACTTACTTATTTTTCTACATAATCTCCATTTCGGTCAATGCATTTTTGTAGACGCTGTGGTAGTTTTAGAATGCCCATGTCATACCAGCTCGCCGCCATGTCCTTCAGGAAGCGTTCGTTGAACCTCATCTTTCACCTCTTCGTCAGAGCAGAATCGCCTTCCGGACAAATGTTCTTTCAACTTAGGGAACTGGTGGTAGTCACTGGGTGCCAAGTCCTGACTATAGGGTGGGTGATGAAGTTCCAACCGCCGATCTTTACGCATGTTTTCCTCAACCTTCGCGACTGTCTCGTCGGAAATTGACGGTCTCCTGCGCGAACTTAGCACTTGGCGGTAGCGTTCAATGGAAGCTCCATTTTCAAGGGCTGCCAAGCCAAGATTGAGCATCCCAGAGAAGCTGCACATGCTTGTTTGGGAGTGGAGGAAGCACCAATCACAACAGTGTGGCCAACAGCCATACGAACAGTTTCTCTATGTCCCCACCGCTTTGGAGACCTCACTTTTGGGATTGCCCTCGTAACAGCTAATGTTTAGTAAAGATGGATATAAGCAGGAGGTATAAATCACAGTAATATGTTTAAGGGAATAAAAAAATGCAAACAACAATATATTCATAGAAAAACACAGTAGTCAACAATCAGTTAACCTATGGAGAATATCCAGAATGAAGAAAAATCAAAAAAAGAAATTGGTTATAAAAATAATTAGCATATATACAGATCTGTAAAGCTGGCAAAAAACTAATGACATATATTAAAATCAGTGTCTATCAATGAGTAAACCAACTCCCAAAGGAAAGAAATACAAACTGAAGAAATAAACAAATGGCAAATTATTAAACAAAATATAAGTCCAAGAAAATATACTCTATATTATTTATATAGAGATATATAAATGTATATTGGGAGTGCCGCAGGAAATGGACAGGAGTCCCAGAGGGTGATTCCTTGTCCAGATAGGATGCCACAGTAAAAGAAACAAGAATAACAGGCTCTCAATGGCAGAATGAGAAAAAGAATTCTTACTTGGCAAAGGAGGCCAGTATGTTGGAAGGACCAGGGAAGAAAAAATAATCTGGGTACTGTATACCCTGATATACTAGGGAGTTCCTGGGACTCGTGGGCCCCTTTAGATACCCACAAAGGATCATGGGATTTGGAGTTCTGAAAAAAAGTCCTGTTGGGTTTCATGGGTGCCGCCAGGGGATGCGGCATGGGGATATGATTTCTACTTTTTGAGACTACCGTCTGACTCGGAAGTGCTTCCAATGGGCCGTGTCCAAGCCCCAGAAGTACTCCCGGGTCAAAGGTAAAAGATGCCACTTCACCTTGACCAGGCAGAGTCAGGAGGTGGAGGAGGCTTGATTGTAGGAAAGTAAAGGAAGGAGATTGTATTTCTGTGCTACTTTGATTGTGTTAAACTTTGTGTTATGGAAACATTTATTAATAAAAGGGACAATATTTGAACCTGTGACTGTGTGGGGTGTGATTGTGCCCGGGGGTTTATGGCTCAGTGGTACCCCCTACTGGTTACTACATAAATACATATTGTAACAGCTAGCCCAGCCACAGACAGACACAACACCAATGTCCAAAACACACGCTGTTTATTTATAATACTGTTTACAATTGGTTCCACCAGTTCACTCATGACTCCTCAGTCTTAACTCTCTTTGGCCAACTCCACTCCTGTCTTGCAAGCTCCGTCTTCCTCCACCCACCTCCGGCTCCTCGAAGGGAGTGAGGCGGCCCCTTTTATCATGCCCCAGATGTGCTCTAGGTGCTCGGTAATGGTCTTCCAGCAGCACTTCCTGGTGTGGCGGAAGTGCTGCCCTTGCACCTGGAAGCACTCCGGGTGTACACAGTTCCTGGAGCAGCAGCACTTCCTGGTGTGGCGGAAGTGCTGTCCTCCAGGGCTCAGGAACCATCAAGGCAGCCCCTTGGTTGGGCCACAGGCTTCCCAGCTCCGTATCCGTGCCCCTTGATGGAAATCAGGGGGGCTGCCCTCTTGCATCCAGGGAAGATATTGCCCCTTTCCTGGTTCTTCCCTGATCCAGGAGTCCCGGTGGGGCAAGGTCCCTGGTCGTCTGCCACAATATACTGTACTGTGCAAAAGTTTTAGGCAGGTGTGAAAAAATGCTGTAAAAAAAGAATGCTTTCAAAAATGGAAGTGTTAATCATTTATTTTCATCAATCAACAAAATGCAGTGAATGAACAAAAGAGAAATCTAAATCAAATCAATGTTTGGTGTGACCACCCTTTGCCTTCAAAACAGCATCAATTCTTCTAGGTACACTTGCACACAATTTTTGAAGGAACTCGGCTGGTAGGTTGTTCCAAACATCTTGGAGAACTAACCACATATCTTCTGTGGATGTAGGCTTCCTCATATCCTTCTGTCTCTTCATGTAATCCCAGACACACTCGATGATGTTGAGATCAGGGCTCTGTGGGGGCCATACCATCACTTCCAGGACTTCTTGTTCTTCTTTACGCTGAAGATAGTTCTTAATGACTTTGGCTGTATGTTTGGGGTCGTTGTCCTGCTGCAGAATAAATTTGGGGCCAATCATACGCCTCCCTGATGGTATTGCATGATGGATAAGGTATCTGCCTGTATTTCTCAGCATTGAGAACACCATTAATCCTGACCAAATCTCCAACTCCATTTGCAGAAATGCAGCCCCAAACGTTCAAGGAACCTCCACCATGCTTCACTGTTGCCTGCAGACACTCATTATTGTACCGCTCTCCAGCCCTTCGACGAACAAACTGCCTTCTGCTACTGCCAAATATTTCAAATTTTGACACATCAGTCCAGAGCACCTGCTGCCATTTTTCTGCACCCCAGTTCCTGTGTTTTTGTGCATACTTGAGTCGCTTGGCCTTGTTTCCACGTCGGAGGTATGGCTTTTTGGCTGCAACTCTTCCATGAAGACCACTTCTGGCCAGACTTCTCCGGACAGTAGATGGGTGTACCTGGGTCCCACTGGTTTCTGCCAGTTCTGAGCTGATGGAACTGCTGGACATCTTCCGATTTCGAAGGGTAATAAGCTTGATGTGTCTTTCATCTGCTGCACTAAGTTTCCTTGGCCGACCACTGCGTCTACGATCCTCAACATTGCCCATTTCTTTGTGCTTCCTCAAAAGAGCTTGAACAGCACATCTTGAAACCTCAGTCTGCTTTGAAATCTTTGTCTGGGAGAGACCTTGCTGATGCAGTATAACTACTTTGTGTCTTGTTGCTGTGCTCAATCTTGCCATGACATGAAACTGTCTTCCACAACCTCACCTTGGTAGCAGAGTTTGGCTGTTCCTCACCCAGTTTTAAGCCTCCTATACAGCTGTTTCTGTTTCAGTTAATGACTGTGTTTCAACCTACGTGTGACATTGATGATCATTAGCACCTGTTTGGTATAATTGGTCGATCATACACCTGACTATAATCCTACAAAATCCCTGACTTTGAGCAAGTGTACCTATAAGAATTGATGCTGGTTTGAAGGCAAAAGGTAGTAACACCAAATATTGATTTGATTTAGATTTTTCTTTTGTTCGCTCACTTTGCATTTTATAAATTGATAACAATAAACAATCGTTATTTATATTTCTGAAAGCATTCTTTGTTTACAGCATTTTTTCACACCTGCCTAAAACTTTTGCACAGAACTGTATATCCCTTCAAATTATGTGTAGTTTCACATGGTGTACAATATAAATGTCCATTGCCTTTGTTGCTGCACTGAATGTGAAGTATTTAAGAAATGGGGTGGGGCCAATTCATTTCAAGGACTAAGCCCTGTTCTTCAGAGCCATGCATAAAAATTTCTTTTCCATGAGGGAAAGATATATTACAAAGGTTATTGTACCAGTGGCAGGAATTCAATAGGAACATTGATACTGGACTATATAGTTGGGTTAAATCTAAGAACACATTGTTAAAATGGTTTATTGAACTATCAACAACAGGCAGTATATGACTGCAAAGGAGATCTGTGTATATTAGTGGATGAACTTAATACAGATAGATGTTCATACATTATATATTTTTTTTTTCATTTATATATTTTTCTGTGTCTGTTTTTCTTTTGGATGCATATATATTTTTTGGTTAATAATTTGTTTTTTATATATTTTTTTTCTGCTTCTACTTCTTTCCTTTGGGTGTATATGAGTTGGTTTACTCATTGATATGCTTTAATTAATATACATCATTAGTTCCCTGTTGCCATCTTTGTAGATCTGTATATATATTTATTATTTTTATTACCAATTTCATTTTTTGATTCTTCTGCATTCTGGAGTTCTGATTCATTTATATCTGTATCTCTGTTTTTTTCCTCTCTGTGTTAACTGATTGTTGACTGCTGTGTTTTTCTATATCATTGTGTGCATTTTTATTTATTCCTTTGAATGTATTGCTGTGATTTATACTTCCTGCTTATTTCCATCTTTACTAAAATAAAATGAAAAAACAGTGTTGTTAATCCTTTTCATAACATTCTCCAACCCACATTACAAAATTCGGCATAGTGAGTAGTGAGAGTCTATCTTAGCAGCACTGGGTGCTAGGCAGGAATAAAATCTGAACAGGACACCAGTCCATCAAAGGGCCAACTCACACACAAACACACACAGAGTCCAGTTTAGAATTGCTAATTAATTGAACCAGGACATCTTTGGAGATGCAAGAATGCAACTGAAGTACCCAAAGGAAAATCCATGCAGACACAGGGAGAATGTGTACAATTCACACACGTGATATCTGGGCACATAACTTCAATTCTGGAACACTACTCTCTGCAGCATGATATTCCTTTATGCCTATGTCAAATGTTATAAAGTTTCAACAAATGGTGCATATTATGGAGGTTTTGTTCTGTTTCTGGTACTTTGTCTGCATCAGATAAATGAATGTAAGCACGTCTGAAACAGGTTCTCCTACTTCTTATTAGTAGTAGGCTTTACTGCATCTACTTGATAAAATAGCATTGTGCCTTTGATTAAGCTTAGCATTTTGTTACCTAAGGATGATTGATTATAACAGAAGTGCTCTTTACCAACAAGAAGCAAAGAAGATGCTTACCTTGGAAGAATAAACAAAAGCATCTTCTGAGTTTCCCTAGAACATCACTGTAGGCTTTAAATCTTTGAAAGATGTTGCAAAAGGGGTGTGACTCATCCAGCAATGCAAAAGTCAGAAATGCTTACTACAATTAAATAATTTTAAACTGGAGAAGAAAAAATAGCAAGGCATGACATTTATGAGTCATTTTGACAAGCATAATGGAAGCAGTAGGGAAAAAATGGACAGACACTTTAGTTATTTGTTGAGGCATGGCCACTAGTTATTGCTGATTAATTATGGAATATTTGCTATGTTTGTAAATTTTTCATGGTTTTATTGTAAAGTGTTATATTGAAGTTTTAAGGGTCACCGAAAATCTTCTCCTTTCTACATACAGTATATTCACTGCTGAGCAGACTAAAGTCAGGCGCAGATCAGTTCTACTACACTACTACAGTTCTACTAATAATACAATGACGAAGAAATTAAGTGATCAAAAATATTCCTAATATAAATGATTCTTTTATATTCATCAGACAATAATAATAAAAATAATTAGACAAAATCAAGCATGGATAACTGCAGTAACTGGAATATCTATAAAAGTGATAAATATTGCATCTTCAATTAAGAAGATAGTAGAGGAGCTGGGAGAAGCGGCCGAAGCGCCTGTGAAAGAATAATTACGGCGATTTGGTCGGGAGCTTCCTGAGATGGTTAATTCGGTGGTGCAGGTGAGTTCTACCGATACTGTACAAGATAAGGGGACGCAGAGTGCAGAGGCGGTCCGATCGATTCATATCGGCTGCCAAGTAACCTCGCGTCCTACAAAAGAGAATAGAATGATGACCGAGTGTCCAGTGGGAAGGATCGAATGAGCTGGAGCAGTGGGATAGTGTTGCTTCCCGGATGGATTCGATCCTTAAGATATCGGCCCCGGTCATTCATAAATCAAAAGGGGTGCAAACAGCAAAGGGTCTCTCTCTTATGCTTACAGAGACCCAGACTGTGAGAAAGCCCCAGATTAAAAAGGATTTCCCGGAAGAGAAACGGGGGTCCCATGATAATATAGAGCGTGGAGCTGTGAGCTCATGTCCGGCTGACGGCCCATCCTTAGCTGGTAAAGGGGTGGAGCAAACATTTCCAACCTGTTTTCAGTCTCATAGGGTGAGACTATTGGGAAGTAGGCGGCTATGCTACGAATGCCGAATGCTGGGACATATGTGGAGCAATTGGCCACGGAGAACCGGGGAGGAATTGAAACATTTATGCAGTGTCTCCCCACGGTTCTTCTGTGATTATTTTCTAGGACAAAGCCACGGGCCGGCCACAGCAAATGACACCTCCTGGAGGAAGACACCCTCGTGGGGGCTGAACGCTATGCCCCACTGTGCTTTGCTAAGGGTGGGGAACTATGATAGCTTATCCCGGCCGACACATCCAGGATGCTAGACGACGTCTCCCCTGCAGCATAGGGGTGCCCCGAATTCCTACAGGGCACCATGGGATATGGAGTTCGGCTTCACAGGCCTGCTGGGTGCCGTCGTGTGACGCTACAAGGAGACGTGGGGATTTTTTTTTCCCTAATAGGCTGAAGAAAAATACAAGTCTTCATTTGACCCAGAAGTGCTATTAAATCACATGGACAGAAGGACAGGAGCATTTCAGGGTCAAGGACTATATAAAGGACTATGGGATACCCAGCAAGCGAGTTGGCAGGGAGTGTGACGGAGCTGTTGGGAGGAAAATTGGAGTATTGTGATTATTAATTTATTGTTCATTGGGGTGATTGTGGTGCACTGTGGCACAATATCAAAGAAAGAAGAAATTAAAATATTTCTAGATAGATAGATAGATAGATAGATAGATAGATAGATAGATAGATAGATAGATAGATAGATAGATAGATAGATACTTTATTAATCCCAATGGGAAATTCTAGTGCTTTTACTTGGTGTTTTGGACGTTTGTCTGGGTTTGAGAAGTGACAGCCCCCTCTAGTGTCACTATATATATATATGTGTGTATATATATATATATATATATATATATATATATATATATATATATATATATATACTGTATATACTGTGTATATATATATATATATATATATATATATATATATATATATATATATATATATATATATACTCACAAATATCTAATCAGCCAATCACCCAACTCAATGCATGTAGGCATGTAAACATTGTCAAGATGACTTACTGAAGTTCAAATATCAGAATGGGAAAGAAGGGTGATTTAAGTGATTTTGAATGTGACATGGTTGTTGGTGCAAGGCGAGTCTGAGTATTTCAGAAACTGCTGATCTAGGGTTTACAGAGTATAGTCTGAAAAAGGAAAACATATCCAGCGAGCGGCATCTGTCTGGGTGAAAATGCCTTGTTGATGCCATATGTCAGAGGAGAATAGAAAGACTGGTTTGAGCTGAAAGAAAGGCAACAATAAATCCAATAATCACTCGTTATAACCTAATCTTGTCGAACTGGGTGCCACTCCTATCAGCTAAGAACAGGAAACTAAGGCTACAATTCGCACTGGCTCACCAAAATTGGACAACTGAAGATTGGAAAAAACTTTGCCTGGTCTGATGAATCTCTATTTCTTCTGCAACATTCAGATTGTAGAGTCAGAACTTATCAACAACATGGAAACATGGATCCATCCTGTCTTCTATCAACGGTTCAGGCTAGTGGTGGAGGTGTAATGGTGTGTGAGATATTTTCCTGGCACACTTTGGCCCCTTAGTACCAATTCTGCAACATTTAAATGTCATAGCCTAACTGAGTGTTTTTGCTGACCATGTCTATCCCTTTATGACCACAGTGTACCCATCTTCTGATAGCTACTTCCAGCAGGATAACACACTATGTCACAAAGCTCAGATCATCTTAAACATAACAGTGAGTTCACTGTACTCAAATGGCCTCCACAGTCACCAGATCTCAATCCAATATAGCACCTTTGGGATGTGTTGGAATGGGAGATTTGCATTGTGGATGTGCAGCTGACAAATCTGCAATAACTGCATGATGCTATCATGTCAATATGGACAAAAATCCCTGAGGAATGTTTCCAGCACTTTGTTGCCATAATTCTAGCAGTTCTGAAGGCAAAAGAAATTTCAACCCTGTACCAGCAAGATGTACCTAATAAGGTGGCCAGTGAGAGAGATAGTGCCTGCGTATATACATAATAATGTGTAATATTCCATCAGAAACTGACACTGTTTTTCCAGGTTTATAATTGTGCAAATCCTGTTCGGGCATGTTAGTAGATTTTTTTTTGTATTCATCATCTGAGTTTGCAATGGAGTTTGTTTTAGTTCTGTTACAAAAATTAAACTGACTTGACTACATTTAATATCAATACCAAACTCAAACTCAAAATGAGACCCTTTTAGCTCAGCATATGCGTCTCTCATTTTTCCAATATGTTTGAAGAACCTGTTTTTGATAGCTACAATGATAAAAAAAAAGACAGAAGGAGGGCACAGGAGTGAACCTACTATATTTTTTTAACCATTTATTGAGTACAGCATGTTAAATCAAAGCTTGATCTTTGCTTTAAATAAATTAAATCAATCCCTTTTACAAGTTCAGACTACTTCATATAGATTATGGTGGCAATCTGTAATAGAAAAGTCATCTTTCTTTTCAAAAGCTCTGATTCCTATCAGCAAACAGTCAAATCCTCCCATATCCATTAGCCACTAGATGATAGCCTGTTACTGAATGGCTTGTTGCCTCCATCAGCTACATTTTTCTTCCAACATTTACATTTGAAATCTTAAGAGTGTTTCAACGTTTAAATAGCTGGCACGTAATCTCAAGGTTTCTTAGATGTCATGTTCAAAAGAACCTAACAGCAACATCAAGCACAAGACAGGAAACAATCCTTTTTTAACCTGTCTTTTGTAATGCACATCAAAGAGGCCCAAGTCCGTTACTGAACATTGTGCTTAAGTGCACTACAAAAGTAACATGCCAAAATCAGGTTTACAAAACATTCTTTCATTGATTAGCTTAAAAAACATATTTTTCTATATGTAATTTTATTATAAGCAATGTTGTGAAAATTTGCTTGTTAGCATTACAGAAAAACATTGCTAACCTTTTGTGAGACTTTATGTTTTATGTTACAAAGCTAAGCAGAACCACAATAATTATTACCCTTGGATGTTTCTCTGGGTGTTCCATTTTTCCTCCTGTGGCCTATAGATATGAATAACGTTAATTAGTATCTGTGAATTGTGCCATTTTGGATGCATACGCATGAAGAATAATTAATAGGTTTCATGTCTAGGATTGACTCTCATTGATTATGGATAAGCTGGTTCAGCAAATGGATATATGAATATATATTTATAACTGAATTGGTGATTTTGGTTGTAGCACCATTTTGCACTGTGTGACTATATTCCATATTTTAAAAATCTGAGAACATTGGAATGCATAAAAAATGTTTTTCTGTACTTATATAATAATTTTCTTTTTGTTTATGCTTATTGCACTTGCTTTTTCACAAAAATGGCAAACTGAAGATGTTTCATTGATCAATTTTATAAATATCATACATTACTAAATGCCCACTCATACACTATCTTAGATAAAATGTATATGTTGAACTTTTTTGAAATTTCAGGTTAGACATTCATTGATTAAGTTGTTGATTTCCTGTAACTACTTATTCTTTTTTATCCACAGTCGCCAGCTCCAGCTGGGGAATTTCCAGACACTCCCAGTGCATCCAACAAGTATAATCCCTACAGGAAGTAATAACATTGCTTCAATTCTCCTTATAGTGGGACACATCTTGCACAGGAGACTCTGAGAGTGTTCTTACTAGAAACCAAACCAAACCAACATGCTCTTGAGCTATAAAAACCAATGACATAACTCCTCACTTTTTCATAAAGAGTTGTGCTGCATTCATATGCTATGTGAACTTCAGACTTGTCATTTGTAATATATCACCTTCCTACTTTCCTGTGTTCATGTAAATTTCTGGTCAGCATTTTAAAGGAATAGTGAAGTTACTGTTGAAGTTCTTCTTGGTCAGCACAAAATGCATTTTTTATGAAAATAAAAAGCAAACAAAAATCATTAATGATGTATTACATCAGTCCTAATTGAATTTGACCATAAAAATTACATTTCTGGTTGACTTGGTTATTTTTTTTTACTTTAGATTATTGAATAAGGTAGAAAGTCAATCTTACGCCACAGCTTATAATATGAATTTTCTCCAAATTGTTCCACTGGAAGTTACAACTTTCAAGGGTGCTCACATGACATTTGCCATTGGGAAACTTTTCCTCCTAATTGTTTTATAGCATGTGAAAACAGCATAAGCTCACAGACCCAATGGACATTCTTTTGATCAAAATCTAAAGCTTATGACCAGAAGGAAGCATTGTAACACAAAATGACTAGAAAAGGTAGAGCTTCTTTTGCACACTTACAGTTCAACAACCACTTTATGTTTTAAAGCAAGGAAATGGGCTAATGGGTGTGGTTACACACTGCTATGAAGCAATGTGGCTGGTGGGGGGGGGGGGGGAATGTTTAATAGGAAGACAAACTGATTGCTTGTTAAAGTGCAGGTGACAAATGGCTCAGCTGTTCCCCATTACTGCTCTGTAGGTTGTTAAAGCAAAGCACCTACACCCACAAGGGCATATAAGGAGCTAGAGAAGATGACAGAGACGGAGACGGAGACGGAGACGGAGACAGAGAGTCAGTCAGTCAGTCAGTCAGTCAGTCAGTCAGTCAGTCAGGTAGGTTTGACAAGAGTGAGTTACAACGAAGTTGAAGAAGAAGGTGTGAAGGCTACAAGCAACTAAGGCATCACACTATATGGTACAAAACATGTAACACTATCACTACTTCCAACTAAAGTTCCTAATCCTATGTGATAGCTGCCATGATCAAGACCCTCTTTACCGACTAAGCTTTAGTAGGATGGAACTATAAATTTATATTTAGAGACATTGATTCTTATCTGTCATGAATAACTCACACTAAGAAGAGATCGGGAGGACAAAAGCAAATATGCAACTTTCAGGTTTTAAAATTGATGAACAATATGGGGATGGCAAGCCTTATGCTTACATTTTAATTAATGAACCTGAATGTAGATTCTTAAACACAGGTCTAAAATGACAAACAATAGCTGCTCTTGAAAGAACCTCTCAAAGAATTATGTCCATGGTAGGGTGAATTAGGTTAGGTTTTACTGAGTCCTACTATTAATACCTTTTTACAGATCAACAATGCATGTGTACACAAAGAAGTAACCTCCAAAAATCCTTCAGAAATCCATGAAAAGAGGAAAAAGTAAATACATTTGTTAATGGCTCCTTCACAATCTGATGTTACAATTCTCAATCAATCAATCTCAGTTTGCACTTTGGTCAGGTTGACATTTTTAAACAAGAGTATTTTTTTATTATTATTGCGGCAGACGACCAGGGACCTTTCCCCAGCTGGAAGCATGGAATAAGGAAGGACCGGAAGAGGGGCAATATATTCTCCTGGACGCAAGAGGGCAGCCTCCCAGGATTCCATCAAGGCCTCAGATACAGAGCTGGGAAGCTCATCCCTGTGGGGGTCCATGGCTGCCACCAGGTGGCGCCTGGATGGTTCCCGAGCCATGGACTGCAGAACTTCTGCCACACCAGGAAGTGCTGCCAGAACAGGAACCAGATATGCCTGGAGTGCTTCCTGGTGCAATGGCAACATTTCCGCCACACCAGGAAGTGCTGCCAGAAGATCATCAAAGAGCACCTGGAGCACATCCGGGCGTGCCATAAAAGAGGCCGCCTCTCGCTATTCGGAGAGCCGGAGTCGGGTGGAAGAGGATGGAGCTTGTGACGGGAGGAGTAGAGGCGGCAGAAGAAAAAAGTCTAAAGGACTGTCAGCTGTATTGGGCTGAGTATTGTGTTGTATTGTATGCCCAGGAATAAAACGTGTGTGCTTTCAACATCTGGGGCCTCTTGTACAAACGGTGCGTACGCACAGAAATGTTGCGTACGAACCTTTCCACGCTCAAATCGCGATGTATAAAACCTAAACTTGGCGTAAAGCCATGCACATTTCCACGGTAACTCATACCTTGGCGTACGCAATTTCTCCGCTCGGTTTTGCAGACTGGCGGCACCCAGCGTCAAAGCAGTGCTACTGTATGATCACCCTTTCTTAGATCCACATCCACGGCGGCGGCTTTATCAAATACACTGAAATTAACCGCATATCATTCATAAATTTAATGCATCTGATTGTAATTAACCTGTAACAATATAATGGTCCACAGAATGGTCAAACTACTGTTCCTGTGTGCTCATCCTTTCTTTCTTAGCTCCACATTCCTGACGCGGCTTTATAAATACACTGAAACTAACTGCATATTGTTTATTAGTGTACTGCATCTGATTGTAATTAACCTGCAGCAATATAATGGTCCAGGGAATAGCCATAGTATTCCAAATACCATAACTGCTTTAGCGTTGTTACGCTCACTGCATCTTCTTCTTCTTTCAGCTGCTCCCGTTAAGGGTTGCCACTGCGGATCATCTTTTCCCATATTACTCTCACTGCACCATTCGGAGTATTTATATCACTGTATCTGAGTGTGAATCACAGCAGTAGCTGATCGGAAAGAGAATTGTCGGTATACAGTTTCAAGTACACACTACCTCAACCACGGCAAAAAGCGTCAAAGCCTTTCCTGTACGGACCTCGCGTTTCAGAAACAGTTTCATCCCAAGAACTATAAACGCATTCAATCAGTCCATCAAGTGCTCCTTGTAGAACTGTTTGTACTTATAAGTACAATTACCTCACTGTAAACTTACACTACAGTTATAATATTGCACAAACTACGCTACTTTATAAAGCGCGTATGATGACAATATCATTTTTAAGATGAAATGCAGCAAAATATGTTGCTTATAGTATACAGATAAAACTTTAACTTCATTTAAATAATCTGTATTGTTAATAATTAAACATGTGAGGACAGGGTGCCGCAGCGTATAGCTAGTTCAAGGATAGCTCCTGCCTTGCGCTGTATTCTTGCTGGTGCTGAAAGGAATAGACGGATAGAATAATTAAACATGTACTACGAAGATATTTCAATGTTCCTTAAAAGTTTGAAGAATCGGCGTTCTAAGCTTGCAGATGGCTTAACGTCTATTACAGAGCTGATTGTGTGGCGATTGGAGAAAGAAAAGTATGGACAGGAATTGGAGGTTAGTACGTTTGAAAGAGACAGTACTGCTGTGATAAATTATTTCATCGAAGGTCGCACATGGCGCATCAAGCCTCTTGCGTGAGATATGAACAACCACTGCGCCACCGTGCTCCCATGTTTAATAACATGCTTTCATTCCTATCATCATGAAAATGATACCACGTATACATCTCAGTATTTTAATTATTCAGAGAGCTGTAATATCTCGAATGTAATGGATTCTGTTTCCTGTCGGAGAAAGAGAAAGAACGGAAGCACGTAGTGATTCACACACATAGAGCACATAGAAGATCAAACACAGAACAAAGCATTTAACATGCTACTTGAGAAACTAGTAAAATAAACGATTTTAAGATGAAGTTTATGATGTTCTACTTTAATGGCAAAATAAACTACGTGATTAAAGTGGAAATTTCGAGATTAAAGTTGACATTTCGTGCTTTTTTCCCACTGTGTGCCTATTTTTTTCTCTGTACCCTAATAAGCTTTCATATGACACTCAGACTGTGGGCTACGACTTGCCTTTTCACGGCGACTTTGATATGTGATTTCTTTTTTATTTCGGGCACTATGCGACTTTGTGAATTTGAGCTTTCGAGTTTCTCCGACACTATGTCACTCGATCATCTTCCTTTTGTTGATTATACCACTGTTTAAATCAACAAATAGTACGTTTTTCCTTTGCCTCCACTTGGTATTCAATGAAATTCTTATATTTCCCCCCGTGCTTTCCCCATTGTCTTTTCACAGAAGGCTATTTATATTGATTTGCATATTCAAAGAGGAGTAATTCTGGGAGGAGTTGGGGCGGGACAGAAGGCGCGTGCACGTGCATTACTTTTCACGCTGATCGGGATTTATGTAGTGGAAGAACGTGAAATTTTGCGTACGTACAGATTCCTGCATCTGGATTTTTCTGTGTGTACGCACAATCCCGCTTTTGTGCTTACGCCATGTTATAGTGTGAGTTCTACGCACGGCGTTATACATGAGGCCCCTGGAGTCCGTGTCTGTCTGTGTTGAGGCTGATCTTCCACATTATAAAACAATAATACAAATAAATAAAAGTTAAGTGTGAATAGTAAGAGTTACATACATATCTAGTGTCTAATTTATATTCTGCTTTTAATAACTGAAAGAAATATTTTCAAAGTTTCACATTTCTGAGGACTGCAATTTGCTCTGCTTTGCAGCACTGCTACTATCTGAATATCAAAATGGGGCATGCACATTTTGAAGGTACAGGTCAGTAATTGATACTAGCATTCATTTCCATCCTTTTTTTTACATATCATATTGTGTATATTAATTGTCATTTTGTAAAATATTTTGAACTTCTAAAACATGTGTCAGTCACAGGTACAATGTGTGTTAACTGTCTCTTCAATTTGTAATTCATGTGTTTAATTTATTGTGGACAGGTGCCTTTTACCTTGCAACAAGAACTGACACTACCAGGGTACATGGTGAAGCATTGAAGATGAGGGAAATAGTTGAGTTTTGCTTCATTTTCAATTTAACCATCTCAAAACTCATATTTGGGTCAAACAGAAGAGGTAAAGAATTTATACATTAGTATCTTTTAATTCCTGTTTTTTGTGTTTTATTAATTTTAGGCTAATCCTTTATTTTTTTACCAAAATAAAATAATTTATTTTTTATTTAGCCAGTTGTTCTGTAGATGTACTTTATCCTGGGAGTACTTCAGTAGTGAGACCAGCTATATTATATTGTCTGGAGACGGTGGCACTGACCAGAAAGCAGGAGACAGAACTGGAGGTAGCAGAGTTAAAGATGCTAAGATTTGCATTGGGCGTGACGAGGATGGATAGGATTAGAAATGAGTACATTAGAGGGTCAGCTCAGGTTGGACAGTTGGGAGACAAAGTCAGAGAGTCGAGATTGCGTTGGTTTGGACATGTGCAGAGGAGAGATGCTGAGTATACTGAACATGCTGATCCTGGTCTAAAAGAATGTTCATACTTTAAAATTGAATGGACACAGATAGCTGCAGGTGGAGGATGTACACCCTGTTCTATTTAGAGTTCAATCGTTGGTGCAGCAGTAGCATTACGGACTCATGGAGCCAACATCCAGGGTTTGAATCCTGTGCTCATTTACTGTATGTGCAAAGTCTGCATATTCTCTCTGTGTCTTTTCTTTGGATACTTCAATTTTCCTGCAACATCTCATATACGCGTGTGTTAGGTTAATGCACAATGCTAAACTAGCCCCAATATTAATACCAATGGATACGTGTGTTAGTAGTCCATTTGGTAGACTGATGTCCAGTCTAAGTTTGGTTCCTGCATTCTGCTCTGGTCACACTTAAAACCCTAAACTGGATAGAGTGTGTTTGACAATGTTTTGTCATGTTATGTATTAGTAACTGGCAAAGTATCTTTTATGAATTTACATTTTACATAGCACAATAATATAATTATATCACTTGTTAAACTCCTTCATTTTTCTTTTTGCACATTTGTAACTTCTTTTGAAAAATATTTTTAACTATTTTTTAATTAATTTTTAAATAAACTAATATAAATGTAATGTACTGTAAATACATTAAACATTGTGGAACACAGATACTCTGCAATAATCTGGTTCCCTATCCATATGTGATTACTGTTTTACTCATTGTTGACAGAAAGATATGCAGCTTGCTATGACCCAGCAGGATCAGTAAATGATTGGACATGGAAAACAAAAGCAATACTTAAGTCAGTGTAGGGCTTACAAGTATTTCTTAGCAGTATTAAAGGAATTTAAGCTGAATAAGGTTTTCATCATTACTAATTAACTATCGTGGGTGGCACAGTGGTGCAGTGGTAGCACTGCTGCCTTGCAGTGAGGAGACCTGGGTTTGCTTCTCGGGTCCTCTCTGTGTGGAGTTTGTATGTTCTGCCTGTGTCCATGTGGGTTTCCTCCCACAGTCTAGTGTGTGCTTGGTGTGTGGGTGGGTGGGTGTGTCCTGCGGTGGGCTGGTGCCATGCCTGGGATTTGTTCCTGCCTTGCGCCCTGTGGTGGCTGGGATTAATGCTTTGCATTTATATAGCGCTTTTCTCACTACTAACAGTGCTCAGCAATTGCAGGTTAAGGGCCTTGCTCAGGGGCCCAACAGAGCAGAGTCCCTTTTGGCATTTACAGGATTCGAACCAGCAACCTTCCAATTGCCAGTGCAAATCCCTAGCCTCAGAGCCACCACTCTGCCAAATGGCTCCAGCAGACCCCCATGACCCTGTGTTAGGATATAGCAGGTTGGAAAATGACTGACTGACTAATTAACTACCATACAAACGTTTAGCAAAATCCAATGACAAAGTCTAACATGTCTGTATAATATAACCAGCTTCAAAAATGAATACATTCATGAACAAAACAATAATAAAACTATAAAAGAAAAATAAATATTTTAATAAAAGTGACTGATATACCAGTGTTTCTCCCTGTCTTACTTTGTTTCATTTAGAAGGGACTATGACCTTTTTTTTTTAAATGTTTAAATGTTGATTGAGTAAGAGAGATACAATTGTGGACATTTACTACAACAATCTATACTGTTCAAAATCGAGCAGCAGTTATACCTACTTAATGTTAAATTGTAAAATATAAATCTAAGTCTTCTGCCTAAAAGGTTACAATCATAAAGTCATATTTATCATGGTGTATGATAATTAGTTTACAATTATTCACTATGATGCAAAGTTCAAAGATATCAAGTATTACACATTGAGCACTCTAATTTTTGTTTTAAGCAAACAGGCAATAAATGTTATTTATTTTACATTAGACTTAGGTAACATTGTTAAACTATTTCCAGAACACTATTATTTTAAAAAAGCTTATTTAAGATGCATTAAGTTATTTGTTTAGAGAAAAAAATGACACTGCAAAAAAGTCTAAATAAGTGAAAGAATTTTATAACAAACCATTAAATCTTGTTTTCCTTATTGTAAGATTTATTGACCTATCAAGAAATTTGTTTCTAAAAATATTTAGCTTATTTTATGAAATCTTGTCTAGTAAATGTTGCTTACTACATTGGCAGATTGTTTGCTAAATAAAAGCAATGTAGGTATTTTATTGATAACTCAATAAATCTTACAATGAAGAAAGCAAGATTTAATGACTTGACATAAAAACTTTTCACTAGCTTAGATTTGATTTTTGTAGTGATTGTAAGTGAAGAAGATAATTAACAACTCAAGAAAAAACAAGTATCCAGGACAGCATACACACACTCTATTAAGAACTAAATTTACACTGAAAGAAAGTTTATCTTAACTTACTTTGTCCTTCACGCTTTATCCTTATATCAGTCTTTTATTCTTTCACTTTCATTAATTGGGTTTCAACCAGTTTTTCCAATAATTTATATCCTTTCCCAATGCATGGTTTGGTGGTAAGAAATCACAAGTTTACCTCAGAAGAGCTTACAGCTTGAGCTCTCCGAACTGCATTCCTCAGGCCAGGTAGACACAGGAAGTCACCCTCCCCCTCTCCTAGCAGTCTATAAGCTTTTGTAATTGGCCAGGCAGAAACACAAGTGGCTGCAAAGATGTGAGTCAACGGCAGGTGTGGACTTGACTTTTGAGTTGTGCATGCAGTAAAAGAAAACTTGCAGAGTAAAAAAACAAACCAGGCCAGGAGTATTTGTGTACCTCATTTTATGCACAACTTTATTTGACAGTAAAGCAAAACAATGCCAGGCCACTCACAGTTAGTCCATCAGATAAAGCCCAAATTGGTGCTGGACTTCTCGGCTCTTTCTTTGTCTTTTGCAAACCTCAAGTCCGTAATCTTGGTGTAATCTTTCACAGTAACCTCTCTTTTGAGAAACAAGTAAATTCTGTAGTCAAGAGTTGCTTTTTCCAGCTTCGTTTATTAGGTAAGACCAAGCCTTTTTTATCTTCTAAAGATCTTGAGAAAGCTACTCATGCTTTTGTCTTTTCTTGCCTTGATTACTGCAACTCGCTGTATTCTGGGATTAGCAAATCCCTGATACGCAGGTTACAGTTGGTCCAGAATGCTGCTGCTCGCTTTCTAGTTGGGGCAAGAAAGTATGACTCTGTTTCTCCTATTTTAGCTTCTTTACACTGGCTGCCTGTCAGTTTTCGAGTTGATTTTAAAATCTTGTTGCTAGTTTTTAAATCTTTACATGGGCTTGCTCCTGCCTATTTATCCGCATTGTGTGTTTTACGCCAGCCATCCACAGTTATTAGATCTTCTGGTCAGTTGTCTCTTGTTGTCCCTCTTACCAAGTGTAAAACCAAGGGGGACAGGGCTTCTGCAGCTGCTGCTCCTCGCCTGTGGAACTCTTTACCTCATCATATAAAGGAGTCGTCTACAATTGAACTGTTTAAAACTAGATTAAAGACTCATTTCTATTCACTTGCATTCCGTGACCTTCAGTAATACTGATGGTTTCCTCATTGTGATTATATAACATCACTTCTATTTATTATTTATTTTAATTTTATTTATGTTCATATATTTTATTTCTATTTATGTTATGTTATTTGTTTGTTTTTCTTTTATTCTATTATTGTAAAGCACTTTGGCCACAGCATTCCTATGTTGTTTTAAATGTGCTATATAAATAAATTGACATTGACATTGACATAGTGTGTGTGTTCACAACTGTCCTGAAGAAAGAATACTGATGTGCAGGTACTGCCTTTTCCTAACTTCTCTCCTGACCTTAACTCCCCAGAGCACCTTTGGGATTGCAATATTTGGCCAACAATACAGTCAGACCCTGCATCGTGAATAGGATTATATCCCTCAACTGCAGATTCAGAAACTCATTGGCTCTACGCACCAGATATGTACAGCAATGATAATTGGTAAAGGCAGCAATAAATTTTTGTTGTTAAAGGACACCCTTGTTACCACTTCTCTGTTGTTTTTTGTGATACCGTTTTGTTTTCCCCATCATATTACCTGGGTGGGAGGCAGACGTAATGTTTAGTTAGAAACAGAGGCAAGGTGCTCCCTATCTGTGACACCCAGTTTAGTGGCAAGGTTGGCACCAGACCACACAGTAGGTGTCTTGTAGTGCAGGACTGACCGGGATCAGATCTCTGAGAAGTCAGACATGGAGACATAGACACAAAAAGGTGGTATTTCCAAACAAGAGTGGGTTTATTTACAGGTGCAACAAAACAACAAAAAATGTCCCAATCAAAAATGGTGAGCAATTTATACATACAGTGAAGTTTCCAGTCCCAAAAAATAAAAAATACAGACAAAAATGTATATACACAAAATAATTGGTAGTCTTCCTAAATGAAGAAAAGGAGTTCAGGAATAAGCTACACAAAAAGCAAAGTCCAAAAGATGTCAAAAAAGTATATATACAAGAACAAAAACAAAGTACAGCAAAACCTAAAATCTATATAAATACCTCCTTCAAAACAAAGCTAAACTAGGAGATGCAATCTATATAAGGCCTACCAACCACACCACCAAATCTAAAGACCACCTTACGAGGCATGAAGTGCCTCTTGTAGTCTGGGCACAAGTCTTCACCCAGTCCCGCAACACGTTGCTCCCTTTACCCAATCGCGGCAGACGCGGGTACTTTCTGCACAGGTGCTCCTGTCGTCCTTTACGAGCCTTGTAATAAATTGGGCAAGCAGCCGTAAGTGCGCGCGATGCAGCGCAAGCGCCTCGGAAGAGCTGAAACGCACAACAAATGAAAGTACTGTGCTTCTTTTCTTTGGGAATTCCCTCCTCGCACTAATGAATGCACGCACGTTCTTAACTAAAAACGCTTCGCACCTCTCTTTGCCAACGGCAGGCCTAGAGAGATGAGACGCTTGCCTTTATGACGGGGTACGCGCAGCGTTCTCCAGCAGGTCTGACCTGGAGGCGCACCCGACCAGTCGCCGGCGTCCCGCTGCATAATCTTGCCGAAGACAAAGTTAAAATGACTGCGAAAGCGTGCCCTGCACTTAATGACTCACACAGGTAAGTACTTTTAATGAATTTTGAAAAGTCTCCTTTACCCTATTCATAGGACTTTTTCATTGAAGTGGTAATGCCTGGTAGGCGGATTACCGCACTGTCTCAGCCAGGAGGCAGGAGAAAGGGATAGACTGGCATCTTGTAGGGGTTGGACAAACAGAACATCCTTACCCAGCTGGGAGGCCAGTATAATGGATAGACAGTGGGCAAATGCCTTCTAAGACTGTTTGCTCCCCAATATATAGCCTACTAGATGGTAGAATTCATGGGCTGGTGTACCCATACACACACCTGCAGGACATACAGGGAACTATAATCCAGCTGGGATGCCATGATGGGTGCCACCAGAGGGAGCTACAGGAAGTGGTAGTCCCTACTTGGTGGATCTTCCACCTGAACCAGAAGCGCTACTGATGCAACATGTCCTGATTCTGGAACTATTCCTGGGTCCTGCATGAAAGAGGGCACCTCGTCTCATGCTGGGAGTAGAAGTTAGAGGATAATGTGGATGGAGGAGTGAAGGAAGAAAAGAAAAAATTAGTTATTGTGAGATTTTTTTTTTTTAATTAATAAAATTAGGTTATTTGAACTGAAGACTGTTGTTGAGCAATTGTGTTTGAAGTTTGTTGGCCTGTAATGCTCCTTAGTGCCCACTAATAAAAAAAATATATATATATTTTTTATATATATATATATATATATTAGAGAGAGAGATGCCTGTAGGTATATCATAGCCTAAACACAACTGAACACAGCTCAAGCTCTGGTCCCAAAAGATTATTTTGTTTGGCACAGTACCTTTATTACAGACAGAAACAGCTCCAAAATGATTTCTTTTGGACATAAACCAAAAAGCACAATTCTACACCTTCTGTTTGCCTTCTGCTCCTCCTCAAATGAGCTTTGTCCTTCTCCACTCCCAACTTCACACCTCTAGGATGAGACTTGGACTCCATTTTAAGCCCGACCTGGGAGTACTTTGGAATGTCAGCCAGGAAGGACTTCATGCAGAACCTCTACTTGACAGGGGAGAGCCTCCCACAAAAACTACAATTCCCAAGTATCCAAATGTGAGCTCCACTATAGAAATGCTGCCACCGGGCATACTGGGGGAACGTATGGTACCCATGGAGGCATTCTTCCTCTGTTCTCCAGACTGGAAAAGTGCAACCATGATGATCTCCCAGCCGGGTAAGGACCTACCATCTTTTATATATAGTGTTTATATATATATATATATAATATTAAAATCATGGCCAAAATTATCGGCTCCCCTGGAATTTTCTCAGAAAATGCACCATTTCTCCCAGAAAATTGTTGCAATTACAAATGTTTTGATATACACATGTTTATTTCCTTTATGTGCATTGGAACAACACAAAAAAAAAACAGAGAAAAAAGGCCAAATCTGACATCATGTCACACAGAACTCCAGAAATGGGCCAGACAAAATTATTGGCAACTTTTCAAAATTGTGGGTAAATCGTTTTATTTCAAGCATATGATGCTCATTTGAACTCACCTGTGGCAAGATACAGGTGCTGGCAATATAGAAGTCACACCTGAAGTCAGTTAAAATGGAGAAACGTTGACTCAACCTTTCTGCTGTGTGTCTGAGTGTGCCACACTAAGCATGGAGAATAGAAAGAAGAGCAGAGAATTGTCTGAGGACTTGAGAACAAAAATTGTGGAAAAATATCAACAATCTCAAGGCTACAAGTCAATCTCCAGAGATCTTCATGTTCCTTTGTCCACTGTGTGCAACATAATCAAGAAGTTCACAACACATGGCACTGTAGCTAATCTCCCTGGACATGGACGGAAGAGAAAAATTGATAAAAGACTGCAACGAAGGATAGTCCAAATGGTGGATAAACAGCCCCAATCAACTTCAAAACATATTCAAGCTGTTCTGCAGACTTAGGGTGAAACAGTGTCAGCTCGAATTATCTGTGGACATCTGAACGAAATGAAACGCTATGGCAGGAGAGCCAGGAGGACCCCACTGCTGACACAGAAACATAAAAAAGCCAGACTGGAGTTTGCCAAAATGTACTTGAGGAAGCCAAAATCCTTCTGGGCGAACGTCTTGTGGACAGATGAGACTAAGGTAGAGCTTTTTGGTAAAGCTCATCATTCTACTGTTTACATAAAACGGAATGAAGCCTTCTAAGAAAAGAACACAGTACCTACAGTCAAACATGGTGGAGGTTCTAAGATGTTTTGGGGATGTTTTGCTGCCTCTGGCACTGGATGCCTTGACTGTGTGCAAGGCATCATGAAATCTGAAGACTACCAAAAGATATCGGGGCGCAATGTAGGGCCCAGTGTCAGAAAGCTGGGTCTGCGTCAGAGGTCATGGGTGTTCCAGCAGGACAATGACCCCAAACATACCTCTAAAAGCACCCAGAAATGGTTAAAGACAAAGCACTGGAGAGTTCTGAAGTGGCCAGCAATGAGTCTGGATCAAAATCCGATTGAACACTTATGGAGAGATCTCAAAATTGCTGTTGGGAGAAGGCACCCTTCAAATCTGAGAGACCTTGAGCAGTTTGCTAAAGAAGAGTGATCGGAAATTCCAGTTGAGAGGTGTAACAAGCTTGCTGATGGTTATAGGAAGCGCTTGATTTCAGTTATTTTTTCCAAAGGGCGCACAACCAAATATTAAGTTGAGGGTGCCGATAATTTTGTCCAGCCCGGATTTTGAGTTTTGTTTGAAATGATGTCAGATTTGGCTTTTTTTTTTTTTGTTTTTTTGTGTTGTTCCAGTGCACATAAAGGAAATAAACGTGTATACCAAAACATTTGTAATTGCAACAATATTCTGGGAGAAATGGTGCATTTTCTGGGAAAATTCCAGGGGTGCTGATAATTTCGGCCATGATTGTATATATATGTATGTATGCATCCTTTTATTTTCCAAGCAAACTTAATATATTTATTGCTGCAGTGCACAAAACAATAGTCAAGCCTGTACATAGTGTCAAGCCATCACAAGGCACACTCACATCCACACTTACTTAAAGAGGGTTATTTTGCAGGAGGCACCAGTTTGCCAAACCAAAACATCCAACCACCACAAGCACATGTAAACTACGTAAAAATGTAGTAAGATGAGCTAAGACATTTTAAAATCTAATAAAATAAAAAAATAACCAGCACAAGAAATTTCAATCATACACCTATGTTTTCTTTACTTAGATTTATATGGAAATAACCTATATTCAGTTAAAACAGTAATAGACTAAAATAGGCCTGCCTTATTTCTGAGTGGGTATTCACCAGTTACTCTGGTTTTTGTCCCACATTCCCACACTTATGCACGATGAGTAATTTTAATTGGTAAGTGTGGGTGTATGCGTTAGTGGGACCCTGCAAATGACTGGTTTCAATGTTGTGTCTAATGGTGTTGTGATAGGTTTTAGTACTCTGTGGCTTGGAATATGATTAAACAGCTTTCAAATGGTATGGTTATTGTGCTGTGCAATTCCACTACATGTCACTAGATGCCACTGTATCAATTGTTACTTTTACTGCTCCATTACCAAATTTTTATCCCAACTTTTACTATTAACTATGACATGTCTGATGCTGAGTGTTAGCAAAGTGATTACTGATTAATGTTGTTAACTTATGGATACAGTGTCCTGGGTTTGAATTCTGCACCCAGCTGTTGTCTGTGTGGAGTTTACCCATATTTTTCATATGTGTATGTGTGTTGGACTTTTCTCTAGCTATTGCAGTTTTTCTTCTGCATCTCAATGTTGCATGATTTAGGCTAATTGGTAACTCTAAATTGGAACTGTGAATGAGTGGATCTTGTCCAGGCTTGGGTCTGATGGTACTAGAAAAGGCTCCGGCCCCACTTTCACCCTGAAATGATTAGGTTTGTTTTCAGACTGTATATATTTGAGGCTGATGTAAAGTACCTGTATAATGGTACATTGTAAGTAAAAACAGTAAAATATAGATTACAAAAAGATGGTAAATCTTGATTTGACTAGAAAGCATTAGGGACAGAAGACTGATATGTATCTTTTTAATAGTATTAAAAAGGAAAATTTAGACTGAGATACAGTATTATAGTCATGGAGGATTGTAATTACCCAAATATTAATTGAACTAACGTTTCAAATAGCAGAGTACAGCAACAACAGTTTTAGACGTGATAAGTGTCTGGCTTTAAAAAATAAATGAGATAGAAAACTGGTCTAGATTTACTATAGCATTTTGTAATAACCATGATAAAATTCAGGGAGTTCTCAGTGTTTCGGAAGAAAATAGATGCCAAAACTAAAACCGTTAAGTTTAAGTTTAGTAGGGCAAATTTGGAACAGATGTGGCAAAGTTTAACAAAGTAAACTGGGGATGGATTTTAACTTTTGAGACAGTTTTAAAAACTTTTTACATATAATTTGGGGCAATTTTATCCTGCAATCTAGAAGCAAAAAAAAATTCAAGAAAATCCAATATAACATGTATGAGACTAACCACTCCAATGGTATGAGACCATGAAAGCAACTCTGAAAAAGGATATTAGGAAAGCAAAAATCTATTAGAAAGAAATATTACAGAGATGATGACCCAAAGATATTCTTTCAGTATTTTACTGTAATAGTAAAAGAACAGAAAATGAGGAGGTGAGGTGTATCAAGACCAGTAAGGAAAAATTAAAAGATACAGACCGTGAAATACCAAATGCTCTAAACTTTTTTCACAGTTTTCAAGCATGAAGAGGTGGATAACCTCCCAGCAGTAATAGAGATTACCTAGGAGGTACTAAGTGATTTGAAAATTGGAGAAGGAGAAGTACTGCTTAGATTAGAAAGGTTCAAATCAATCAAATTGCTGAGTCCAGATAACCTTAATCCTCAAGTGCTTAAGGTAAGTTAGTTAGTAATGTATAAAGCAAGCAATGTTGCGTAGTGGTTAAGCATTTGGATTTCAGTCCTTCAGGTTGTACCTTTTAGATGTTTTAAGTCTCCTTGGATAAAGGTGTCAGCCCTAGTAATAAGTAAAACCTTGACACACATTTTTCAAAATAAGTTCACACTGAGGGAATCCTTAAGGAGTAGAAGATAGCAAACAGTATTGCATTAAACAAAAATCCTGATCAGGTGGAGCCAAGTAACTATAGACCAGTAAGCCTAACACACATCACAGGTAAATTAAAGGAAGGAATTATTATGGAGAAGAGTGAGCAGCACATGGCAATAACAGGAATGTTGGTGTTAAGTCAGCTTGAGTTTAGATGTGGGAGTTAGTGTGTTAGCAATAAACTGGAATGTTATGAGGAGGCAACAAAAAGATGGATCAGGGTGGTGCATATGAAACTATCTATCCTGGTTTTCAGAAAGCATTTAACAATAATAATAAATTTTATTTATATAGTGCCTTTCCCATGCTTAAGGCGCTTCAGAGTCTCATAAAGAAACAGGTATATGTAACATTGGATACAGATGTTTCCTGAATAGAACATGAAAACAGATAGCAACAGGATATATAAAGGCATTAAATAGAATAAAATACAATAAACCAGAGTAAAATACTAAATTCAGTACTAAAAGAAAGCCTAGCAAATAACATCATTTCTGATATAACACACACACAAATTATCCTGAGCATCTGAACAGAGAGGAAAACTGAAAAGGAGGCAGAATGTCAGGTTAAGTTAAAAGCCTTCCTGAACAAATGAGTTTTAAGTTGTTTTTAAAAGAATGAATGGAGTAAACTGATCTAATTAATTTAGGAAGGTCATTCCAAAGTCTGGGCGCTATACAGCTAAAGGTCATGTCACTCATAGAGTTTAGGTTAGTGTGGGGCACAACAAGAAGCATAGTGATGGAAAAGGTCACTGATGTAGCCCGGTATGAGGCCATTTAAAGCTTTGTAGTTTAGTAATAGAATTTTATATTTAACTAGCAAAATACCCGCGCTTCGCAGCGGAGAAGTAGTGTGTTAAAGAGGTTATGTAAACATATATATACATAAACATATATACTTATATACATATCTACATATACACATATCTACATATATACAT